>NC_086448.1:749514933-749819024 GCF_028390025.1 Pseudophryne corroboree
TCTATAATGGGTGCAATGTGTGCAGTGCACACGGGCCCCTGGGTTCAAGGGGGGCCCACACCACACACACCGCACCCATATTTTAATACTTAAATGGCTGCCGCGCATGCGCAGTAGTGAAATTGGTCTCCAGAACATGGCGGGCGCCATGTTTCCGAAGACCTGTTTACTAGTGATGAGCACCGGAAATTTTTCGGGTTTTGTGTTTTGGTTTTGGGTTCGTTTCCGCGGCCGTGTTTTGGGTTCGAACGCGTTTTGGCAAAACCTCACCGAATTTTTTTTGTCGTATTCGGGTGTGTTTTGGATTCGGGTGTTTTTTTCAAAAAACCCTAAAAAACAGCTTAAATCATAGAATTTGGGGGTCATTTTGATCCCAAAGTATTATTAACCTCAATAACCATAATTTCCACTCATTTTCAGTCTATTCTGAACACCTCACACCTCACAATATTATTTTTAGTCCTAAAATTTGCACCGAGGTCGCTGGATGGCTAAGCTAAGCGACCCAAGTGACCGACACAAACACCTGGCCCATCTAGGAGTGGCACTGCAGTGTCACGCAGGATGGCCCTTCCAAAAAACACTCCCCAAACAGCACATGACGCAAAGAAAAAAAGAGGCGCAATGAGGTAGCTGTGTGAGTAAGCTAAGCGACCCTAGTGGCCGACACAAACACCTGGCCCATCTAGGAGTGGCACTGCAGTGTCACGCAGGATGGCCCTTCCAAAAAACACTCCCCAAACAGCACATGATGCAAAGAAAAAAAGAGGCGCAATGAGGTAGCTGTGTGAGTAAGCTAAGCGACCCTAGTGGCCGACACAAACACCTGGCCCATCTAGGAGTGGCACTGCAGTGTGTTAGGCGCCGAGGGTCCGCTCGTCAGTGCGGCCCGGCGCCTAGCAACCAGGGACGCCGTACGCGGACAGCCGCCGGCTCCCTGGCAACGCTAGACGCCGGGCGCACGGAGCCGCACAGACCCTAGCAACGGGGACGCCACTGTCGGACCGCGTTCCCCGTTGCTGGGTCCAAAGTTAATTACCACACTTGTTTCCTGGCCGTGCAGTATGGCAGCTGCACGGCATGTTTGTAATTAGCCCTGTCTGGCACCTGATTGGAGGGCTTCCATTTAAAGGCACTCTCAGGACTTCTCACAGACGCCGGTAATAGCTTCCTGTTTGCTGTATCTGTTGCAGAGAGTGTTTCCAGTCCTGCTCTATCCGGTCGTTCCTGTCCTCAGTGGTCCAGTACTCGGAAGTTGTCTTCTGTTCCTGGAGTCCTGACCGAGCACCTTTAACATCCTGTGGTGTTCGTGAGTCGCGGCGTAGCCGTGTGTTGCGGCTTGACCGCTTACTATTTATTATTTGTTATATTGAGTCTCGGAGCTTTTGCGGAGGATTCCGCTCCCACAAATCCACTCTGGTATCCAGCGGTGCTGGGTAGGAGTAACGGATTAGTGGATTTTGGTTGTCCTTTTCCCTGGCGGTTTGTCCGCACATACTTCTGGTTTAAGTTTAGTTAGCTTGTAGCCCCTGGCCTGGTTGTTTAGTCAGAGGGCCCCTTGTTATCACCCTGTCTCGGATTTCCCTTTGTCTCCCATTAAGACCTGAGGGGGCATCGGAGTTGGGCAGACATAATCCGCCCTTCAAACGCGGCTGCCATGGGCTCAAGCAACCATAGTCTCGCAGGGGATTTCTGATAACACGGGCGAGACAACGGAGTTAGGGCGCCAGGGGTTACTAGGCTTTCCTGCTCCCGTAACCAGCATTCCCTTCCAGTACTTTGGCCTTTGTCATAGGATCTCCTCTGGTCAGAAGTACTGGAATCATAACATTATTACCGGCCAAACCAAAACTTAAAATTAAAACAAGGTTTGATTTTTTTCCCTTATTTCAGTTTGGAAGATTTGTCGGCCTCATGAATCCCACTGGTTTAGGGCCAAATCCTGGCCAGCTTCTAGTTAGCCAGATTCAAGAACTTACTCAGATGGTTCAGGATCTTTCCCTTCGGGTGAAGTCGCAGGAAGATCTTTTACGGACTTCCCCGAGGGTCGTCCCTGAACCGAAAATGCATTTGCCTGACCGTTTTTCTGGTGATAGGAAGCAGTTTTTTAATTTTAAAGAGTCTTGTAAACTTTATTTTCGCTTAAGACCAATCTCCTCAGGTACGGAATCTCAGCGGGTCGGAATTATTATTTCTTTACTTCAGGGGGATCCCCAGACCAGGGCTTTTGGTTTAAGAACAGAGGATCCGGCATTGCTGTCTGTAGACGCCTTTCTGGGGTCTTTAGGGCTTTTGTATGATGACCCTGATAGAGAGGCATCCGCCGAGAGTCAGTTGCGTGCTCTCAGACAGGGTAGGAATCCCGCAGAGATTTATTGTACGGAGTTTCGCCGTTGGTCGAACGACTGTGGCTGGAATGACCCAGCCCTGCGCAGTCAGTTTCGCCTCGGCTTATCTGAGTCTATAAAAGACAGTCTCCTTCAGTATCCCGCTCCTGAGACTCTCGATAAACTCATGGAGCTTTCTATTAAGATTGATCGTCGTCTCAGAGAGCGGAGGGCTGAAAAAGGAGCACCTGTCGGGTCTTCTCGTTGTGTTTTTTCCATTCCTGTGGACTTAGAGGAGCCCATGCAGATGGGTCTCTCCAAGCTGTCTCCTGAAGAAAGAACCAGAAGGCAAAATTCTGGTCTTTGTTTGTACTGTGGGGGTAAGGGACATTTTGCCCGTAATTGTCCGAACAAGTCGGGAAACGCCTCGACCAAGTGAATTGTGAGGGGGTTCACTTTGGTCTGCAGCTTATCTCCTCAAATAATTCCCTGTTAGTCCCAGCTAAAGTTTCCTTTGGCAGCCTCAGTTCTTCGGTGTCGGCTTTTGTTGACAGTGGAGCTGCAGGGAACTTTATGGACTTAACGTGGGCCAAGGCCTTAGGTATTCCTCAGTTAACCTTGGGTAGGCGTATCACCATGCATGGTTTAGATGGGAGTCCCTTGTCCAATGGGGTTATTTCCCTCTGTACACCCCCAGTTCTACTTTCGGTAGGAGCTCTTCATTCCGAAAAGATTGAATTTTTCCTTACCCATTGCCCTGCAGTTCCAGTGGTTCTGGGTCACCCTTGGCTGGCCTTTCATAATCCCATCATTGATTGGCAGTCGGGGGAGATCTCACAGTGGGGTACCATCTGTAATAAGGAATGTATTACGTTTCCCATCAGAATAGCTGCTGCCATTCCCGAACCCATTCCTGTGGAATACCAGGATTTTGTTGATGTATTTTCCAAGGGCAATGCAGACATTCTGCCTCCCCATCGGCCTTATGATTGTGCTATTGAGCTAATTCCTGGTGCCACATTGCCAAAGGGAAGGTTATATGCATTGTCCGGACCAGAGACTGTGGCCATGAATGAGTATGTTAAAGAGAGCCTAGGGAAAGGATTTATCAGGCCATCTAAATCCCCGTTAAGTGCAGGCTTCTTCTTTGTGGAGAAGAAAGATGGATCACTCAGACCTTGCATTGACTTTAGAGCCTTGAATAAGATCTCAGTAAAAAATACTTACCCTTTGCCGCTGATTTCTGTCCTCTTTGATCAGCTACGTTCGGCTGTGATTTTTTTCTAAGATTGACCTGAGAGGAGCATATAACCTCATCCGAATCAAGTCAGGAGATGAGTGGAAAACGGCATTCAGTACTCAGTCGGGTCACTACGAGTATCTGGTTATGCCATTCGGCCTGTCTAATGCTCCTGCAGTTTTCCAGGATCTCATTAACGACGTGCTCCGTGATTTTCTTGGAAGATTCGTGGTCGTTTACTTAGACGATATCTTGATCTATTCTGACTCTATTGAACAACATGTTACCCAGGTGCATCAGGTTCTTCAAAAATTACGTGAAAATCACCTATATGCCAAGCTGGAGAAGTGTGAATTTCATGTCACGGAGGTATCCTTTTTGGGGTACATTATTTCCCCTCGGGGATTCTGTATGGAACCAAAGAAGCTCCAAGCCATCCTTAGTTGGGTGCAACCCACCAACTTAAAAGCAATTCAGCGCTTTTTAGGGTTTGCGAATTATTATAGAAGATTTATTCATTCTTTTTCCGACCTGGTTGCTCCCATTGTGGCACTTACTAAGAAGGGAGCGGATCCAACCAGCTGGTCTCGTGAAGCTGAGTTATCTTTTCAGGCCTTGAAACAAGCCTTCGTCTCAGCCCCAGTCCTCAGACATCCCAACCCAGAATTGCCTTTCATTGTTGAGGTTGATGCCTCGGAGGTTGGAGTAGGGGCTATCCTGTCTCAGAAGGATCCGGACTCTCTAGAATTACATCCTTGTGCCTTTATGTCCAGGAAATTCTCATCTGCTGAATCCAACTACGATGTTGGTAACCGGGAATTACTGGCTATTAAATGGGCTTTCGAGGAGTGGAGGCATTGGCTTGAGGGAGCAACACATACCATTTCAGTTTTGACTGATCACAAAAATCTTCAGTACATCGAATCAGCTAAACGGCTGAATGCCCGGCAGGCTCGTTGGGCTTTATTTTTTACTCGTTTCAAGTTCATTATCACCTTCAGGCCAGGTTCCAAGAATACCAAGGCGGATGCCCTATCACGCAGTTTTCTTCCAGTTCATGATAACATTCCTGTTACTCCCATACTTCCGTCTTCAGTCATTCGGGCAGGCCTCACACAAGATTTATTTACCCAGTTAAAGCAGCTTCAACATCAAGCTCCTGGAAATACTCCTGCTGGTCGTCTTTATGTCCCTGAGTTTTTGAGAGCAACTGTTTTGACTGAGTTTCATGATAGCAAAGTTGCCGGGCATCCGGGGATCTCTAAGACTTTGGAATTAGTCTCCCGCTCAGTATGGTGGCCTGGTCTTTCTAAAGACATTAAGGAGTTTGTTTTTTCTTGTCAGGTCTGTGCACAGCATAAAGTTCCCCGTTCCTTGCCTATCGGGCAACTTATGCCCTTGAATGTTCCTCTCAGGCCATGGTCTCATATTTCCATGGATTTTGTGGTAGACCTCCCTCTGTCAGCCAGATGCCGAGTCATTTGGGTAGTAGTGGACCGTTTTAGCAAGATGGCCCATTTCATTGCTCTTCCCCGACTGCCATCTGCCCAGGGATTGGCAGTTTTGTTCCTCCGCCATGTTTTCAGACTCCATGGGTTACCTACTGATATTGTTTCTGATCGGGGTCCACAATTCATTGCACAATTTTGGAAGTCTTTTTGTGCCTCATTAAAGATGAAATTGTCTTTAACGTCTGGCTACCATCCCCAATCCAACGGGCAGACTGAGCGAGTTAATCAATCATTAAAACAGTATTTGCGTTTGTACTCAGCCAAACTCCAAAATGATTGGTCCGAGTTTCTTCCTTTGGCGGAGTTTGCTTACAACAATTCCTGTCATTCCTCCACCAATGTGTCTCCATTCTTTACAGTTTTTGGTTTTCACCCCAGAGCTAATTCCTTTTTTCAACATTCCTCTGTCTCCTCGATAACCTTAACCTCTCATCTCAGACTCATTTGGAGAAAAGTGCACCTTGCTCTCAGAAAAGCGGCATTTCGGGAGAAAAAAATTTCTGACAGGCTCCGGCGGCCTTGCACTTTTAAAGTAGGAGATAGGGTATGGTTGTCGACTCGCAACATTAAAATTCGACAAACCTCAGCCAGATTGGGTCCCAAATTTATTGGACCATTTCATATTATTAAAAAAATCAATCCAGTTGCTTTCCGGTTACGTTTACCAAGAGCTCTCCGGATCGGAAATACGTTCCATTGCTCCTTGTTGAAACCATACGTTTCTTCCAGTAGATTTCCTCGAAAGATCTCTCAGGGGAAATCACCAGTAGATGTACAGGGTCATCAGGAGTTCTTGGTGGAGAAGGTTCTTGATTCCAAATTGTCCCGTCGTCGGCTTTATTTTCTGGTACACTGGAGAGGTTATGGTCCAGAAGAAAGGTCTTGGGTCCTGGATAAGGATCTCCATGCCCCGAGGCTCAAGAGGGCATTTTTTCGAGAATTTCCTCGGAAACCTGGCTTTAGGGGTTCCTTGACCCCTCCTCAAGGGGGGGGTACTGTTAGGCGCCGAGGGTCCGCTCGTCAGTGCGGCCCGGCGCCTAGCAACCAGGGATGCCGTACGCGGACAGCCGCCGGCTCCCTGGCAACGCTAGACGCCGGGCGCACGGAGCCGCACAGACCCTAGCAACGGGGACGCCACTGTCGGACCGCGTTCCCCGTTGCTGGGTCCAAAGTTAATTACCACACTTGTTTCCTGGCCGTGCAGTATGGCAGCTGCACGGCATGTTTGTAATTAGCCCTGTCTGGCACCTGATTGGAGGGCTTCCATTTAAAGGCACTCTCAGGACTTCTCACAGACGCCGGTAATAGCTTCCTGTTTGCTGTATCTGTTGCAGAGAGTGTTTCCAGTCCTGCTCTATCCGGTCGTTCCTGTCCTCAGTGGTCCAGTACTCGGAAGTTGTCATCTGTTCCTGGAGTCCTGACCGAGCACCTTTAACATCCTGTGGTGTTCGTGAGTCGCGGCGTAGCCGTGTGTTGCGGCTTGACCGCTTACTATTTATTATTTGTTATATTGAGTCTCTGAGCTTTTGCGGAGGATTCCGCTCCCACAAATCCACTCTGGTATCCAGCGGTGCTGGGTAGGAGTAACGGATTAGTGGATTTTGGTTGTCCTTTTCCCTGGCGGTTTGTCCGCACATACTTCTGGTTTAAGTTTAGTTAGCTTGTAGCCCCTGGCCTGGTTGTTTAGTCAGAGGGCCCCTTGTTATCACCCTGTCTCGGATTTCCCTTTGTCTCCCATTAAGACCTGAGGGGGCATCGGAGTTGGGCAGACATAATCCGCCCTTCAAACGCGGCTGCCATGGGCTCAAGCAACCATAGTCTCGCAGGGGATTTCTGATAACACGGGCGAGACAACGGAGTTAGGGCGCCAGGGGTTACTAGGCTTTCCTGCTCCCGTAACCAGCATTCCCTTCCAGTACTTTGGCCTTTGTCATAGGATCTCCTCTGGTCAGAAGTACTGGAATCATAACACAGTGTCACGCAGGATGGCCCTTCCAAAAAACACTCCCCAAACAGCACATGACGCAAAGAAAAAAAGAGGCGCAATGAGGTAGCTGTGTGAGTAAGCTAAGCGACCCTAGTGGCCGACACAAACACCTGGCCCATCTAGGAGTGGCACTGCAGTGTCACGCAGGATGGCCCTTCCAAAAAACACTCCCCAAACAGCACATGACGCAAAGAAAAAAAGAGGCGCAATGAGGTAGCTGTGTGAGTAAGCTAAGCGACCCTAGTGGCCGACACAAACACCTGGCCCATCTAGGAGTGGCACTGCAGTGTCACGCAGGATGGCCCTTCCAAAAAACACCCCCCAAACAGCACATGACGCAAAGAAAAATGAAAGAAAAAAGAGGTGCAAGATGGAATTGTCCTTGGGCCCTCCCACCCACCCTTATGTTGTATAAACAGGACATGCACACTTTAACCAACCCATCATTTCAGTGACAGGGTCTGCCACACGACAGTGACTGAAATGACGGGTTGGTTTGGACCCCCACCAAAATAGAAGCAATTAATCACTCCTTGCACAAACTGGCTCTACAGAGGCAAGATGTCCACCTCATCATCATCCTCCGATATATCACCGTGTACATCCCCCTCCTCACAGATTATCAATTCGTCCCCACTGGAATCCACCATCTCAGCTCCCTGTGTACTTTGTGGAGGCAACTGCTGCTGGTGAATGTCTCCACGGAGGAATTGATTATAATTCATTTTAATGAACATCATCTTCTCCACATTTTCTGGATGTAACCTTGTACGCCGATTGCTGACAAGGTGAGCGGCGGCACTAAACACTCTTTCGGAGTGCACACTTGTGGGAGGGCAACTTAGGTAGAATAAAGCCAGTTTGTGCAAGGGCCTCCAAATTGCCTCTTTTTCCTGCCAGTATAAGTACGGACTGTCTGACGTGCCTACTTGGATGCAATCACTCATATAATCCTCCACCATTCTTTCAATGGGGAGAGAATCATATGCAGTGACAGTAGACGACATGTCCGTAATCGTTGTCAGGTCCTTCAGTCCGGACCAGATGTCAGCATCAGCAGTCGCTCCAGACTGCCCTGCATCACCGCCAGCGGGTGGGCTCGGAATTCTGAGCCTTTTCCTCGCACCCCCAGTTGCGGGAGAATGTGAAGGAGGAGATGTTGACAGGTCGCGTTCCGCTTGACTTGACAATTTTGTCACCAGCAGTTCTTTGAACCCCAGCAGACTTGTGGCTGCCGGAAAGAGAGATCCAAGGTAGGTTTTAAATCTAGGATCGAGCACGGTGGCCAAAATGTAGTGCTCTGATTTCAACAGATTGACCACCCGTGAATCCTTGTTAAGCGAATTAAGGGCTCCATCCACAAGTCCCACATGCCTAGCGGAATCGCTCTCTTTTAGCTCCTCCTTCAATGTCTCCAGCTTCTTCTGCAAAAGCCTGATGAGGGGAATGACCTGACTCAGGCTGGCAGTGTCTGAACTGACTTCACGTGTGGCAAGTTCAAAAGGTTGCAGAACCTTGCACAACGTTGAAATCATTCTCCACTGCGCTTCAGACAGGTGCATTCCACCTCCTATATCGTGCTCAGTTGTATAGGCTTGAATGGCCTTTTGCTGCTCCTCCAACCTCTGAAGCATATAGAGGGTTGAATTCCACCTCGTTACCACTTCTTGCTTCAGATGATGGCAGGGCAGGTTCAGGCGTTTTTGGTGGTGCTCCAGTCTTCTGTACGTGGTGCCTGTACGCCGAAAGTGTCCCGCAATTCTTCTGGCCACCGACAGCATCTCTTGCACGCCCCTCTCGTTTTTTAAATAATTCTGCACCACCAAATTCAAGGTATGTGCAAAACATGGGATGTGCTGGAATTTGCCCAGATTTAATGCACACACAATATTGCTGGCGTTGTCCGATGCCACAAATCCACAGGAGAGTCCAATTGGGGTAAGCCATTCTGCGATGATCTTCCTCAGTTGCCGTAAGAGGTTTTTAGCTGTGTGCGTATTCTGGAAAGCGGTGATACAAAGCGTAGCCTGCCTAGGAAAGAGTTGGCGTTTGCGAGATGCTGCTACTGGTGCCGCCGCTGCTGTTCTTGCGGCGGGAGTCCATACATCTACCCAGTGGGCTGTCACAGTCATATAGTCCTGAGCCTGCCCTGCTCCACTTGTCCACATGTCCGTGGTTAAGTGGACATTGGGTACAACTGCATTTTTTAGGACACTGGTGAGTCTTTTTCTGAGGTCTGTGTACATTTTCGGTATCGCCTGCCTAGAGAAATGGAACCTAGATGGTATTTGGTACCGGGGACACAGTACCTCCAACAAGTCTCTAGTTGCCTCTGCAGTAATGATGGATACCGGAACCACGTTTCTCACCGCCCAGGATGCCAAGGCCTCAGTTATCCGCTTTGCAGCAGGATGACTGCTGTGATATTTCATCTTCCTCGCAAAGGACTGTTGGACAGTCATTTGCTTGGTGGAAGTAGTAAAAGTGGTCTTACGAGTACGACTTCCCCTCTGGGATGACCATCGACTCCCAGCAGCAACAACAGCAGCGCCAGCAGCAGTAGGCGTTACACGCAAGGATGCATCGGAGGAATCCCAGGCAGGAGAGGACTCGTCAGAATTGCCAGTGGCAGTGACATGGCCTGCAGGACTATTGGCATTCCTGGGGAAGGAGGAAATTGACAATGAGGGAGTTGGTGGGGTGGTTTGCGTGAGCTTGGTTACAAGAGGAAGGGATTTACTGGTCAGTGGACTGCTTCCGCTGTCGCCCAAAGTTTTTGAACTTGTCACTGACTTATGATGAATGCGCTGCAGGTGACGTATAAGGGAGGATGTTCCGAGGTGGTTAACGTCCTTACCCCTACTTATTACAGCTTGACAAAGGCAACACACGGCTTAACAAATGTCCGCATTTCTGTTGAAATACTTCCACACCGAAGAGCTGATTTTTTTGGTATTTTCACCAGGCATGTCAATGGCCCTATTCCTCCCACGGACAACAGGTGTCTCCCCGGGTGCCTGACTTAAACAAACCACCTCACCATCAGAATCCTCCTGGTCAATTTCCTCCCCAGCGCCAGCAACACCCATATCCTCCTCATCCTGGTGTACTTCAACACTGACATCTTCAATTTGACTATCAGGAACTGGACTGCGGGTGCTCCTTCCAGCACTTGCAGGGGGCGTGCAAATGGTGGAAGGCGCATGCTCTTCACGTCCAGTGTTGGGAAGGTCAGGCATCGCAAACGACACAATTGGACTCTCCTTGTGGATTTGGGATTTCGAAGAACGCACAGTTCTTTGCTGTGCTTTTGCCAGCTTGAGTCTTTTCATTTTTCTAGCGAGAGGCTGAGTGCTTCCATCCTCATGTGAAGCTGAACCACTAGCCATGAACATAGGCCAGGGCCTCAGCCGTTCCTTGCCACTCCGTGTGGTAAATGGCATATTGGCAAGTTTACGCTTCTCCTCCGACAATTTTATTTTAGATTTTTGAGTCCTTTTTTTACTGATATTTGGTGTTTTGGATTTTACATGCTCTGTACTATGACATTGGGCATCGGCCTTGGCAGACGACGTTGCTGGCATTTCATAGTCTCGGCCATGACTAGTGGCAGCAGCTTCAGCACGAGGTGGAAGTCGATCTTGATCTTTCCCTATTTTTGGAACCTCAACAATTTTGTTCTCCATATTTTAATAGGCACAACTAAAAGGCACCTCAGGTAAACAATGGAGATGGATGGATACTAGTATACTTATGGATGGACGAGCGACTGCCGACACAGAGGTAGCTACAGCCGTGGACTACCGTACTGCGTCTGCTGCTAATATAGACTGGATGATAATGATATAAAAAATATATATATATCACTACTGCAGCCGGACAGGTATATATTATATAATGACGGACCTGCTGGACACTGTCAGCACTGCAGACTCCTAAAGTAAGCTACTAGTATCAAGAAGATAGAAAAAAAAAAAACACCACAAGTAGGTGGTATACAATTATGGATGGACGAGCGACTGCCGACACAGAGGTAGCTACAGCCGTGGACTACCGTACTGCGTCTGCTGCTAATATAGACTGGATGATAATGATATAAAAAATATATATATATCACTACTGCAGCCGGACAGGTATATATTATATAATGACGGACCTGCTGGACACTGTCAGCTCAGCACTGCAGACTCCTAAAGTAAGCTACTAGTATCAAGAAGATAGAAAAAAAAAACACCACGGGTAGGTGGTATACAATTATGGATGGACGAGCGACTGCCGACACAGAGGTAGCTACAGCCGTGGACTACCGTACTGCGTCTGCTGCTAATATAGACTGGATGATAATGATATAAAAAATATATATATATATCACTACTGCAGCCGGACAGGTATATATTATATAATGACGGACCTGCTGGACACTGTCAGCTCAGCACTGCAGACTCCTAAAGTAAGCTACTAGTATCAAGAAGATAGATAAAAAAAAAACACCACAGGTAGGTGGTATACAATTAAGGATGGATGAGCGACTGCCGACACAGAGGTAGCTACAGCCGTGGACTACCATACTGCGTCTGCTGCTAATATAGACTGGATGATAATGATATAAAAAATATATATATATATCACTACTGCAGCCGGACAGGTATATAATATATAATGACGGACCTGCTGGACACTGTCAGCTCAGCACTGCAGACTCCTAAAGTAAGCTACTAGTATCAAGAAGATAGAAAAAAAAACCACCACGGGTAGGTGGTATACAATTATGGATGGACGAGCGACTGCCGACACAGAGGTAGCTATAGCCGTGGACTACCGTACTGCGTCTGCTGCTAATATAGACTGGATGATAATGAGATATAAAATATATATATATCACTACTGCAGCCGGACAGGTATATATTATATAATGACGGACCTGCTGGACACTGTCAGCTCAGCACTGCAGACTCCTAAAGTAAGCTACTAGTAGTATCAAGAAGATAGAAAAAAAAAAACCACCACAGGTAGGTGGTATACAATTATGGATGGACGAGCGACTGCCGACACAGAGGTAGCTACAGCCGTGGACTACCGTACTGCGTCTGCTGCTAATATAGACTGGATGATAATGAGATATAAAATATATATATATCACTACTGCAGCCGGACAGGTATATATTATATAATGACGGACCTGCTGGACACTGTCAGCTCAGCACTGCAGACTCCTAAAGTAAGCTACTAGTAGTATCAAGAAGATAGAAAAAAAAAAACACCACAGGTAGGTGGTATACAATTATGGATGGACGAGCGACTGCCGACACAGAGGTAGCTACAGCCGTGGACTACCGTACTGCGTCTGCTGCTAATATAGACTGGATGATATGATATAAAAAGTATATATATATCACTACTGCAGCCGGACAGGTATATATTATATAATGACGGACCTGCTGGACTCTGTCAGCTCAGCACTGCAGACTCCTAAAGTAAGCTACTAGTATCAAGAAGATAGAAAGAAAAAAAACACCACGGGTAGGTGGTATACAATTATGGATGGACGAGCGACTGCCGACACAGAGGTAGCTACAGCCGTGGACTACCGTACTGCGCCTGCTGCTAATATAGACTGGATGATAATGATATAAAAAAAATATATATATATATCACTACTGCAGCCGGACAGGTATATATTATATAATGACGGACCTGCTGGACACTGTCAGCTCAGCACTGCAGACTCCTAAAGTAAGCTACTAGTATCAAGAAGATAGAAGAAAAAAAAACACCACGGGTATGTGGTCTACAATTATGGATGGACGAGCGACTGCCGACACAGAGGTAGCTACAGCCGTGGACTACCGTACTGCGTCTGCTGCTAATATAGACTGGATGATAATGATATAAAAAATATATATATATCACTACTGCAGCCGGACAGGTATATATTATATAATGACGGACCTGCTGGACACTGTCAGCTCAGCACTGCAGACTCCTAAAGTAAGCTACTAGTATCAAGAAGATAGAAAAAAAAAACACCACGGGTAGGTGGTATACAATTATGGATGGACGAGCGACTGCCGACACAGAGGTAGCTACAGCCGTGGACTACCGTACTGCGTCTGCTGTTAATATAGACTGGATGATAATGATATAAAATATATATATATATCACTACTGCAGCCGGACAGGTATATAATGACGGACCTGCTGGACACTGTCAGCAGAATGCGTTTATAGAATAAAAACACCACACGACGAGTGTTTAACTTTTTCAGGCAGACAATCACAATATACTGGTGGTCAGTGGTCACTGGTCAGTCACACTGGCAGTGGCACTCTGGCAGCAAAAGTGTGCACTGTTAAAATATGTACTCCTGCTATAACTGCTCCCCAGTCTCCCCCACAATTAAGCTGTGTGAGCAGTGAGCACTCAGCACAGTCACATATACAGTATTACATAGATGATGCAGCACACTGAGGCTGAGCACAGATATGGTATGTGACTGTGTCACACTGTGTATCGTTTTTTTCAGGCAGAGAACGGATTAATTAAACTGGTGGTCACTGGTCACACTATCAGCAAGTAGTACTCCTAATATGCTCCCCAAAATTAGTAAATCAAGTGTCTCTACTACTCTCTAGTCTACTCTAAACGGAGAGGACGCCAGCCACGTCCTCTCCCTATCAATCTCAATGCACGTGTGAAAATGGCGGCGAAGCGCGGCTCCTTATATAGAATCCGAGTCTCGCGATAGAATACGAGCCTCGCGAGAATCCGACAGCGGGATGATGACGTTCGGGCGCGCTCGGGTTAACCGAGCAAGGCGGGAAGATCCGAGTCTGCCTCGGACCCGTGTAAAAAGCGTGAAGTTCGGGGGGGGTTCGGTTTCCGAGAAACCGAACCCGCTCATCACTACTGTTTACCCGCAGTAGACTCCGGCACAATGCTGGAGACTGCTGCACCGTGCAGAAGAGGGGGCCCACCAGGAGTCTGCACAGGGGCCCCCACCTCTGTTAAAACGCCTCTGATTTAATGTGGCTAATAATCATGTACAGTCACAGTATTTCCTATGTAATTCAGTAAATACAGATTATACAAATAGGAGTTTCTTAGTTTGGACACGTAAAGGGCTGTACACAGAAGAGGAAAGAGAGTCTGCCATCTACTGTTTAATGCTCTTACAAGCTTCACTTCCCCTGTGTGTCAGAAGACACGATTCTGCTTCTTAACTTCAGTAGTCATATGCTTATCTTTTTTAAAGAGACCAGTGCTCTGCACAAAACACAGATTATCATTACTTTATGACAACTGATATTTTCAACTTATTGGTGAGTAGCGCTGCAGGCAGCGGCATATGTAACATATTCCATACTTGCCTACGCTCCCCCGTTCTGCAGGAGACTCCCTGAAATAGCAGCAATCTCCCTCACTCCCTGAATAGTCCAGCAATCTCCCTGATTGCACCTTAACCCCATTGTGCAGCTGTTACATTCTTGGAAAAAATAAATCACAGATACATACATTAAAATGGGAACATCAGTTCCCTTTCCCTGCATTGGGTACAATGCACAATGATCCCTATGGCTACATGCATTTTAAATAACGTTTCTCGTGGCCACTTACAGTATATGGAACCTCTTGTAAAGCACAATACACAAACAAATTCTGTAAAATATAAGTCTTTTCTTCAACAAGTAGATCTTACTAACTTTGGGGCTCATTTACATTTGGATGTAAGTAATTTTTATGACACGGCTCTCAGTACCCGTCCGCGCTGAGAGGTGTTACTTACGCAGTCTCCCTGAAATGCTTTTTCAAAAGTAGGCAAGTATGACACATTCTACATTTTGACAGCAGCGACTATATTGAATTTACCATACAACCTATCCTAACATAGTTTCTGCCGACAGTGTTTTTGGTACATCTGACACTCAGACAGGGGTGTAAATACAGAAGACAATGGAAGGCACTCGCCTCCAAGTGCCAGCCCCGAAGTGGGCACCTGACTTGCACCATTGCTCTAGGCTCTGCTCAGAGCAGGAATAAGCATGTGCCGCGATCCACCCTCTCACAGCCCCGACCCAACCCCCCACCCCTTCAACCGGCCTAGGAACGTACAGTATCTCCAGCAAGCAAACATGTACATAAAAGGAAATATATATAACAAGTATATATAATCAGGCGCTGTGACGAGTGGCTTGATCCAGCAGCTGTATAGATAAGGGATAGTCAAACCATTAGAAACCAAGGTAAGGAAAAAAGAAATAACAGAGTCCTGGTTCACAGTGAGCAACAGGAACCAATGATGAAGTCCTGATTTCAGCAAGTAATTCTGTGTTCCAATAAATGAGATCTCCAAAGGAAAGGTTGTAGGCAGTTGCACTGCCGGCACTGGAGTCCTGGTCCACAGAAGGGGGTAAATCCACAAAGAGTCCTGACTGTAAACGTTTGGATGGTGATGGTGCTGGTCACAATTGGTCCACCTAAGGTCTCAAGCTGACGCGTTTCACTGCACCAGGCAGCTTTATCAAAGGTGGTGTAATGTGGAGACTGATGCTCTTTTTATAGGGGAAATGATGTCATGAGTGGAGACAGCTGATTCATAATTAGCACAATAAGCTTTTTTTCCTAAAAATCAAGTGGCACTATAATGGATCCATTTATATTTACACTAAAGAGCTATTTAGTTGAACATAAAATTAAAATGAAACTGGAGACGAGAATAACCAATGTTTTTATTTTTAGTTCTAACAGTGATTTTAGTCATGTGATCTTACGTTCGATCACATGTGAAGGAAGGTCCAATAACACAGAACACAATTGGTCATGTGAATAGAGTCAGATCACATGATCCTATCAGTAAAAAGGCTTACATAATCCAGGAATTACTCTGGTCGGGGCTAACATGCCCTCCAACATTTTACACACAAAAATCGGTACATATTAGAAAAAGGGGCGTGGCCACGGGTAAAGGGGCGTGGTCACACCCCTTTTCCTATACTTTCAATGGAAGTTTGGAGAGCCAAAAATAGGTACAGACCATAAAAAAAGGTACTGTACCTATTAAAAAGGTACAGTTGGAGGGTATGGGCTAATGCACATGTGACGTCAGACCACATGACCGGGACCCCGATCACGTGACGTTAGTCACATGTTAATGATCACCAATCAGACTGCCTGGTGTTTTAATCCAGGAAGATTAATATGGTTGCTAAGCAACTCGTATCTATAAAACAAAAATGACCTATTAAAAGCGGGCCTATAGTAAGGGTCCCAATGGGTCATATGAATAAAGTCAAGGACACATGATCTTGTCATCATAAAATAAAAGCTTAAATAAACTAAAAAGTTACTACGATCGGAACTAGTGGGCATGTGACGTCAGGACACATGACCGGATTCCCGATCACGTGACATTGGTCACATGTTAGTAGCTCCCAATCGGGTTGTCTGGTGTTAGAATCTGGGTAAATTCATACAGTTGCTAGGTAACCCGGATCTATGTAAACAAGCACCTTAGGAAGGAACTAGTGATGCAAGAATTAAAAGGGTCATTAAGAACACCAAGGTCACACTAGTGAGACATACACGTTTATGAAGTTTTATATATATTTTAGCGTTGAATTGTTTTTAATAGTGTAATTGACTTTTTATAATATTAAACAATTATATTGTGAAACTATTCTGTGCCAATTAGCCATGTACATAAAAGGGGAGGGCACAGGTTGGAGTGCATGGCATCTACCACCTTTGTTGGCTCTTCCCCCTCACACGAGCGGGACTTGCTGCTTCTGGTAGTGTCTGTGTGCTAGGGTACTGGTAATTGGGGAAGGAGATTGTGCCTGGGTGCTATTGAAGTATTGGAAGTGAAGCAGAGGGAGGACAGGGTGCCTGGGTACAGGGGCTGTATTAAGGGGGGTCGCATACATACATGTGACTGTATATATTTATGTGTATAGGTGTAACTGTATGTGTATGTGTGACTGTATGTGTATATGTGTTTTATGTATGTGTGATTATGTATGCATTAGAGATGTTCGTGGACCCACGTGTATTAGTTTTGCCAAAACCAATATTGCCCTATGGCTGGCTGGCTATACATAGCAACAGAGCAGCGGCACAAACACACGGCAGTTTAAAAGAATATAGGCCCTCATTCCGAGTTGATCGCTAGCTGCCGTTGTCCGCAGCGTAGCGATCAGGCTAAAAATCGGCACTTCTGCGCATGCATATGCGGCTCAATGCGCACCCGCGACGTACTTTCACAAAAGCCAATGCAGTTTTACACAAGGTCTAGCGACGCTTTTCAATCGCACTGCTGGCCGCAGAGTGATTGACAGAAAGTGGGTGTTTCTGGGAGGTAACTGACCGTTTTCGGGGAGTGTGTGTAAAAACGCAGGCGTGTCAGATAAAAACGCAGGAGTGGCTGGGGAAACGTAGGCGTGGCTGGCCGAACACAGGGCGTGTTCGTAACGTCAAAGCAGGAACTAAATAGTCTGCAGTGATCGCTAGCTTGGAGTAAGTCTCGAGCTACTCAGAAACTGCACAATCTTTTTTAGTAGCAGCGCTGCGATCCTTTCGTTCGCACTTCTGCTAAGCTAAGATACACTCCCAGAGGGCGGCGGCTTAGCGTTTGCACGGCTGCTAAAAGCAGCTAGCGAGCGAACAACTTGGAATGAGGGCCATAGTGCATTTATGAAACATTGCGGCACAGGAGTGACAGACAGGATAGCAGTTTAATAATCTATACTACACCATAGAAATACTGTTTTTAAAAGAAGAAGCCCGAGAGCAGTACAGGGAACTGCTGGTGGAGTTTTGTAGTGGCAGGCAGGTAAAGGATTGATTGATTCACATTGATTAATTGATTCATTTCATTTAGAAAATGTAGGGGCTGATTTATCACCATCCGCATCTAAGGATGCGGATGTAAGGTGCTAAAATAGGCCAAACTCACAATGCGATTATTGATTACATCGTACGGATGTACAGTATCAATAATCGTATGCAGGGACAGAGCTTGAGAGCAAGCTCTGTCCCTCCAATGACACTCTGCAGCACCTTCGGGGTATTTTTCATGAAAAATACCCCATGCACTGCCACTCGACATGGTGACTCTACCGCCGCCGGCGGCACCCCCCTCCCCATCGTGACGACCCCCCTCCTCGCACTGCTGCCCCTCTGACCACTGATCATACTTAGCAGCAGTGATCGGTGCTACAGTGCACGCTGACGGTCCTCGGGGCTCCCTCCTGCTGCGACCTCCGGTGCTGTAAAGTAAGATGGCGCTTTGCAGCATCACTTTACTGTACTGGAGGTCATAGGAGCAGCATGGAGCCCCGATGACCCGCAGCCCTGACCGGAGCACCAATCACCGGACCCTGGGGAGGTGAGTATGATTTTTTTTTTTTTTACACAGTGATCAGATTGTGTGTCCAACGGACACATATAGCTGATCACACTGGCTGGTTTTCTCTGTGCAGAAGGCTGCATATCGGAGTGAGCCCTGTGATTACGCCAACTGAAGCTGGCGTAATTATCACAGGGCTCACTTCTGTATTTAATAAGATTGCATTTTCCATCATTAGAATGGGAAATGCGATCTGGGTTACTAAAAAAATTACAATTAGAGGGTTTGGAGCAGTTTTTCGAGAAAACTGCTCCAATAGCATACATTCAG
Source organism: Pseudophryne corroboree (assembly GCF_028390025.1). Taxonomy (NCBI): domain Eukaryota; kingdom Metazoa; phylum Chordata; class Amphibia; order Anura; family Myobatrachidae; genus Pseudophryne; species Pseudophryne corroboree. Next base: position 749,533,671 of record NC_086448.1, read on the forward strand.
ATGAAACAAAAATAATGTGAAAAGGATGGGAAAACACTCTTTTTCACATTATTTTAGTAAAACAAAGTTAACATATATGCCCCTAAAAGAGAAAAAGGCCATAAAAGATAACAATATTAATAGCCAGGGATTGAAATCAGAAGCCAAGAAATTGACACTGCAGACCTGCAAACTCCAAGCCTATCTTACACTAACACGGGCCCCTGGGTCAAGGGAGGCCCAAACATCGGACTCCCTACACCCATTTAATTAACCTCCCCTGTACGTCGGCTCGTCGCTGGCTGCAGAGTGACAAGTCACTCGGAAAATGGCCACCGCGGCTATTATCAGGCGATTCGCACATGCGTATTATTTATGTCTCCGGGACTGGAGCATCTCCTCAAGCATCTGTCTGATGTGTCAGGGCACATTGCTCTCAATCTAGAGGGTACATAGTACCCTAGGTATAACAATTTATATACATTTTCCTTCATTTTAACGCAGATGGAGCTGAAAGCAGTATTATCCCAAATCTCTGACCATTCCTCATTATTCAAATTATTTCCAAAATCAGCCTCCCAAGATACTTTGTGAGAATCTCTTACAGGGGGCATCTTCTCGATAAGCAGTGCATATAAAACAGAAATTAAACCTTTGGTCGAGAAGCGTCTCCAGCAGATAGCCTCACAAGTTGTGAGAGGTCTACTAACAAGGATAGATTTAATCTTAGAATGGAAATGCCTAAGCTTTAGGAAACGGAAGAAGTCATTATATGGGAGTGCCGTGTGTGCCTGAATCTGAGAGAATGGGGGAAACTGGCATCTCTGATAATGTCATTGAGGTACAAAATGTTCCTCCCTTTCCACAAACAGAAAGACGACCTGTTCATGCCTGGGGAAAATCAGTATTGTGGAATAATGGAATGAGAGGAGATGGGACTGAGGCCAACTTGAACTTCTTATTAACATGGTATATTTCTGCCTTTTCTTTATTCTCTTTTATTTTCTTGTGGTCCATAACCCCATCTACATCACATCCCTACTGATGCGTGCTGAACATTGCCAGTAGGGCATAGATGTACACCACCATACCTGAGATCAAATTTTTTTGTCCCTGCCAAGCTGTTTGTAATGTGGCCCAAACATCTCTAATGGATTACCCCAATTCCCCATCCTGCCGACGCTGGGATTGGGGGAATCAGGGAAATCCAACATGTTGGAATTCTTTAATTCACTGATGTCTGATGAATAGTGATCATCGGTGGAATGTCGGTGGGAATCGGGGAATTGCGGCACTAATGTATGGCCTACATTAGTTGATGTTTATTTCTTTAAAGCTGCCTTTTAATTTAATGTTCTAGCACACAAAGACACACATACGTACTTGGGTCCGTCTTTGTCTGCAGTTAGTTAACCAGTATGGGTTTTCCCATTAACATCACACAATCCTAAACAACATAAGTCCATATAGTATATTATTTGTTTTGTTTCTTTTAACATATGTGTGCTATCTAAAATATCATCCCTGTATTGCAGCCATCTTACCTCCAGGATTTTATTATTATTGGGGGAAACCATTGAAGCATGGGGAAAGTATACAAGTTTCAAATGGTTGGGGCTGTGATGGATTCATCCCCAAGACATCAGTTCGGTCAAGTAGTAAAACTAACCATTACACCAACTGTGCTGCAACTTTGCAGCCTTTCCAAAATTCCAGGCCTATGCTAAGCTACTAATGACAAGCCAGTTGAGGTTGAGAGGTGAGAAAGATCCTCAAATCCACGGTATCTTGGCAAAGGCTGACTGAGGTACACAGATTGCTTTCTGGTAAGTACAAATTTGCTTGAAAGCAGCACATGCATTTGTTGTGCAACAAATTAATAAGTTGATAAGGATAGCAAGCCCTCATTGAAGTTTTATTTTAATTTTTCTTTAAATAGCAAGTTAAGTAACTTTGAAGCATGCATCTGATTTTACTTCTACAAATCATTATCTCATTTTCAAATTCTCTATGAAGGTTGTAAAATATGGCTGCCAGTCACACATGCACAAGTACAGAGATCTCAGCATGCTTTTCCAGTACACAGAGCATATAGAGCTCAGGGAGTCATTCCAAAGCCTCTTTGCTCATTACCCCATGTGCTACGTGTCTGTGGTTACCATGGTTGCCCGTAACTAAAGGGCAGACTAGATGCGTCAAGTTGTCTGTGTCGTCAAAATTTGTTTCTATGTATAACACTGTGCACAATTATAAATCATTGACAAACCTGGAGAAAGAAACCAGGAAAAATACTAAATAGAAAAATAAATTTTTCATGGGATTGTTGCTATAATATGACCATAGATAACATAATATAGTGGAAGTAAATCAAATTAAATCAATACATATATTCCAAGCATGTTCATGTTTAGAATGCATTGCAAAGGTTAATTACGCTGTATTAAAAAATGTGTCACGGTTACATTTTCCTTTGATTTAAAGACAGGCAACCAGAACCTAATATTTTAAAATAAAGTATTAATCTGTCTCATTTAATAATTAATCAAAGTAAATATGCATTCACTCACAATTTTAGCAATAAAAGCATGGTTTCGGAATAGCAGCTGTAGATTTCGAGGCAGTGCTCTCCTCCACTGGGAAGTTATTATGTTCTTATCCATCATTAAATCATGTGGTTTTCAGAGTGGCTGGAATCTGAAGCTAAATATGCTTTACAATGTGTTTATTTTTTGGTATGCAACATTTTATTTTTACTTCTGAGTCATGAAATCCAAAACGGCCAGATGTAGCATTACCTATTTTCTAAGCCCCCTTTCCACCCTAAACTAACTTTATGCAGAATAAGTCATTAAAAATAGAAATAAAAAGAGAAAGAAATAACACTTTTCTATTTTTTGTGATTTCTAAGGATATAAGGGGTCTGGTTCATAGGGTTGACCACACTTAGGTCGACAGTGTTTAGATCGACCACTATTGGTTAACAGTAACTAAGTCGACACCCAAAATAGGTCGACACAAGCAGTAGGTCGACCTGAGCAAGGTCGACATGACAAAAGGTCGACATGGTTTAAAAAAAATTAGTGTAGTTTTCTTCGTAGAGTGACCGGGAACCCCAATTAGTACACCGTGTCCCCTCGCATGGTTTGCTTCAGTCGCCATGCTTTGGGCAAGGTACCTTGGTCCACTACCGCTGCGCTAGGCACAGGTTACCATTCCCAATTGTAGTCCAGTTGGATCATAAAGTATGAAAAAGTTCAAAAAATGTTAAAAAATTGTGAAAAACTCATGTCGACCTTTGTCATGTTGACCTAGAAGATGTCGACCTAGTGACCATGTTGACCTAGAAAACCTGTCGACCTAATGCATGTAGACCAATAGTGGTTGACCTAATGACTGTCAACCTAAGTGTGGTCAACCTAGAGACCGGATATCGGGTATTAGATAGTGCTGTAGCTTCATGGTTTTGTAGTTCCATATTTCACAATGTACAACTATGAACAGTAAAATACATTGAATGCTCATGTTTTTCTAGGTGTTAATAAAAAGGATATTGTCAAGAAGGTTGACGTGGCTACCTTCTATAGTACCTCAGGCCTCCACCATTAACATAGACTGAAGCCCAACTTCCCACCAAGTCACAACAATACCGATGCCTTCTGTATTTCATATTGGCAAGCCACCTACAGTGGAGGGCCACAAGGGTACTCCAGAGATTAGCAACTTTAATTGTAAGGGTGGCAAGCAAGGGCACCCTTACCTGGCAGCAGAAGCCGCAGCTTTTCTCCTCAGCCCACCACACGCTGCTGTGTGCTGGGCTGCAGTATGGCCAGGGATGCGCTTAAAAATAAATAAAATTCTGTATTTTTTCTCTAAGGGCGCATGGTCACACCTCCTGTTATTAGGCCATGCCCCCTGAAAAGTACCTGGCCCCAGCCAGGCTCTCTGCTGCTCTGGTGGCAAGGTATGGTTTGCAGTGTTTCACCTTATATGGGCATGTGTGGTGCTAGATGCAGCGTGTAAATACATAAACAGGATGGGTACACATCATATTATGGGTGGTATTCAAATGATATATCACGTCCAATCTCCTTTCTAAAGTGATCCCCATTATCGCTCATATTGCGCCCATAGTTATCAGGTTTAGCTGCGTAAAGGGCTGGGTGCCCTCACTACCCCAGGGGTAGTAAGCTGAAGTGATTATACCACGCCCATCAGCAGAAACAGAGCGGGTGTGGAAGGGGGTGAAAATAATTGAATACCGCCCATAGGGTGTCATACGATCCTGCATATCTGGATTTGAAGTCCAAAAACGGCTAATTAGTACAATATTTACTTTTGAAACTGAGAACGGGTATTGTGCAGGTGATGAACCAACATGTTTCAGCCATCAGTGCGGCCCTGTCTTGTATTTTGGAATATTCCCAGCTGCTCCTGAACCTGTATCTAAAAGTAATCTCTCTTTTGGATGTTTGGAAAAACAGTTTAGATGTCTATAAAGAGAAAGGTTTATTAAACTGGACATTTTGTGTGGTATTGCTTTGTAGACAAGATCTAACTTGCAGAGATCTATAGAAGTCTGGTGGTGGTACTGTATTTGGATTTTTTTATTGGAATTGGTAAAAACTTCACTTTAAAATCTTGAATCTTCATCAATTTAGAGTAATGATTTTGTTATAATGTATAATATAAAAACTTGGGTTTGGAGTTAATTTGACCAGAACTTTCGTGGAGAGGTTCCAAGCATGCAGTGTCAGGTCTTCTGTGATGGATCTAATTTTCACCCAAGCATGATGAGAGTCTATGATAGCCCTAGAGGTGGAGTTATTGGTTGGCTTGAATCCAAAGTAGGTCTTCCGGTGGTTATGTTATGCTATTTGTTTTCCTCTCATAGTTACCCAGGGTTATTCTGTAACTTGTGAATGTCAGACTTCTAACTGCCATTTATAATTTTCTAAGTTGGGAAATATTAGTCCTCCTCCTCTTCTTGAGGGGAACAGAAGTTCTCTTGGTTTTTTTCTTTTTCCAGATGTAGGAAGTGTAGAGCTTGCTGATATATTTAGTAGGGAGTATATGTGGGACCGTCTGAAATAGATACGGTACTTTGGTTAGCAACATCATTTTTACAGCTATGTTGCATAGCCAAGAGACCTCATAATTAAACCATGATTTAGTGGGATATATTTATTTGGTTACTAACTCTATTATATATTCACTCTTCGCTGGAATATAAATCCCTAAATAGCTAGATTTTGATTGCCGTGGATTTTTCAATTTATCTTTCACTTTCTTAAGGCCATTAAGTGAAATGACAATGGATACATTTTCTGAGTCTGTTGCTTATTATTGCACTGTACTGGAGGACAGGCAATAAAGTCTCAAGACTCATCACAGGTTGGTATCAGTATCCCGACAGTTGGCATGCCAGCTGTCAAAATACAGACAGAGGCATCCTGATGTTTAAAATACCGACATAAACGAATTTACTAAGCTAACCCAGATCCCTAAGCCCCCTTACCCTCCTGCAGCCTAAACCTAAACCCCCACCACCACAGCCTAACCCTCTGCGTAACCATTACCTCCCTACCTGCAGCCTAAACCTAAACCCCCACCACCGCAGCCTAACCCTCTGCGTAACCATTACCTCCCTACCTGCAGCCTAAACCTAACCCTCCCTCCTCGCAGCCTAGCCATAATCACCCCCCCCCCCCTGCAGCCTAACCCTAGTGTCACGATTCCGGCATTGGTATTTCGACTGCCGGATAATGACCGCCAGGATCCTGACCAGATCTCATCACAAAAAGTAGTTAATATGCATATGTACAGTATGCTGTAAAAGAATGGCGGAAGTTGCATCATTGCCATCCACTTGTTATACAGCAAGTGTTTGTTATATACAAGGGGGTATCATAAAGTTTTAATTGTCTCCATGAAGTTATTGAGATATCCGGAAGTAATTTGATCAACATAATCATTGATCCTTATGTGCATGTTGTAAATTACAGCTATTTATGTCAACTTATTTCATTTCACGAGCTGGTAGATGTCAGTAACCTGCATGATGGACAAAATTGAAGCCCACAGTGTCATTAAGTTCCCCCATCTGAAGGGCAACAGCGCCCACCAAATCCATGATGAAATGGTAGCTGTTTATAATAATGAAAGTTCATCTTATGGCACTGTTGTGAGGTGGAAAAGGAACTTTCAAATTGGTCACATTTTCCTCTCAGATGAGCCTCGATCAGGAAAACTGTCAATGACGGATGAAAGTGAACGCTCTTATCGTCGAAGACAGATGACTAACCATTGACGTGACCATGAAAGAAGTTGGTCTTAATTATGGAAGTGTGTGGAAGATTATACATGAACAACTGCAGATGGGTTCCCTGTTGCAGACTCCATTTCACAAGCAAACTCAATGTGAACTTTCACAGTGGATGTTCTGTGCCATTTTTCGGGTTCGGTGTTTTGGTTTTTGATCTGGATCTCCTTAGTGTTTTGGATCTGTATTGGTTTTTGCCAAAATCACCCTTGCGGGTTTTGGTTTTTGATCTGCATTTTTTCGAAACAATCATCAAAACAGCTAAAATAACAGATTTTGGGGGTGTTTTTGGTCCTACAGTATTATTAACCTCAATAACATTAATTTCCACTCATTTTCAGTCTATTCTGAACACCTCACAGCTCACAATAGTGTTTTTAGGCCAAAAGGTTGATCCGAGGTAGCTGATTGACTAAGCTAAACGATAGAAGTGGGCGGCACAAACACGTGGCACATCTAGGAGTGGCACTGCAGTGGCAGACAGGATGGCAGTTTTACAAACTATGCCCAAAAAATGAGGTGCAAGATGGACTTGTCTTTGGGACCTCCCACCCACCCTTATGTTGTATAAACAGAACATGCACACTTTAACAAACCAATAATTTCAGGGACTGCCACATCTGTGACTGAAATTATTGGTTTGTTTGGGCCCCCACAAAAAAGAAACAATTGATCTCTTACCTGCACAAACTGGCTCTACAGAAGCAAGATGTCATCATCATCCTCCGATTCCTGACCCCCATCAGTGTGTACATCCTCGTCTTCACACACTATTAATTCGTCCACACTGGAATCCACCATCACAGGTCCCTCTGTACTTTGTGGAGGTAATTGCTGGTGAAGGTCTTCCTAGTAGAATTTGTAATTCATTTTGATGAACAGCATATTTTCCACATTTTGGGGAAGTAACCTCCTACGCCGATCATTGACAAGGTTCCCGACTTCACTAAAAACTCTTTCTGAGTACACACTGGAAGGTGGGCAATTTAAGTAAAACAAAGCCAGTTGGTGCAAGGGCCTCCAAATTTCCTTTTTTTCCTGCCAGTATTGAAACTTGACTGTCTGACATGCCTATTTGGATTCTATTACTGAAACAGTCTTTAACCATTCTTTCAATGATGACAGCATCATATGCAGTGTCAGTAGACATGTCAGTAATTGTTGGCAGCTCCTTCAGTCCAGACCAGATGTCTAAACATGTTTCTGACTGATCTGCATCACCGCCAGCAGGTCTCTTAGGGAAATTTAGTTTTTTCCTCGCAGCCACAGTACTAGTAGTCGCTGAGAGATGAATCAGTAGAAATATATTTTTTGCTTTGGATCACACACAGATATATAGCAGTAGTGTACGTCAGCCACAGTACTAGTAGTCAGAGTGATGCATCAATAGAAATATGTTTTTTTGGTTTGGATCACACACAGATATAATATATAGCAGTAGTGTATGGCAGTACTAGTAGTCGTCACTGAGTGACACACCAATAGAAATATATTTTTTGCTTTGGATCAGACACAGATGCATAGCAGTAGTGCATGTCCACTGCAGTACTAGCAGTGAGAGTGACACACCAATAAAAATGTATTTTTTTGCTTTGGATCACACACAAATATATAGCAGTAGTGTACAGCAGCTGCAATACTAGTAGCCAGAGTGACGCACCAATAGAAACATATTTTTTGCTTTAGATCACACACAGATATATAGAAGTAGTGTACGGCAGCTGCAATACTTCTAGCCAGAGTGATGCACCAATAGAAATATACTTTTTGCTTTGGATCACACACAGATATATAGCAGTAGTGTACGGCACTACTGGTAGTCGTCACTGAGTGACGCACCAATAAAAATATATTTTTTGCTCTGGATCACACACAGATATATAGCAGTAGTGTATGGCACTATTGGTAGTCGTCACTGAGTGATGCGCCAATAGAAATATAATTTTTGCTCTGGATTGCGCACAGATGTATAGCAGTAGTGTACAGAACTACTGGTAGTCGTCACTGAGTGACGCACCAATAGAAATATAATGTTTGCTTTGGATCACACACAGATATATAGCAGCAGTGTATGGCAGCTGCAGTACTAGTAGTCAGAGTAAGGCACCAATAGAAATATATTTTTTGCTTTGGATCACACACAGTGTATATATAGCCATAGTGTATGTTAGTACACAGACCCTTATAGACATAGAACACATGGTCCTACACACAGCCACAGTATGCTACTATGCAGAGCCCTAACACAGTGACAACACACCCAAGAACCCAACTCAACTCTCCTGCAAAACAACCCCTCTGCTCTCTCCTGTCCCCCTCTGCTCTCTCCTGCCCTCCTTTGCTCTCTACTTGCTTGCTCCTTTCCTAACAGCACAGTAGGAATATGTCCTTACTGTGCACTCTCCAAGTCCGGAGTGAAGAAGGTGCCGATTACCGGGACTATATATAGAATCAAAAACCTGCGAGATCCGACAACTCGGATCTCCAAGTTCAGGCGGGTTTTGTTCTCAGCGAACTGAACCCGCTCATCCCTACTATGGTGAATGCTGGGTATACCTGTATGATCCGGAGAACAAAGAAATGAGTAAGGAGTGGAAACACAACAGGTGTGGCTATGAAATTTTGTTCCATCTGCCCTATTCACCTGATCTCGCACCGAGTGACTTCTTTCTCTACCTGAGATGAAGAAGCCACTTTGGGTTAGGTGATTAGAAAACACAAATTATGTCATTCTGGAAGTGGAACAGTGGTTCTCAAGGCACTCGCAGGACTTCTATAATGATGGGTCAATGTCAGAAATGTGTGGCTCTGCAGGGCGACTACATGGAGAAGTTCAACATTTCAACATACCACAGTTAACTCTCTATCTCATTCTGTTCATGGTGATAATCGAAACTTTATGATACCCCTTGTAAGAACTGCCTCTGCAGCCATCGTTCTGCAAGACTGAAGCTAGTCAAGACACACTTCTGCAACTTTCCAGAATCCTGTGGTGATGAGCACACAGACCACTTTACATAGTGTCAGAAGTCTGGTTGTGATGGTACAAGATCTCTGATGCACCAATCCTATTTTTCAAAAACTCCACGGACGCATGGCTCAAGTTCAAGAAGGAACGGTGTGTATACTGCTGTGGCAGGCTCTCAGACAAATCAAAATGGCATATACACCACTCAACCTATTTATTTATTATTATTATTTATTACCAGTTATTTATATAGCGCACACAAATTCCGCAACGCTGTACAGATAATGTCACAACTGAGGGCCTGAGCTGACGGGAGGCAGCCTCAGTTGTAGGGGCTGAGATGTACCGGAACCTGGGAGGTTGTATCAGACCCCTGGACATGTAAGTAACATGAATAATAACTGCCCGAAGGCGTGACCATGACAACTTGGATAAAAGTCAATGATGTTTATTATGACAACTCCGCAACACAGCAGCAGTAAAAGAAAACGTAAAAGTCAGCAAAGAATAAATACAGTTCCTGGGTACTACAGGATGGCAGGAGCCACAGGGCACTGGTAGTGTGAGATAGTTCTTATGATCTTCTAGATGGAAAGTCCTTACCAGGCCCGACTGTAGCAATGGAGATAACCCAGGATTGTGCCAGCTGGTGTTCCAGGAAAAGCTGGGTTGCTGAAGATAAAACAGCTGCTGTGGATACTGGCTGGAACCAGACTGTTGTTAGCACGGAGTGGATACTGGCTGGAACCAGTTAAATAATAAATGAACTTGGGAGCGATGAAATATGAACTGAAATGTAGAACTTGAGAGCGGAGAAATAATAATACCGGTGGAGAGTGGTAAAGTGTAGAAAGGACACCGGCCCTTTAAGGGAAGCTGTACTCTGCTGGAAGCTGAGCTGGAAGCAGGTAATGTTGTAGCTGGAAACAGATGAATCCACAATGGATTGGAGAGTCAGGCTACACCGCAGGTGGAATGCTGGTGCGGGTCTCTATGGTGGAAGTCTTGAGACAGGAGCTGGAACCTGGAAGACAATCACAGGAGAGAGACAAACAGGAACTAGGTTTGACAACCAAAGCACTGACGCCTTCCTTGCTCAGGCACAGTGTATTTATACCTGCAGCAAGGAAGGGATTGGCTAGGCAATTATGCAGATTATCAATACTGAGAACAGATTGGTGGAAATGATCAGCTGACAGAATCCAAGATGGCTGCGCCCATGCAGACACTTGGAGGGAAGTTTGGTTTGTAATCCATGTGGTAATGAAAACAGTAATGGCGGCGCCGGCCACCGGAGACAGGAGGCGCCAGGCTGACAGATGCACATCCAACCACGCGGACACAGCGGAGGCCGCGGCTGACGTAATCGCCACTCAGACACTCTGCATGCAGAAGTTCAGGGACGGCGGCGGAGGCCGCGGGAGACGCCATGCCAGGTGTAATATGGCGTTTACTGTGACAGCGTCCCAGAGTGACAGGAGAGGATACAGGAATGTACACATCAGGATAACAGATGGAATCCGGTCCTGGAGCGCTGAGCCAGCCTTAGGAGGCATCTGATGGGTAAGAAATGGCGTCCAGATACCCGGATCGTGACAGCACCCCCCCTTTAGGAGTGGCCCCAGGACACTTCTTTGGCTTTTGAGGAAACTTGGAATGGAATCTCCGGACCAAGGCAGGAGCATGGACATCAGAAGCATTGGTCCATGAACGTTCCTCAGGACCATAACCTTTCCAGTCAATAAGATATTGTAGTTGACCGTAACGGTGAAGTGAGTCCAGGATCTTGGCCACTTCATACTCAACGCCTCGTTGAGTTTGGACTTTCGGAGTTGGAGGAAGTGAGGAATGAAACCGATTCAAGATAAGCGGTTTCAACAGGGAAACATGGAATGTCCTGGGTATTTTTAAGAAGGGAGGCAACTGGAGTCTGTAAGCAACAGGATTGATGACTTGTTCAATCTTGAAAGGACCGATATAGCGAGGTGCAAACTTCATACTGGGAACTCTTAACCTCAAATTCTTCGTGGATAACCATACCCGATCACCCACCTTGAGAGCAGGAACTGCTCGACGCTTCTTATCCGCAAACTTCTTGTACCTGAACGATGCCTTGAGCAGAGCTGATCGTACGCTCTTCCAGATATTGGCAAACTGATGCAAGGTGATATCCACTGCGGGGACAGAAGTTGCTGGAAGCGGTTGGAACTCAGGGACTTTAGGGTGGAATCCAAAGTTAGTGAAGAATGGTGTTGAAGCAGATGAAGAATGATACTGGTTGTTATGACAGAACTCGGCCCAGGGAAGTAATTGAACCCAGTCATCTTGAGAGGAGGACACATAGATGCGGAGGAAGGCCTCCAAGTCCTGATTCACCCTCTCGGTTTGACCATTGGTCTGAGGATGGTAAGCCGTGGAAAACTTTAGCTTGACTTGGAGGACTTGACATAAACTTCGCCAGAATTTGGCTGTGAATTGAACTCCTCGATCTGAGATAATTTCTTCAGGAAGACCGTGGAGTCGGAAGATCTCTTGTATGAATACTTGAGCCAACTTGGAAGCTGACGGAAGACCGGTGAGAGGAATGAAGTGTGCCATCTTGGTGAACCGGTCAACTACCACCCAGATGGTATTGAACTTGTTGCACATGGGTAAGTCTGTAATGAAATCCATCGACAAGTGGGTCCATGGTCGACGGGGAACGGATAGTGGAACCAGTTGCCCCGCAGGCGACTGGCGGGATACTTTATGTTGGGCACACTTTGGGCAAGATGCAATAAACTCCAAGACGTCCTTTTTCAGAGTTGGCCACCAATAGGACCTAGAGATAAACTCCAGGGTTTTTTGGATACCTGTATGTCCGGCAAAATGGGAAGCATGGGCCCAATGCATGAGCTTCTTCCTTAGCATCGGCTTCACAAAACTTTTCCCTGATGGGGGCGTAGAGTCCATCCCTACCGTGGAGAATGCCAACGGATTTATAATAGGATGCTTGTCTGAAGACTCTGACTCATTTTCTTGCTCCCATGAGCGGGAAAGGGCATCGGCCTTGCGATTCTGAGAGCCCGGACAGAACTGGAGTTTAAAGTCGAACCTGGAAAAGAAAAGTGCCCATCTGGCCTGACGAGGGTTGAGACATTGTGCGCCCTTCAGGTATAAAAGGTTCTTGTGGTCTGTAAGTATGGTGATTGAATGAGAAGCTCCCTCCAACAGATACCTCCACTCTTCTAGAGCGAGCTTGATGGCTAGCAACTCCTGGTCGCCAATGGCATAGTTGCGCTCAGCTGGGGAGAACTTCCGGGAGAAGAAACTGCAAGGGTGTAAATGGCCATCTTTAGCCCTCTGAGATAACACCGCTCCTACTCCAACGGAGGAGGCATCCACCTCTAAGATGAAAGGAGAGTCGATGTCAGGCTGTTTCAGAACAGGCGCAGAGATGAACCTTTGTTTTAAAAGATGAAATGCTTGCATGGCTTCTTCAGACCACTTGGACGGGTTAGCACCCTTCTTAGTGAAAGCAGTAATAGGCGCCACAATGGTGGAAAAGTCTCGTATAAACTTTCGGTAATAGTTGGCGAACCCTAAGAACCTCTGGACCCCTTTGAGGGTTAAGGGTACCGGCCAATTTTGGATTGCTTGTAGTTTCTCAGGATCCATCTCTAGTCCGGAACCGGACACAATGTACCCTAGAAACGGAATGGACTTGACTTCAAAGACGCATTTTTCTAATTTGCAATAGAGATGATTGACACGGAGACGGGACAGAACCTCTTTAACCCAAAAACGATGTTCCTCTAAATCGTTGGCAAAAATGAGGATATCGTCTAGATAGACCACGACATGACGGTATAGAATGTCTCTGAAGATCTCATTGACAAAATGCTGGAAGACAGCTGGAGCATTGCTCAATCCGAAGGGCATGACGAGGTACTCATAATGTCCGTCACGGGTGTTAAAGGCGGTCTTCCACTCGTCACCCTCACGGATCCGGATGAGATTGTATGCACCTCGCAAGTCCAGCTTTGTAAAGATGGTAGCTCCGCTAACTCTGTCAAAGAGCTCAGTAATCAGGGGTAAAGGATAACGGTTCTTGATGGTAATGTCGTTCAAACCTCTGTAGTCGATGCACGGCCGCAGACCACCATCTTTCTTTTTTACAAAAAAGAAGCCTGCGCCGGCTGGAGAAGAAGAAGGTCGAATGAACCCCTTTGCTAGGTTCTCTTTAATATATTCCTCCATAGAATGCGTCTCAGGCAGAGACAACGGATAAGTTCGGCCTCGAGGTGGAACCTTCCCTGGAACGAGATCAATCGGACAGTCCCATTCTCTATGAGGAGGAAGGATATCAGCAGAAGCTTTACTGAACACATCCGTGAAATCTTGATATGGAGGAGGTGGAACATCAGACGACCTGGGGGAGGAAGAACAGACAGGCAATACTTTAAACAAACATGTCTCAGCACAGGAGGAACCCCATGCCAGGATTTGCGTAGTCGTCCAATCAATTGTAGGGTTGTGAAGACGGAGCCATGGAAGGCCCAGAACCACAGGATGTGTGGCTCTTGGAATCACTAAAAAAGAAACAAGTTCGGAATGAAGAACTCCCACTCTCAGGCGAACTGGTAGAGTCCTTAAAGAAATAACTGCATCAAAAATTTTGCTGCTATCCACGGCAGTTAAAGAAATGGACGAAGGAAGTCTCTCGGTGGGTAGGGACCACCGTTTAACATAGGCTTCGGTAATAAAGTTCCCAGCTGCTCCAGAATCAAGGAGGGCAATGACGTTCCGATAACGTTGAGCAACTTGAAGCGAGACTGGGAGATTACAATCTTGAGGAGATGGAGAGGAGATCATTACTCCTAGCCGGCCCTCTCCTTGGCGAGCTAGGATTTGGAGTTTCCCGGACGTTTGGGACAGGCATTAATGGTGTGAGACGGAGCTGCACAATAGAGACAGAGAAACTCGGAGAGACGTCTTCGGCGCTCAGCAGGAGTTAAACGGGAACGGCCAAGTTGCATGGGCTCATCTTTAGACGGTGACAGTTGACGAGGAGGAGGAGCAGAAGATTTTGGAGCAGATGATCTTCCACGCTCAGTTGCTCTCTCTCTGAAACGTAAATCAACTTTCGTGCAGAGTGAGATTAGCTCATCTAACTTAGAAGGTAAGTCTCTGGTAGCTAACTCATCTTTAATACGCTCAGATAAGCCATGCCAGAATGCAGCATACAGGGCCTCGTCGTTCCATGCCAGTTCGGATGCCAGGATCTGGAACTGTATCAGATATTGTCCTACAGTACGTGACCCCTGGCGTAAACGGAGAATCTCGGATGAAGCTGAGGTTACCCGGCCTGGCTCGTCGAAGATGCGCCTGAATGTTGACACGAAGGCAGTGTAGGAAGATAGCAGGGTGTCGGACTTCTCCCATAACGGTGATGCCCAATCAAGGGCTGAGCCACTGAGAAGAGAAATAATGTAGGCAATTTTTGTACGGTCACTGGGAAAATTGCCAGGTTGTAGCTCAAACTGAATCTCACACTGGCTGAGAAATCCCCTGCAGAATCTTGGAGATCCGTCAAATTTTGCTGGCGTTGGAAGATGAAGACGTGGAGCAGAAATGGGTAAGGTGGGTGGGGTTATAGCTGGAGTCACTGTGGTTGACGCACCAGACGCGCCTGATCCACGGAGAGTTGTCTGAATCCCATCCAGCCGAGTAGAGAGATCCTGGAGACAGCGGATGATGTGGCCCTGTGCAGCCTCCTGATGTTCTAGTCAGGCTGCCAGTTCTTGCATCGGCCTGGCCGCTTGATCCTGGTCTCCGGCTGGATTCATTAGGTCAGTGCTTACTGTCACAACTGAGGGCCTGAGCTGACGGGAGGCAGCCTCAGTTGTAGGGGCTGAGATGTACCGGAACCTGGGAGGTTGTATCAGACCCCTGGACATGTAAGTAACATGAATAATAACTGCCCGAAGGCGTGACCACGACAACTTGGATAAAAGTCAATGATGTTTATTATGACAACTCCGCAACACAGCAGCAGTAAAAGAAAATGTAAAAGTCAGCAAAGAATAAATACAGTTCCTGGGTACTACAGGATGGCAGGAGCCACAGGGCACTGGTAGTGTGAGATAGTTCTTATGATCTTCTAGATGGAAAGTCCTTACCAGGCCCGACTGTAGCAATGGAGATAACCCAGGATTGTGCCAGCTGGTGTTCCAGGAAAAGCTGGGTTGCTGAAGATAAAACAGCTGCTGTGGATACTGGCTGGAACCAGACTGTTGTTAGCACGGAGTGGATACTGGCTGGAACCAGTTAAATAATAAATGAACTTGGGAGCGATGAAATATGAACTGAAATGTAGAACTTGAGAGCGGAGAAATAATAATACCGGTGGAGAGTGGTAAAGTGTAGAAAGGACACCGGCCCTTTAAGGGAAGCTGTACTCTGCTGGAAGCTGAGCTGGAAGCAGGTAATGTTGTAGCTGGAAACAGATGAATCCACAATGGATTGGAGAGTCAGGCTACACCGCAGGTGGAATGCTGGTGCGGGTCTCTATGGTGGAAGTCTTGAGACAGGAGCTGGAACCTGGAAGACAATCACAGGAGAGAGACAAACAGGAACTAGGTTTGACAACCAAAGCACTGACGCCTTCCTTGCTCAGGCACAGTGTATTTATACCTGCAGCAAGGAAGGGATTGGCTAGGCAATTATGCAGATTATCAATACTGAGAACAGATTGGTGGAAATGATCAGCTGACAGAATCCAAGATGGCTGCGCCCATGCAGACACTTGGAGGGAAGTTTGGTTTGTAATCCATGTGGTAATGAAAACAGTAATGGCGGCGCCGGCCACCGGAGACAGGAGGCGCCAGGCTGACAGATGCACATCCAACCACGCGGACACAGCGGAGGCCGCGGCTGACGTAATCGCCACTCAGACACTCTGCATGCAGAAGTTCAGGGACGGCGGCGGAGGCCGCGGGAGACGCCATGCCAGGTGTAATATGGCGTTTACTGTGACAGCGTCCCAGAGTGACAGGAGAGGATACAGGAATGTACACATCAGGATAACAGATGGAATCCGGTCCTGGAGCGCTGAGCCAGCCTTAGGAGGCATCTGATGGGTAAGAAATGGTGTCCAGATACCCGGATCGTGACAGATAATATTCGGTCATTCACATCAGTCCCTGCCCCAGTGGAGCTTACACTCTATATTCCCTATCACATGTACACGCACACACATTCATGCTAGGGTTCATTTTGTTGGAGCCAATTAGCATACCAGTATATTTTTGGATTGTGGGAGGAAACCTTAGTACCCGGAGGAAACCCACGCAAGTACGGGGAGAATATACAAACTCCACACAGTTAGGGCCATGGTGGGAATTGAACCCATGACCTCAGTGCTGTGAGGCAGCAATGCTAACCAAGCTGGAGCTGAAGCTGTTGACAAAGCAGACACATTTCTCCATTCAGAGGGAGAGGATCAAGAAGAACAGGACACAATAATAAAAAATTTTATGAGAATTGCTTCCCAGTGAAAAGTGTTATAATGGACATACATGCTTTTAACAGTGCTGTGCAGAGCCATCGCAAGACTATTGCGGCACATATGCAGTGTTAAAAATTTCTCTCACTGTGTATGAAATTGACATTGCATGAATCAGGCCCATGGTGTATTAGCAAATGTGGGCAGGATTATGTGTGGGATTTATAAAGATGTTACTCATGCACATTTAATACGTGAGAAGGACTTAACATTGGACACTGCCATACGCATATACAGTGCCGTAACTACGTGTGGGCCAACGGTGCGTTGCCCACAGTGCATCTGCGCTGTAGGCGCATCCGCTGACCCACACACGTCGCACAGGGCTGCGCCGCACAAGAGAAACCGGCGTGCAGCTGACAAGCTGCAGCACCCGGCAACCTTGTCAACGTGTAATATAGACTGGCCGCCGGGCAATGTAGCTTGTTGTCTCCACGCAGTAGCGGATCTTGCCACGGGCAAGCAGGACTTTTGCCCGGGGCGCCGCATTTTGGAGGGCGCCGGCACCATCTGGAGGGCGCCGCACCATGGCAAGATCCGCTGCTGCTGTGCCCCACGCTGCCGCTGCCTGCTGTGAAGGGAAGCTAGACACGTAGCAGCGTTCCCTTCGTTGGCTGCCCGTTGTGAAGGGAAACTAGACGCTACGCGTCTAGTTTCCCTTCGTGGAGAGGACCTTTACTGTAATGATGTGCGGTGCGCGTTCACGTCATCGCGCACCGCACAGCAAAGGTCCTCTCCACGAAGGGAACTAGACGCTTAGCGTCTAGTTTTCCTTCGTGGAGAGGACCTTTGCTGTGCGGGTGCGCGATGACGTCATCGCACACCGCACATCCTACTACAGTACAGGGGGCGTGACTGACCACGCCCCCTGTATGAAGCCACGCCCCCTAATGCCGCCCAGGGCGCAAGAAGCTTCGGAACCGGCCCTGTCTCCACGCTGTGGTCTCCCTGGCGCTGTTGAAGGACGGCGTAGCTGCTTCCCCGCTCCCCCCTGCCCCAGACGCTGTTATCTTGTGGCGCCGGCGGCATCTAGGAGCAGAGAGGTGACTTCCTCCGTGCTGTGGGCTCCCGCGACGGCAGGCAAGTATCGCCCTCCCTTTCTCTCTCTCTCTTTCTTTCTCTCACTCTTTCCCCCTCTCTCTCTCTTTCCCCCTCTCTCTCTCTTTCCCCCTCTCTCTCTCTCTCTCTCCCTCTTTCCCTCTCTCTATCGACCCCCCCCCTCTCTTCCCCCTCTGCCTGTGTAAAAAAAAAAATGGGGGACTGCCTGTCTAATGTCTAAAAATGGGGGACTGTTTGTCTAATGTCTAAAAATGGGTGACTGCCTGACTAATGTCTAAAAATGGGGGACTGCCTGTGTAATGTGGAAAAATGGGGGACTCTGCCTGTCTAATGTGGAAAAAAGGGGGATTGCCTGTCTAATATGTAAAAAGGGGGACTGCATGTCTAATGTGTAAAAATTAGGATTCTGCTGGTCTAATGTGTAAAAATTAGGATTCTGCCTGTCTAATGTGTAAAAAGAGGGACTCTGCCTGCCTACCATGTAAAAAGGGGGACTCTGCCTGCCTACAGCGCGCACTGGCACCATTTTGTATAGGGGGGGCGCTGATGCTGTGTCTTGCACACAGCGCTAAAATGTCTAGTTACGGCACTGCGCATATACATGTTGCATGAGCAATAAAAGTACAATGGAGTTTAAAAGTAAGTCTGATGTATGCAACCTCTGGCGACACATGCAGCAGCACACTCTCTATGGGAATTGCGGCGGTCACCATTCCCACCACAAATATCCTGCATCCAAATAACGCTGCAATGATAATGGCAAATAAAATAATTATGCGTGCTGGTGCAGATCCAAGTTTAAGCTGATGATACTGCATGTTCCGAGCCTGCTGCAACAAGTTCACATTGTAGACGCTCTGCAAGAAAACATCCCAAGCACCATCCTCCACTGCAAGAGTATCGACCTCAGTGGCAAAAAGTGTGAATTATTTACCATCATAATAGCTAAGGAGACTAGTAATGCCATGAATATTGACACTGGTGCCAACTGTAACATCATATCTTGTGAACTCAAAACCCCAAACACTTTTTGACTGCTCTTACCCTGTGAATCTAATTACTTTACAATGGTGAAGTAATCAAGTTCATGGGAGTGCTGCAATGCACCATTTTCCTGTTGCAGTTCCCTATTGTGGACAGTAATGTCAAACTGCTCCTATGTTTGCAGACAGCATAACACTGGGGTTTATAACTAATAAGTGTTGATGTCTAAGTCATTCAACAGGCTGTTCCATTGTTAAAAGACATTGCTGATATGTTCAATTGTAATACTTTTTTCAAACTTTGAGTCACCGGTCATATGCATTTAGACAAGACTGTTTCTCCCACAGTTTGTGCTCCCTGATGTGTGCCTGTCGCCATGAAGGACAGGGTGATAGCATAGTTGAATCACATGACAGTATTGGTGCCACCCTGTAGGTGTCGGCTATGGTTGCTGAAGTAAAAGACAGATGGTTCAGTCCACATCAACTTTTGATGAAACCTGTGGGCAGGAATGCCTTTCTTCGAATTCCTTACGGCATATGCACTGGCAGTGAAGTATTCAAATATTGCATGGAGCATATCTTCGAGGGATACTCTTGTGAGACCATGGTAGATAACATCCTCATTTGGGGTTGCACTATGGAAGAACACGACATTGCCCTCCAAACAATCCATGAAATCAACATGCAGTTAAACCCTGACAAGTGTTTGTTGAATCACCGAAGTCCTGTATGTTGACCATCTCCTAACCTCAAAAGGTGCTAAGTTGAGTCCTGTCAAGACACAGGAAAAACAACACATAATTAGTTGAGTGCTCAGGTCTTTTGGGTATGACCACCCACTTTTAAAAATGTTTGCCAGACTGCAGTGAGGTCACAGCCCTGCTCCACCAGCTTTCACACAACAACATTGGCCCTCATTCCGAGTTGTTCACTCGCAAGGCGATTTTAGCAGAGTTACACACGCTAAGCCGCCGCCTACTGGGAGTGAATCTTAGCTTCTTAAAATTGCGAACGATGTATTCGCAATATTGCGATTACAAACTACTTAGCAGTTTCTGAGTAGCTTCAACCTTACTCGGCATCTGCGATCAGTTCAGTGCTTGTCGTTCCTGGTTTGACGTCACAAACACACCCAGCGTTCGCCCAGACACTCCTCCGTTTCTCCAGCCACTCCCGCGTTTTTTCAGGAAACGGTAGCGTTTTTATCCACACGCCCATAAAACGCCGTGTTTCCGCCCAGTAACACCCATTTCCTGTCAATCACACTACGATCGCCGGAGCGAAGAAAAAGCCGTGAGTAAAAATACTATCTTCATAGCAAAATTACTTGGCGCAGTCGCAGTGCGAACATTGCGCATGCGTACTAAGCAGAAAAACGCTGCGATGCGAAGAAAAATACAGAGCGAACGACTCGGAATGAGGGCCATTGAATGGTTTCTGTGCTTAGCACCCTGGGCATGAGGCCACCATATGGAGTCCCTGGTTTGGCCCTCTATGGATGATTTTTACTGTCTATGTCCCCTGCAATGATTTATGGACCCATTGTGCCAAGCAACCACTCACTCTCCATGAGGCTCCTGACCTCCCTTGGTCCATCGTTGCTGCATATCTCTTTGAATGGAGTGGATTAGTGATTTAATTTTCCAGTTGGTTTGAGATAGATTATCTTCCCAAACTAAGTGCCAGTCATCAACAAAATGAGAATACACTTTTCTCCACATGGCATACCATGGCAAGCTACTAACTGGCAGTGCCATGCAGTTCCAGACTTTCACCAATGAATGGAACATCTCACATGCCACCAACAATCATCGCTATCCACAGTCCAATGGATTGGCAGAATGGGCATTTTATAAAGCACCTTCTTGACCACCATGTTCAAACTTATAGACCACAAGTTGAGAACAACATGAAAAATGCTCTGCAGGACTCCAGATGTGGCTCAGAGCCACTCATGATAATACATCCCATCACTTAGGACTGTTGTTCCCCTTGGCAGACCACCTGCACCCAGACCCCTGTCAGGTCTCAATTTGTGCACCTTGAAATTCTTCCTCTAGTCTAATTTTCTTGAGCAGCGGTAACTGTATATAGCAAATATAAATGTTATTGGAGATAAAAGAGCACTCTTGATTTGCGCCCTGGTTTATCTTGAAATGTAATAATAAAAACACTACTCAGGTTTCATCTTGTGGGACCTGTGTATAAAGTTTAGAAGCTCTTTCATATAACCCCATTGAAGCTTGAGAAAGTCCTCCTCTGTGTCTTAAAAAAGAATTACTGTGGGCTTATTACTTCTGACAAGAGATTGGAGTCTGGAGTTTGTCTATCTGAAACAAATTCTACTTGGTCAGGCTTTGCGATCTTAGGGATGATACGATTTAATCTATTACGTATTCATATAGAGTATATTTTGTGGCTGAATACATTGTTTCACAAAAGTATTATTATCTGGTGGTGCAGGTTTTGGGGAAGATCTAATTAGTTGCAAATCGCTGGCACTGCATCTGTATGCTGCACTTACGGCACTGCCAGACATATTGGTTTTTGTTTGTAGACACAAAGGGCTGTGAGCAAAAATGTGCCAGTCAGCACTAGAAGGTGCCATGGAGGGTGGGCAACGGCAACTCGCACCCACAATGAGCTGCACACACCAAATTGCATCACCTGCTTTGTGTTCAATATTTTTGTCTATTCCACCGAATGGCAATTTAACACAACATTTGTGAATTCTGCATTTAACTAACTCTATAGTCTGTAATAGGAAGACAATTGTGTCAATTAATTTTTCTCTAAGTTCCTATACCCAACGGTGGATTGGGGCAAATATTTTTTTATTTCCATTAATTTAGTATGAATTTAGAAAATAGTTTAGAAAAAAATCTTTATTATGACTAAAAACAGATAATAATGTAAGTCAACAATAAATTATGAGAACACTTCACACATAATTGCACAATTTTGTGATTGCAGATGTATGTAAGCACACATAACAAGGAAACACCATTCTGTATTATTTATTTTATCTTTCCACTATCATTTATGTTTTCATCAATTATCTCTTTCCTTATTTTTACCTTTAGACTTCAAGTCCTAGAATAGAAAAAAATTAAAGTAAAATAGAGACTGCAACTTAAAAATTAATAAGGAATACAAAAAATAAATGCACAAATGTGTACTGCACCATCCAGTCAGATGTTCTGTTTGGTGACATTATGTGCTAATAAACTGCATGAACAATACAACATACATAAAACATGAGCATGTATCGTAATACACAGTTGACATCTTACATTTATTGGTAGAATATTTTAATTATTAAATTACTTATGCCCCTTTACTCTTAAAACAAGGTTGTAGATGGGCTTTGTATTTAAAAGAGTTTATAATGTAAGTTAAATAAAATTTTCCACCATATAATTCAAACATTCTCTATTAATTGCAGTATGAGAACTCTCATACAACCTATCTTATAGCGATAGACTATTTTTATTTTAACTCATGACCATTTGCAAAGATTGTTTTCTCTTGAGTTGTGGATTGTGGGGCAACATGCAAGTTTTTATTGAAAATGATGATGCAAAGACTAAAGCACACTAATCTCTGCTACTTTAGATCACTCCTCTAAACACAGGTAGATAATTAAAGCTTAGGTTTTTCAGCTGAGATGGAAGCCAAGCGTAAAAGCAATGCGGCTTTTGCCTTCTACAGATAACCCGATAAGGACCTCTCATAGATTAGTCTGAAGTTTTTCATGGACTAAAGCCATTTAAGCTGTAATAATTGGCACCCTCTATCACTGACTTTTTCAGATAAGGAATATTTTGTTTTGGAAATTAGGCACAAATTATTTATTTTTAAAACTAGCCATGTGTCCCGATAGGAAGGAAAACAAAAACTACTATTTGCCACAAACATATATTTTTTGTAGTTTTAGTTTAAAAATAGCAACAAAATAATAAAAAAAATAAAAAAATAACTGCTACAGTATACTGTTTAGTGCATTTTTTCATTAAATGAACAAACAAATGCTAGAATACCAAAAAGGACTACACCTATAATACCTATTTAGTATTTTTCTGTAATCCAAAATTAATTGATATTTTAAAAAAAGATCTTTTAAATAAATTCAGCAACACTTAGTAATTCAAATCATTCTAAATCTAAATACAACAAACTGCAAAAGAAAATAAATGATAAGAAATGTAATTACTGTATTGAAATTAATATTATTATTACATTTATTAAAGAAGAAACAATAAGCAATTTGGTAATAGTATTACATAATGTAATTTGTACACAGTTCCCTATCCCAGGTAATATATTTTGTATTTATTTTTCATAATTAACCAATATATTATTTTTTTTGGAGATATTTTTTATTTTATTTATTTGTTTGCTTTAAAAAAAAACATTGTATTTTACTTTTATTACAGCTTGGATATATTTTTATCAGGCGCGTGAATATAACATTTTTTATATGTTGGACTAATTGTTTTAGTTATCTTTTCATTTTATTTCTTATATAGGTTTATACATTTATATATAAATATTTATTATGCCATTATAGTGCCCTTCCCTTTCTATGATGTTGTACTGTACACACTTAGCCTGCAGATGTCGCTGTTGGTATAGTTGCATATTAGGCATTTTCGTCTAGTGCTAATATTTCTCCATCGAGAACAACATCCAAAAGAGGAGGAGCATAATACTATTTTTTTTATAAAATACTTGCAATGTTTAATTACACTTAAATAATATTTCCACCTCTTTTACATTTCTACCCTTAGATAATTTCTACTTTCAATAGCTTTTTCTCTTTGAGGCCTCTAAATGTGTCCTTTTTTCCTTGGGTGTCTGGTAACAGCTATTGCTTGGTAGATTCATAACTTTTTAATTTGAATTAGGCCCATAGTAAATAAAAGATAAACAGTGCATAAATAAAAATTGTGGGAGCTGTAGTACAATGGCTTCCCAAACACTGTCTTTTTGAAAAAAAAAGAAAAAAATTGGTATTGTTATCTCATCTACAGTAATTTGCTTGGTGTGTGAAAATATTTACTTTGCCTTCCAAAGAGCTCCACAAAACCAACATTTTCAGTGAAACATTTTTCAGAAGCTAAATTATGTATGAAATCCCTTGTGACTTACTCCGAAGACAGCGTTCAGCTGCAAATGTTCTATGTAATGTGAAAACTTTATTATATAACGGTAATATAACAAATACAGTATACTGTTACTGGACATACACTATCTGTTTCATATTTACATTTTAAACCTAGCCATAAATATAGAGTTTGGAGTGTCATTACTAATATGTTTGCTCCATAATTTTCTCCTTGCAGAATTTCAATTGGTGATCAGAAACATGTGTATAATATTATTACGGTATATACTTTATGTTCGAGCTTCATTTTATTGCAGACATGGGTATGCCATTCAGAGTAATTGGTAGTAAGAATGTGAAAGTCATTTTTACAGGAAAATAGGGACATGGCCTCCTGTAGCCGGCCTCAGGCATTGAATTGAGTCTAATATCAAGAAACAGTTGCACTAAAACTTGATGATATATGTAATAAGAATGTTAATTTAAGGATATTTCACATTTAAAGCACCATTCCGAGCAAACAGGGCTGACCCGAGCTTAATTTTTTAGGTAAACAAAATTAGATTTTGTTGCCGCTTGATGGGATAAACTTTTTAAAGGGACGTGCTGTAAAAAGGGGTGTGGTCTCATACGGAAGGGGTATGGTCAAACAATAGCACCCTCAAGGGTACAGGGAAATACTGGGTGACAGGGACATAGTAGGTGAAGAGGGAGGCAGGGGGCACGTTCCTGGGCAGAGCAGCAACCCCCTCCTCTCTCTCTCTCTCTCTCTCTCTCTCTCTCTCTCTCTCTCTCTCACCTACTGACTTCACTAATGATTAACCATGAAGGTGCTGCAGATTGCCGTCAGTACTTCAGCCCCTTCCAGCAGGTGGAGCTCCCCCCTTAGTGTCATACAGCGGCAATCTGTTGGCAGCAGTCCTGCCTTTTAGTGCCCAGCCACCTCGGTGCGTGGTGGCTGCCGTCTCCTGTCCATTCCCACGGCAAATAAAGGGAGCCGCTCCCTGTCCCAGCCACCCAGTCTGTTCTGCGCTTGCAAAGCACTCCTATTCTGCCTGTTACCCAAGTGCTCTGCCCGCAGCAGCCACCATGTCCATGAAGATGAGCAAAGTCATCTATTGCACCACCATCTCCATGACCCCACCCTTCTGTGGCTTCAGCAACTCCTCGTCGAGCAGCCACACACACAGGGGTTGGGGAGTACACGGTGTCCCACAAAGGGGTAGGGGGTGTACAGTGTCATACATAGGGGAGTGGAGGGTTTCAGACACACACACAGGGATAGGGGGTGTACAGTGTATCTTACATGGGGGCGTAGAGGAGTGCAGAGTCTCACACACACATCGGTAGGTGGGTACAATGTGTCATACACACAGGGTTAGGGGGTACAGGGTGTCAAACACTGGAGGAGGGTTGGGGAGTACAAGGCATCTCACATACACACACTAGGGTAGGTGGGTACAGAGAGTCACGTACCAAGGATGAGGGGTCTTGGGGGGGTCACACACAGAAGTAGACGGTACAGAGGGGCCACATAACAGTGGATATGGGGTAGGTGGTACTACAGGGCTTCCTGGGTACTCATCGCTCTGTGCTCTAATCCACCTCAGGGAAAGCTGCAGGGTGTCAGTGAGGGAGGCCAGCAGACCCAGGTACAGGCCATAGGGGAGGCTGGAGGCAGGGGGAATCCAGGACACGGAGCTCAGCAATCAGCTACGCAGCCCCATGGTGTTGCTCGGCTGATACAGGTGGTCATTCCGAGTTGATCGCAGCCAGCAACTTTTTGCTGCTGCTGTGATCAACTAGTACACACCTATGGGGGAGCGTATTTTAGCTTAGCAGGGCTGCGATCGCTTGTGCAGCCCTACTAAGCTAAAAAAATTTCAAGCAGAAGTAGACCAGCCCTATACCTACTTACCCTGTGCGACGATCTCTGCGATGATGGGGCCGGCTTTGACGTCAGACATCCGCCCTCCGTTCTGCTGGACACGTCTGCGTTTTCCTTACCACTCCCCGAAAACGGTCTCCAACGGTCCGGATCCGCCCAGGTACGCCTTCTTCTTGTCAATCTTCTTTGCAGTCAGCTCTGCGACCGCTTCATTCATTAGATGCGACGTAACCCGGTGACCCCTGTCGCCGGGCAACGTCGTGCACGCGCATTGCGGCCGCCGCGCATGCGCATTCTGGACTCATTCGCACCGAAGCGATAAACCACTGCATGCGAACGGGTCGGAATGACCCCCACTGTTCGGTGTGAGGCTGGAGACATGGCTGAGTCATCGGAAGCATGCCCAGAAACAGGATACCGAGAGGAGGGAGTGTGCCGGGGTTGCTGGGAAAGAAGGCGGCTTAGATCTCCAGCACATTGGGGGGTGCTAGGTTCCTGTGGTCCCCGGGAGGGTCTGAAGGGGGCCCTTCTCTAGATGAAGTACAGTGCGACTGAGTGCAGGGGAAGCGATGGGTCCATCCCCTGCACCCACGATAGTTACGTCACTAATTGCTGCCATAGAATTATAGTGTATCCGACTTCTATGTATAACATTGTGTGTCAGTTACATTCCTACCTCTGATACACAGGGGACTGTGCAGTGACTCCGGGCCTGACAACTGCCACACAGGGAGCTTAATCACCTGGGTGAGTCCGGCAGAGCAGCATCTGCCTGGAGGTATTGAATACAATGTGGTCTTGGCAGTGACAGACTCTAAAGGGGAGATTCAAATTAGTGATGTGCAACGGAAATTTTTCGGGTTTTGTGTTTTGGTTTTGGATTCGGTTCCGAGGCTGTGTTTTGGATTCGGACGCGTTTTGGCAAAACCTCCCTGAAAATTTTTTGTCGGATTCGGGTGTGTTTTGGATTCTGGTGTTTTTTTACAAAAAACCCTCAAAAACAGCTTAAAGCATAGAATTTGGGGGTCATTTTGATCCCATAGTATTATTAACCTCAATAACCATAATTTACACTCATTTTCAGTCTATTCTGAACACCTCACAATATTATTCTTAGTCCTAAAATTTGCACCGAGGTCGCTGGATGACTAAGCTAAGCGACCCAAGTGGCCGACACAAACACCTGGCCCATCTAGGAGTGGCACTGCAGTGTCAGACAGGATGGCAGATTTAAAAAATAGTCCCCAAACAGCACATGGGCCCTCATTCCGAGTCGTTCGCTCGGTATTTTTCATCGCATCGCAGTGAAATTCCGCTTAGTGCGCATGCGCAATATTCGCACTGCGACTGCGCCAAGTATCTTTGCTATGAAGATAGTATTTTTACTCACGGCTTTTTCATCGCTCCGGCGATCGTAATGTGATTGACAGGAAATGGGTGTTACTGGGCGGAAACAGGCCGTTTTATGGGAGTGTGGCTGAAAACGCTACCGTTTCCGGAAAAAACGCAGGAGTGGCCGGAGAAACGGGGGAGTGGTTGGGCGAACGCTGGGTGTGTTTGTGACGTCAAACCAGGAACGACAAGCACTGAACTGATCGCACAGGCAGAGTAAGTCTGGAGCTACTCAGAAACTGCTAAGTAGTTTGTGAGCGCAATATTGCGAATACATCGGTCGCAATTTTAAGATGCTAAGATACACTCCCAGTAGGCGGCGGCTTAGCGTGTGTAACTCTGCTAAATTCGCCTTGCGACCGATCAACTCGGAATGAGGGCCATGATGCAAAGAAAAAAAGAGGTGCACCAAGGTCACTGGATGGCTAAGCTAAGCGACACAAGTGGCCGACACAAACACCTTGCCCATCTAGGAGTGGCACTGCAGTGTCAGACAGGATGGCACTTCAAAAAAATAGTCCCCAAACAGCACATTATGCAAAGAAAAATGAAAGAAAAAAGAGGTGCAAGATGGAATTGTCCTTGGGCCCTCCCACCCACCCTTATGTTGTATAAACAGGACATGCACACTTTAACGAACCCATCATTTCAGCGACAGGGTCTGCCACATGACTGTGACTGAAATGACTGGTTGGTTTGGGCCCCCACCAAAAAAGAAGCAATCAATCTCTCCTTGCACAAACTGGCTCTATATACTAGTGGTCAGCAAACTGTGCAAAACTAAAATGCACCACAGGTATTGATGGATAGTATACTTGACGACACAGAGGTAGGTAGAGCAGTGGCCTACTGTACCGTACTGCTATATATTATATACTGGTGGACAGCAAACTGTGCAAAACTGAAATGCACCACAGGTATGGATGGATAGTATACTTGACGACACAGAGGTAGGTAGAGCAGTGGCCTACTGTACCGTACTGCTATATATTATATACTGGTGGACAGCAAACTGTGCAAAACTGAAATGCACCACAGGTATGGATGGATAGTATACTTGACGACACAGAGGTAGGTAGAGCAGTGGCCTACTGTACCGTACTGCTATATAGTATATACTGGTGGTCAGCAAACTGTACAAAACTGAAATGCACCACAGGTATGGATGGATACTAGTATACTTGACGACACAGAGGTAGGTAGAGCAGTGGCCTACTGTACCGTACTGCTATATATTATATACTGGTGGACAGCAAACTGTGCAAAACTGAAATGCACCACAGGTATGGATGGATACTAGTATACTTGATGACACAGAGGTAGGTAGAGCAGTGGCCTACTGTACCGTACTGCTATATAGTATATATTGGTGGTCAGCAAACTGTGCAAAACTGAAATGCACCACAGGTATGGATGGATACTAGTATACTTGACGACACAGAGGTAGGTAGAGCAGTGGCCTACTGTACCGTACTGCTATATATTATATACTGGTGGACAGCAAACTGTGCAAAACTGAAATGCACCACAGGTATGGATGGATACTAGTATACTTGACGACACAGAGGTAGGTAGAGCAGTGGCCTACTGTACCGTACTGCTATATAGTATATATTGGTGGTCAGCAAACTGTGCAAAACTGAAATGCACCACAGGTATGGATGGATAGTATACTTGACGACACAGAGGTAGGTAGAACAGTGGCCTTCTGTACCATACTGCTATATAGTATATACTGGTGGTCAGCAAACTATGCAAAACTGAAATGCACCACAGGTATGGATGGATAGTATACTTGACGACACAGAGGTAGGTAGAGCAGTGGACTACTGTACCGTACTGCTATATATATAGTTATACTGGTGGTCAGCAAAATTCTGCACTGTCCTCCTACTATATACTACAATGCAGCACAGATATGGAGCGTTTTTCAGGTAGAGAACGTATAATACTGGTGGTCACTGGTCACTGGTCAGCAAAACTCTGCACTGTCCTCCTACTACATAATATTGCTGGTCCCCAGTCCCCACAATAAAGCAATTAGCACACTGAGCACAGATATTTGCAGCACACTGAGCACAGTCAGATATGGAGCATTTTTAAGGCAGAGAACGTAGATATTTGCACCTGCAGCAGACTGAGCACAGATATTTGCAGCACAAATTGCAGCCCACTGAACATAGAAACTGAGAGGACGCCAGCCACGTCCTCTCACGATCATCTCCAATGCACGAGTGAAAAAGAATACGAATCTCGCGAGAATCCGACCGCGGGATGATGAAGTTCAGGCGCGCTCGGGTTAACCGAGCAAGGCGGGAGGATCCGAAGTTTGCCTCGGACCCGTGTAAAATGGGTGAAGTTCGGGGGGGTTCGGATCCCGAGGATCCGAACCCGCTCATCACTAATTCAAATGTTTGAAAAGTCAGTTGGGTGTCTGTTTTTTCCTGTCTATTTGATATAACATTTGAGTCTCCCCCCAATGTGTTGCTCATTTATTTTTGTTTTTGGCACTCTAAGTAATGGAAACTATTTAATTGCTGCTCTGATCTGATGCTATTGCCATGGGCGCCCATTACTTATTGCGGTTGTCACACCCAAAAGTACTGGGTTTAGCCGTGTAAAGTGGCTAAACCCTTCTAAAGTACTGGTCAGTGTGCCCAAAACACAGACTTTTTCTCCCTCAGGAGGGTGCAAGCATAAATATTGGTGCCCGTAGTATTAGCGGCAGCGCTAAAACAATTGAATTGCCCCATTGAATCTGGTAGCATGCAGTATATCAGGGGTCTACTACACTTGCCCGGCGCCCAGCATACCTGCACCGGGATCCCGACTACCGAATTCCAGCACCGGGGCGAGCGCAAAAGAGCCCCTTGCGGGTTCGCTGCGCTCACCATGCTACGGGCATGGTAGCGCGCTACCACGCTATTTATTCTCCCTCCAGGGGTGTCGTGGACACCCCAAGAGGGAAAATAGTTGTCGGGATCCCGGTGGTCGGGATATAGAGTGCCACATTTATATCAGATAAGCCTTTGAGCAAGTTTTCAAAAAATATGTGTAATATTTGCTTGTTATTTTGTACCTGGATGATATGGATTACACTTTCAGAAGCTTGCTGCATATGGGCACATCACAGCCCATAGAATGCTATGTGGCTTGTTGTGCTGCAGACCCTTTTAATACATACATACATATCTCACGAGCAGGGCCCTCTTCCCTCATGTGCTTATCCTTTGTCTTACTTTAATAATCTTCAACTGTACCACATCCAGCAGTCTTCTGCCACCTGATACTTATTCCAGTGTCATCTGCTGATGTAACTATGTTCATTTACCCTGTACTTGTCCTATACTGTCATCAACTGTAAGTTGCTGTTTTCCTGTTTGATTATTTATGTACTCTGTAATTGGAAAAAAATATATTTTTCTGTCATCAGTGGCCGTCTGAAGCCCTGGCCACCCCTCTCCTAGCAGCCTTCACCCCACTCCGTGCCCACATACACTAGCGGCACCGGCATATATGTTTTACATGCACTGCAGCCAGCATAGTAGTGCACTCCCTGTGCCTTTTTGCCGGAACCAGTGCTAAGAGCAGAGGGCAGAGGCTGGCTGTGGGCGGATCAAAACAGGAGGAGGCAGTCTAGCCCCTCCCTGCCACTTACGTTTCCTCAGTCAGTGTCCTTTTACCGCCTCCTCGCTGAAGCTGCTGTTGCCGGGGCTCACCGTCACGATCTAGGGACCAGCCCCGGCGTGAAAACTGCAGGGAGATCCGCTGTTGCCGCCGCCACCGCCGCCAATGACAGCAGCTACCTGCAACCGCAGAAGGTCACCTGTACGGGGTGAGGTAGGAAGGAGACACTGCTAGCTGTACGGGGTGAGATAGGAAGGAGGCACTGATGGCTGTACGGCGTGAGGGAGGAAGGAGGCACTGCTGCCTGTATGGGGGATGGAGAACAGAGGTACACAGTGCCACCTGTACGTGGGGTGGGGTTGGGGACAGGAGGTACACCTGATGCCTGTACTGAAGGGGAGGGGGGGGGGTAAGGCATTCCTTTCTCAGCCCTCTCTCACACACTTCTCGTGTCTCTCGTCTTCCCCTTTTCTGTGTGTGCCAATCTCTGCCCCCCTCTCCCTGTCTGTCTCCCTCCTTCTCTTTGTCACCCCTTCTCTCTGTCTCCCCCTTTTTCATCTCTCTCTCTCTCTCTCTCTCTCTCTCTCTCTCTCTCTCTCTCTCCCTCTCTGTGTCTCCCCCTTCTCTCTCTGTATCCCTCCTCTCGCTCTGTCTCCCCCTTCACTCACTCTCTCTCTATGCCTCACCCCTTCTGCCCCTCCCTCTCTCTCCCTCTCTATGCCTCACCCCTTCTGCCCCTCCCTCTCTCTCCCTCTCTATGCCTCTCCCCTTCTGCCCCTCCCTCTCTCTCCCACCCACCCACCCTCCCTTCTCTCTCTCCCACCCACCCTCCCTTCTCTCTCTCCCACCCACCCACCCTCCCTTCTCTCTCTCCCACCCACCCACCCTCCCTTCTCTCTCCCACCCACCCACCCTCCCTTCTCTCTCCCACCCACCCTCCCTTCTCTCTCCCACCCACCCACCCTTCTCTCTCTCCCACCCACCCACCCACCCTTCTCTCTCTCCCACCCACCCACCCACCCACCCTTCTCTCTCTCCCTCTCTCTCTCTCCCTTCTCTCTCTCTCTCCCTCTCTCTCTCTCTCTCTCCCTCTCTCTCTCTCTCCCTCTCTCTCTCCCTCTCTCTCTCTCTCTCTCTCTCTCTCTCTCTCTCTCTCTTCTATCTTACTGTGTCCCCCTTCTCACTTTCTGTTTCCAATCTTCTCTCTCTCTCTCCCTCCATTTCCCCCTTTCCCTCATCTCTCTCTATCTCCCCCCTTCTTTCTCTCTCTTTCTCCCCCTTCCCTCCTTCTCTCTGTCTTCCCCTTGTCCTTCTCTTTCTCTCCCCCTTCTCTCTCCCCTTCTCTCTCTCTCTCCCCTTCTCTCTCTCTCTTCCTCCTCTCACTCTCTCTGTGTCTCCCCCTTCTCGCTTTCTCTCTCACATTTCGATCTTTCTTTCTCTCTCTCTTCCCCTCTCC
Organism: Pseudophryne corroboree; assembly: GCF_028390025.1. Lineage (NCBI taxonomy): Eukaryota > Metazoa > Chordata > Amphibia > Anura > Myobatrachidae > Pseudophryne > Pseudophryne corroboree. The sequence goes on from NC_086448.1 coordinate 749,565,998, forward strand.
CTTCTCGCTTGCTCTCGCTCTCTGTCTCCCACTCCTCTCACTCCGTCTCCCCTTCTCTCTCTCTCTCTCTCTCTCTCTCTCTCTCTCCCTCCCTCCATTACCCCCTTTCCCTCATCTCTCTCTATCTCCCCCCTTCTTTCTCTCTCTGTCTCCTTCCTTATCTCTCTGTTTTCCCCTTCCCTCCTTCTCTCTGTCTCCCCCTTGTCCTTCTCTCTCTGTCTCCTCATACTCTCTCCCTGTCTCCCCCCTTCTCTCTCTCTCTCCCTTCTCTCTCTCTCTCCCTTCTCTCTCTCTCCCTTCTCTCTCTCTCTCCCTTCTCTCTCTCTCTCCCCCCTTCTCTCTCTCTCCCCCTTCTCTCTCTCCCCCTTCTCTCTCCCCCCCTTCTCTCTCTCCCCCCTTCTCTCTCTCCCCATTCTCTCTCCCCCTTTTCTCTCTCTCTCCCCCCTTCTCTCTCTCTCTCTCTCTTCCTCCTCTCACTCTCTCTGTGTCTCCCCCCTTCTTGCTCTCTCACCTTTCAATCTTTCTCTCTCTCCCCCTCTCCCTTCTCGCTTGCTCTCGCTCTGTCTCCCACTCTTCTCTCTCTCACTCTGTCTCCCCTTCTCTCTCTCTCTCTCCCCTTCTCGCTCTCTATCTCCCACCCTTCTATTTCTTTCTTTGTCTCCCACCCTCTCTCTCTCTTTTGTCTCCCCCTTTCTCTGTGTGTGGGTGTGTCACCCACCCTTCTTTCTCTCTGTCTACCCCTTTCTCTCTCTCACTCTTACACTTCTCGCGCTCTTTGTGCCCCTTCCCCCCTTCTCTCTCTCCCCTTTCCCTAATGTAAGTATGCCAGATAGGGTTAGGGTTAGGCTGCATGTGGGGAGAGTTAGGGTTAGGCTGAGGGAGGGTTAGGGAGAAAGTAAGGGGTTGAATTAGTTTACATACCAAGAAGTGTTGGGATTCTGACTGTTGGGATGCCACTGTCGGTATTCTGACCACCGGCATCCTCACGGTCGAATCCCGTACCCAACCCATAAAGGGGCACATATATGCATATGCACATACAGACATACAGAAGCACATACAGTCAGGGGCACATACGGACATGTTGCACGGGGGTAGGTGCGACGAGGGGGTGGATCCCAGTGGCGGTAGTGATGGGCGGAGGTGCATGCAATGTACTCAATTATTGAATTGCGAATTTGGCCGACATTATCACACTACATACGCGTCATCAGATGTGGATGGTGATAAATCGGCCCCATAGCCACATACACAGGCATAGGAACATATGGACATAGGGGAGCACATATGGACATAATGACACTGCCGCAAAACTGGTAACACCCTCTGGTGGCACACAATAGGCCCTTCAGCAATTTCAGCTCCAGGCCTATGTGGACCTTAATCTGGCACTGCTTATGAGGGCCCTTAAATGTAACAGCAGCTAAATTGTGCTCCCCTATGTCTATAAAAGTAAAGGGGTGTGTGAATAAATGATGGGCGGAACATAATGTGCAATGATTTTGTGCCTATTGGATTCAAGAGGATAAATTAATGACTGTCTTATAACCTCTGCTATTGTTTACTGTGTTTGGCATATCTATAAAATTTCTCTTTAAGTCAAGTTTCTGCCATGGTCATCATGTCCTCAGTCCATATTTTTAGGGTGTGGAATGATTTTTGGACAGTCATCGGGTTGACATTCACATATATATCCTGATAATATGTCGACATAATCAACTTTTGAAAAAGCCTCTCTGGCTGTCTAGTGGTCTCTTACCTTCCGCCTCCGGCTTCAGCGCGGCTTCTGGATACAGGTGGTCATGTGAGTACCACTTCTGAGTCAGACCTCTGAGAGACCGGCGGTTGTCGTAAGTATTTTCACACTACCCCTATCCCTAATACCTACTCTTAACCGTAGTCCTACCCCTAGTGCCTAACACTAACCTCCACCACCAGCAACCTAACTCTAATCTTCCTCGGCAGCCTAACCCTCTTGGTATCGACTAACTCTTACCGTCGGCATCCTCAGAATGTCAACATTTCTTATGGCAACATTGCAACTGTCAACCATGTGTCCGTGTTGACATTCTGTTGACAGTTTGTACATGTGAACATTATGGTGTCAACATTTTGAATGTCATCATGGTTACTGTTGACCTTGTGACCGGATATCATTTTTTTGTATTGTTGTATATTACACTTCTCAGCGCCGCATAGGGATATATGTATGCTAAGCTGCATTACGCAAGCTCTTGATTTTATGATGCAAAGTCATTATCCTAATGATAGCAAATCTCACAGCATATCAGAAATTCTGTCTGAAAATTGTTTTATTCCAATCCATATTAAATCCAAGTGAAAATAGCATTTAGTTCATAGTCTTTTTAAATAATTGAATAATGCATATGCTTTATATCTATCTTACTGTAATTTAAGTAACAATTGCTACAACGATGATTGGCAGCACATGTCATTTATTCATTCCAGGTGACTCTTTCTGTAAAAAGATAAAAGACACAACACCTATTATAAGTTGGCCATATATGAAAAGGCATCTTGAAGCATTCTAAAGTATTGATCTAAAAGTTCCATTAACATACCTATGTAGCATCCTGATAAACAGAGGTTTACTTCTTATAAAATTACAGTTTATTTCACCATATAATGGGGGAGATTTATCAAATCTTGGAGCGAGATAAAGTAGATACGTTGATCACAAGGCTGTACCTAAGGGTCCAGACACCACTGGTAAATGAAGCATTAACCCCATAATCATTCGTATAATAATTTGTGCCTATAACTTGGCCATCCGCGCTGCATAGTACACATTATTGAAGACCCTGCCCGTAAAAACGTAAATTCTAGAAGGAGGGGTAAAATTCATTAGGAAGAGGTTGGACAATGGACTAAGTGGTCTTTAGGGGTAATTGAGGAGGATGAGACTGTGTAGTAAAAATGGCAGGAGGGGTGTAGGGGGAGATTTCTGGGGAAGAATGAGAGGCAAGATTTGAGGCCTTGTAGGATATGTAAACATGTTGCAAATTAAATAGAATGCAAGGAGGGTATGACTTGAGTTACAGCGTACAGAGTCGGGAGTGACCTGAGCAGAATCAATAGAATGGAGGCATTGCCCTGTATAGTCCATCAGCTCCAAGCAATCTGAAGGTATTGGTGCACCAAGTAGTCCTACTGTATGCACAGTATTGTTGTGGAAGAAGATGGAATCTTCTAAAACACTAGTCACATTTATACATGACCTGGACATGCCGGGCCCCCTAGAGGTTGGCAGGCTGAGCCAGGTGGTGTCCCCATACCCCTCAAACAGCGCCCACAGCGTTGCCATCTTGGCCAACCTCTTTTTACAAACCATTTAGCTTCGAAATGTCATTTCACAGACTATGCTAGAAAAGTGACAGAAGGTCACTGGCTGCTATGAGCACCTTTTCCACTTTATCGCTCTCCAAGATTTGGTAAATTTTTCCACTGCAACAATATTTTATTACAGCGGATTTTAAGGCTTGCTGATGTTAGGGTCTGGAGCTTATGTTTACATTTCCTAATTGTTGATTGACTACATTGTTGCTTTGAAGGACTATTTTAAAAATTGAGAGATGTTTCTATTGAGAATAGAGATGTTCTAGTAAATGTTTTCTATCTGAGACACAGCAAACACATATGATTAAGGGTAGGTTTTCGTATCAGGTTGTTTCCTAATTATTCATGTACACTTGCTAGAAGCATAAACCCAGAGCCATAACTATGCGTGCGCCAGGTGTGCTCTGAGGGCGCAACTGCCAGCATTCCAAGTCAGCAGCTTGTAATGAGTCAAATTGACTCATTACAAGCTGCCTGTGCTGTGTGCGCCATAGGAGGAGAGGAGCAGCTCCGGCTGCAGGGGAGGAGGAGGAGGGAGTGGGACTCTGGAGCCGCAGCAGCGCTATGTAATTGGTAACGGCACCGCTGCAGCTGTCCCTCTCCTTCTGCATTGGCTGGCCGGTGCTGCTGTTAATGCTGGGATGCGCTTCCCTCATCCCAGCATTCACAGCGGCGGCGGCCAGTCAATGCGGAAGGAGAGGGACAGCTGCATGCGGCGCCACCAGCAATTACACTGCGCTGCTGCGGCTCCCAAGTCCCCCTCCCTCCTCCTCCTTTTCCGCTGCCTGTGGAGCTGCCAGCACCGAGGATCCTGACTGCCTGAGCCAGCGGAGAGATGGTAAGTATCAACTATTTTGTCTGTCTGTCTATCTATCTATCTATCTATCTATCTATCTATCTATCTATCTATCCTGCCGTAATGTGTAAAAAGGGGGATGCTGGCTGCCGTAATATGTAAAAAGGGGGACGCTGTCTGCCGTAATGTATAAAAAGGGGGACGCTGTCTGCCGTAATGTGTAAAAAGGGGACGCTGTCTGTCGTAATGTGTAAAAAGGGGACGCTGTCTGCCGTAATGTGTAAAAAGGGGACACAGGGATACTGTCTGCCATAATGTGTAAAAAGGGGACACGGTCTACCGTAATGTGTAAAAAGAGGGACTGGCTGCCATAATGTGTAAAAAGGGGACGCGGTCTGCCATAATGTGTAAAAAGGGGGACTGGCTGCCATAATGTGTAAAAAGGGGGACTGGCTGCCGTAATGTGTAAAAAGAGGGACTGGTTGCCGTAATGTGTAAAAAGGGCATGCTGTCTGCCGTAATGTGTAAAAGGTGGACTCTGTCTGCCATAATGGGTAAAAAGGGGATGCTGTTTGCCATAATGTGTAAAAAGGGGACGCTGTCTGCCGTAATCTGTAAAAGGGAGACTGGCTGCCGTAATGTGTAAAAAGGGGGACTGGCTGCTGTAATGTGTAAAAAGGGGAATCTACCTGGTGTAGTGGCGCTACTGTGTGGCGTAATTTGAATAATGGAGACTACTGTGCACCGTAATATGAATTGGTATTATTATGTGGCCACACCCCTTCCCCATGAAGCCACGCCCCTATATTTTTAGTGCACGCCACTGTCCCTTTTTTACATAAGGGGGAGGGGGTGCCAGTGTAATTTCTTGCATACAGCGCTAAGATGTCTAGTTACGGCACTGCATAAACCATGTGCACTTGTATGCCTCACATAAGCTGAATTCCTGTGTAATCACTATCAATATTGCATATACAATCCTGTTATTGGACTTATGGTTATTTATTTGCTTGTATTCCGTATATACAGAACCATGTCTTCATCACAACTCCATACCTGCTTTGTGATTTCTACCCTATCCACCTGACACATTGGCAGCCCTACATTTCTGACTCTCTAGTTGACTGCGCCACTTCTACCTCCTATTTATTACTTGCATATGTGTATACAAGAGAATTAGAGCTAAGACCTGGTAAGGAAAAAAAAAAGGGGTTATGATGGCGCTGAGCAGACCTGTGTATGTGTGCACCCTGGGATTAGCTGCCACCTGGTGAGGAGGTAGCCAGCCTCCTCAAACAACAAAGCAAATGTAAAGAATTACCAGGTAAGCGCTCAATACCAATGATGAACACAAAAATATAAAAATAAACCAATTTATTAAACAAACTAAAAACATATAACACTTTAAAATATATCAGACCACAGCATAGTATTCATATAAAACTGAGGTTTCGGAAACCTCTGAAATGAGCAATGGTATGGACTAATTATAAGTACTTGGAAGGCAGTCACAATAACCTTGGATAAGAGATAATTCTCTATTAGCTTTTATCTTTGTTTAAATACTCGCCCAAAAATAGAAGCACAAAGATTCTAACACGGCCGTGCATATGAGTGTCCTCAAATTTGTGAAAGTTCAATTTCAGTTGGAAAAAGTTCATCAACTTCCAAATCCACTAGATGTATGAACGGGGCAGAAATAGGAGTTGTATAATAACTGTTACTCACAGTCTATGTCGGCTTTTCCTCGCTGCACCGCAGCTATTTGTTTGAAGCCGCTCTATATCACCCTGTGCACGGGTGAGACATCCGTCAGCGGCGGGATTCGTCAGTGGCGCAATCCGTCTGCGGTGCAAGCGGGGAACCGTTCACCACCCTCCGGCACAGTGTGGATGCATCTAAGACCTGGTAAGTACTATTACATAGAAACATAGAATTTGATGACAGATAAGAACCACTTGGCCCATCTAGTCTGCCCTAAATACTGTACTTGTACATGCACACATTTACACACTAGGGTTAATTTTTGTTGGGAGACAATTAAGCTACCAGTATATTTTTGGATTGTGGAAGCAAACCGGAGTACCTGGAGGAGCAGTAGTGGAACTTGTGAGTGGTTGGCTCAGGTGTAACATTTTGCTTTAGGCCCCCTTCCTCCCCACATCAAGTTCATAATATGCCACATGGAAGTGGATCACAGGGAGAGGTAGAGGGTGACAGGGAGAGATAGAGGGTGACAGGGAGAGACAGGGGGTGGCAGGGAGTGGAGCAGGGTGACAGGGAGTGGAAAAGGGTGATGGGGAGAGGAACATGGTGACAGAGGGAAGAAGAGGGTATTGGGGAAAGGAAATGGGTGACGGGGAAAAGAAGATGGTTATGGAAAGAGGAAGAAGGTGACGGGGAGAGGCAGAGAGTGACAAGGAGAAGAAAAGGGTGACAGGGAGGGGTAGAGTGTGATGGGTAGCAGAAGAGGGTGATGGAGAGAGGAAGACAGGCAGAGGAAGAGGGTGACGTTGGAGGGACATACGGAGAAACAGAGAGGGAGAGGGTGACAAATATATTACATATTACAATTTACTTACCTGGGCCATGGTAGAGCTGCAGTGGGTGGAGAGCAGCTTATCCACTCCTTGCACAGACCTCCAGCAATGGTGGCAAGCACAGCTGCTGGACTTCCTCAGAGAGCAGGCATGCAGTCACTGGCAGACAGAGGTTGGAAGTGCCAGGGAATTGGGGAGAGATGAGGGGAGGAGGGAGGAAATGTGTTTGGCACCCCCAGTTTCCTGCTCACCTCCGACCTAGGATCAGTCTTTAAGGGACTATTCAAGAAGTAGTGAATAGAGTAGAGAATTGAGACAATGGAGAAGTTGCCCATGGCAACCAGTCATCTTTAAGGTAACATTTATCAAGTGCATTCTATAAAATTATACATAGTAGCTGATTGGTTGCCTTGGGAAACTTCGCCACTGGCATATAGCTTCACTCTTTTCATTGCTTCGTGAATAGATCCCTTAGTCTCTTCTCCTGGATACCAGGTAGCAGCTGTGCATGGAAAATGCTGGCTGAGGCTCTGCTCCTCTGGATCCTCTCTGCTGATAGACATTTCCTGCCTGGGACTGACTGTGACGTCAGATCCCCATCACACAGCCTCAGTCACACACAGGAAGGGGAAAGAGGAGGAGCTGAGAGGAGAGCGACCCCTCACCAACCTCCGGCGGCTTTGGGCCCCTTCACTGCGGTGGGCCCCAGTGCAATGCACCAGCTGCACCAATGCAAGCTCTGCTACTGTGGTGGAGGCCAACTCAAGCACGGGAAGAATATACAAACTCCACTCAGTTAGGACCATTGCATCCTCCGTACTGCCAGTGGCGTCATGAGTAGAGATGAGCGCCTGAAATTTTTCGGGTTTTGTGTTTTGGTTTTGGGTTCGGTTCCGCGGCCGTGTTTTGGGTTCGAACGCATTTTGGCAAAACCTCACCGAATTTTTTTTGTCGGATTCGGGTGTGTTTTGGATTCGGGTGTTTTTTTCAAAAAACACTAAAAAACAGCTTAAATCATAGAATTTGGGGGTCATTTTGATCCCAAAGTATTATTAACCTCAAAAACCATAATTTACACTCATTTTCAGTCTATTCTGAATACCTCACACCTCACAATATTATTTTTAGTCCTAAAATTTGCACCGAGGTCGCTGTGTGAGTAAGATAAGCGACCCTAGTGGCCGACACAAACACCGGGCCCATCTAGGAGTGGCACTGCAGTGTCACGCAGGATGTCCCTTCCAAAAAACCCTCCCCAAACAGCACATGACGCAAAGAAAAAAAGAGGCGCAATGAGGTAGCTGTGTGAGTAAGATTAGCGACCCTAGTGGCCGACACAAACACCGGGCCCATCTAGGAGTGGCACTGCAGTGTCACGCAGGATGGCCCTTCCAAAAAACCCTCCCCAAACAGCACATGACGCAAAGAAAAAAAGAGGCGCAATGAGGTAGCTGTGTGAGTAAGATTAGCGACCCTAGTGGCCGACACAAACACCGGGCCCATCTAGGAGTGGCACTGCAGTGTCACGCAGGATGTCCCTTCCAAAAAACCCTCCCCAAACAGCACATGACGCAAAGAAAAAAAGAGGCGCAATGAGGTAGCTGTGTGAGTAAGATTAGCGACCCTAGTGGCCGACACAAACACCGGGCCCATCTAGGAGTGGCACTGCAGTGTCACGCAGGATGTCCCTTCCAAAAAACCCTCCCCAAACAGCACATGACGCAAAGAAAAAAAGAGGCGCAATGAGGTAGCTGACTGTGTAAGATTAGCGACCCTAGTGGCCGACACAAACACCGGGCCCATTTAGGAGTGGCACTGCAGTGTCACGCAGGATGTCCCTTCCAAAAAACCCTCCCCAATCAGCACATGATGCAAAGAAAAAGAAAAGAAAAAAGAGGTGCAAGATGGAATTGTCCTTGGGCCCTCCCACCCACCCTTATGTTGTATAAACAAAACAGGACATGCACACTTTAACCAACCCATCATTTCAGTGACAGGGTCTGCCACACGACTGTGACTGATATGACGGGTTGGTTTGGACCCCCCCCAAAAAAGAAGCAATTAATCTCTCCTTGCACAAACTGGCTCTACAGAGGCAAGATGTCCACCTCATCATCACCCTCCGATATATCACCGTGTACATCCCCCTCCTCACAGATTATCAATTCGTCCCCACTGGAATCCACCATCTCAGCTCCCTGTGTACTTTGTGGAGGCAATTGCTGCTGGTCAATGTCTCCGCGGAGGAATTGATTATAATTCATTTTAATGAACATCATCTTCTCCACATTTTCTGGATGTAACCTCGTACGCCGATTGCTGACAAGGTGAGCGGCTGCACTAAACACTCTTTCGGAGTACACACTTGTGGGAGGGCAACTTAGGTAGAATAAAGCCAGTTTGTGCAAGGGCCTCCAAATTGCCTCTTTTTCCTGCCAGTATAAGTACGGACTGTGTGACGTGCCTACTTGGATGCGGTCACTCATATAATCCTCCACCATTCTATCAATGTTGAGAGAATCATATGCAGTGACAGTAGACGACATGTCCGTAATCGTTGTCAGGTCCTTCAGTCCGGACCAGATGTCAGCATCAGCAGTCGCTCCAGACTGCCCTGCATCACCGCCAGCGGGTGGGCTCGGAATTCTGAGCCTTTTCCTCGCACCCCCAGTTGCGGGAGAATGTGAAGGAGGAGATGTTGACAGGTCGCGTTCCGCTTGACTTGACAATTTTGTCACCAGCAGGTCTTTCAACCCCAGCAGACTTGTGTCTGCCGGAAAGAGAGATCCAAGGTAGGCTTTAAATCTAGGATCGAGCACGGTGGCCAAAATGTAGTGCTCTGATTTCAACAGATTGACCACCCGTGAATCCTTGTTAAGCGAATTAAGGGCTCCATCCACAAGTCCCACATGCCTAGCAGAATCGCTCCGTGTTAGCTCCTCCTTCAATGTCTCCAGCTTCTTCTGCAAAAGCCTGATGAGGGGAATGACCTGACTCAGGCTGGCAGTGTCTGAACTGACTTCACGTGTGGCAAGTTCAAAGGGCATTAGAACCTTGCACAACGTTGAAATCATTCTCCACTGCGCTTGAGACAGGTGCATTCCACCTACTATATCGTGCTCAATTGTATAGGCTTGAATGGCCTTTTGCTGCTCCTCCAACCTCTGAAGCATATAGAGGGTTGAATTCCACCTCGTTACCACTTCTTGCTTCAGATGATGGCAGGGCAGGTTCAGTAGTTTTTGGTGGTGCTCCAGTCTTCTGTACGTGGTGCCTGTACGCCGAAAGTGTCCCGCAATTCTTCTGGCCACCGACAGCATCTCTTGCACGCCCCTGTCGTTTTTTAAAAAATTCTGCACCACCAAATTCAAGGTATGTGCAAAACATGGGACGTGCTGGAATTTGCCCATATTTAATGCACACACAATATTGCTGGCGTTGTCCGATGCCACAAATCCACAGGAGAGTCCAATTGGGGTAAGCCATTCCGCGATGATCTTCCTCAGTTGCCGTAAGAGGTTTTCAGCTGTGTGCGTATTCTGGAAAGCGGTGATACAAAGCGTAGCCTGCCTAGGAAAGAGTTGGCATTTGCGAGATGCTGCTACTGGTGCCGCCGCTGCTGTTCTTGCGGCGGGAGTCCATACATCTACCCAGTGGGCTGTCACAGTCATATAGTCCTGACCCTGCCCTGCTCCACTTGTCCACATGTCCGTGGTTAAGTGGACATTGGGTACAACTGCATTTTTTAGGACACTGGTGAGTCTTTTTCTGACGTCCGTGTACATTCTCGGTATCGCCTACCTAGAGAAGTGGAACCTAGATGGTATTTGGTAACGGGGGCACACTGCCTCAATAAATTGTCTAGTTCCCTGTGAACTAACGGCGGATACCGGACGCACGTCTAACACCAACATAGTTGTCAAGGCCTCAGTTATCCGCTTTGCAGCAGGATGACTGCTGTGATATTTCATCTTCCTCGCAAAGGACTGTTGAACAGTCAATTGCTTACTGGAAGTAGTACAAGTGGGCTTACGACTTCCCCTCTGGGATGACCATCGACTCCCAGCAGCAACAACAGCAGCGCCAGCAGCAGTAGGCGTTACACGCAAGGATGCATCGGAGGAATCCCAGGCAGGAGAGGAATCGTCAGAATTGCCAGTGACATGGCCTGCAGGACTATTGGCATTCCTGGGGAAGGAGGAAATTGACACTGAGGGAGTTGGTGGGGTGGTTTGCGTGAGCTTGGTTACAAGAGGAAGGGATTTACTGGTCAGTGGACTGCTTCCGCTGTCACCCAAAGTTTTTGAACTTGTCACTGACTTATTATGAATGCGCTGCAGGTGACGTATAAGGGAGGATGTTCCGAGGTGGTTAACGTCCTTACCCCTATTTATTACAGCTTGACAAAGGGAACACACGGCTTGACACCTGTTGTCCGCATTTCTGGTGAAATACCTCCACACCGAAGAGCTGATTTTTTTGGTATTTTCACCTGGCATGTCAACGACCATATTCCTCCCACGGACAACAGGTGTCTCCCCGGGTGCCTGACTTAAACAAACCACCTCACCATCAGAATCCTCCTGGTCAATTTCCTCCCCAGCGCCAGCAACACCCATATCCTCCTCATCCTGGTGTACTTCAACACTGACATCTTCAATCTGACTATCAGGAACTGGACTGCGGGTGCTCCTTCCAGCACTTGCAGGGGGCGTGCAAATGGTGGAAGGCGCATGCTCTTCACGTCCAGTGTTGGGAAGGTGAGGCATCGCAACCGACACAATTGGACTCTCCTTGTGGATTTGGGATTTCGAAGAATGCACAGTTCTTTGCTGTGCTGCTTTTGCCAGCTTGAGTCTTTTCATTTTTCTAGCGAGAGGCTGAGTGCTTCCATCCTCATGTGAAGCTGAACCACTAGCCATGAACATAGGCCAGGGCCTCAGCCGTTCCTTGCCACTCCGTGTCGTAAATGGCATATTGGCAAGTTTACGCTTCTCCTCCGACAATTTTATTTTAGGTTTTGGAGTCCTTTTTTTTCTGATATTTGGTGTTTTGGATTTGACATGCTCTGTACTATGACATTGGGCATCGGCCTTGGCAGACGATGTTGCTGGCATTTCATCGTCTCGGCCATGACTAGTGGCAGCAGCTTCAGCACGAGGTGGAAGTGGATCTTGATCTTTCCCTAATTTTGGAACCTCAACATTTTTGTTCTCCATATTTTAATAGGCACAACTAAAAGGCACCTCAGGTAAACAATGGAGATGGATACTAGTATACAATTATGGACTGCCTGCCGAGTGCAGACACAGAGGTAGCCACAGCCGTGAACTACCGTACTGTACTGTGTCTGCTGCTAATATAGACTGGTTGATAAAGAGATGTCTATGTAACTATGTATGTATAAAGAAGAAAGAAAAAAAAACCACGGTTAGGTGGTATACAATTATGGACGGACTGCCTGCCGAGTGCAGACACAGAGGTAGCCACAGCCGTGAACTACCGTACTGTACTGTGTCTGCTGCTAATAATATAGACTGGTTGATAAAGAGATGTCGTAGTAGTATGTATGTATAAAGCAGAAAGAAAAAAAAACCACGGTTAGGTGGTATACAATTATGGACGGACTGCCTGCCGAGTGCAGACACAGAGGTAGCCACAGCCGTGAACTACCGTACTGTACTGTGTCTGCTGCTAATATAGACTGATTGATAAAGAGATGTCTATGTAACTATGTATGTATAAAGAAGAAAGAAAAAAAAACCACGGTTAGGTGGTATACAATTATGGACGGACTGCCTGCCGAGTGCAGACACAGAGGTAGCCACAGCCGTGAACTACCGTACTGTACTGTGTCTGCTGCTAATATAGACTGGTTGATAAAGAGATGTCTATGTAACTATGTATGTATAAAGAAGAAAGAAAAAAAAACCACGGTTAGGTGGTATACAATTATGGACGGACTGCCTGCCGAGTGCAGACACAGAGGTAGCCACAGCCGTGAACTACCGTACTGTACTGTGTCTGCTGCTAATATAGACTGGTTGATAAAGAGATGTCTATGTAACTATGTATGTATAAAGAATAAAGAAAAAAAAACCACGGTTAGGTGGTATACAATTATGGACGGACTGCCTGCCGAGTGCAGACACAGAGGTAGCCACAGCCGTGAACTACCATACTGTACTGTGTCTGCTGCTAATATAGACTGGTTGATAAAGAGATGTCTATGTAACTATGTATGTATAAAGAAGAAAGAAAAAAAAACCACGGTTAGGTGGTATACAATTATGGACGGACTGCCTGCCGAGTGCAGACACAGAGGTAGCCACAGCCGTGAACTACCGTACTGTACTGTGTCTGCTGCTAATATAGACTGGTTGATAAAGAGATGTCGTAGTAGTATGTATGTATAAAGAAGAAAAAAAAACCACGGTTAGGTGGTATACAATTATGGACGGACTGCCTGCCGAGTGCAGACACAGAGGTAGCCACAGCCGTGAACTACCGTACTGTGTCTGCTGCGACTGGATGATAAATGATATAAAAAATATATATATATCACTACTGCAGCCGGACAGGTATATATTATATATTATATAATGACGGACCTGCTGGACACTGTCTGTCAGCAGAATGAGTTTTATTTTTATAGAATAAAAAAAACAACAACACACAAGTGAAGTCACACGACGAGTGTTTAACTTTTTCAGGCAATCACAATATAAGTATACTACTAACTATACTGGTGGTCAGTGTGGTCAGGTCACTGGTCAGTCACACTGGCAGTGGCACTCCTGCAGCAAAAGTGTGCACTGTTTAATTTTAATATAATATTATGTACTCCTGGCTCCTGCTATAACCTATAACTGGCACTGCAGTGCTCCCCAGTCTCCCCCACAATTATAAGCTGTGTGAGCTGAGCAGTCAGACAGATATATAATATATATAGATGATGCAGCACACTGGGCTGAGCCTGAGCAGTGCACACAGATATGGTATGTGACTGAGTCACTGTGTGTATCGCTTTTTTCAGGCAGAGAACGGATATATTAAATAAACTGCACTGTGTGTCTGGTGGTCACTCACTATATAATATATTATGTACTCCTGGCTCCTGCTATAACCTATAACTGGCACTGCAGTAGTGCTCCCCAGTCTCCCCCACAATTATAAGCTGTGTGAGCTGAGCAGTCAGACAGATATATATAATATTATATATAGATAATAGATGATGCAGCACACTGGCCTGAGCCTGAGCAGTGCACACAGATATGGTATGTGACTGAGTCACTGTGTGCTGTGTATCGCTTTTTTCAGGCAGAGAACGGATTATAAAGTAAACTGCACTGTCCTCACTAGTAAACTCTCTCCACTCAGTCTCTACACTTCTACAGTAACAGTACTCCTCCTAGTCAGCTCCAGTAAATCTCTCTCAGTCTCTTATAATCTAAATGGAGAGGACGCCAGCCACGTCCTCTCCCTATCAATCTCAATGCACGTGTGAAAATGGCGGCGACGCGCGGCTCCTTATATAGAATCCGAGTCTCGCGATAGAATCCGAGCCTCGCGAGAATCCGACAGCGTCATGATGACGTTCGGGCGCGCTCGGGTTAACCGAGCAAGGCGGGAAGATCCGAGTCGCTCGGACCCGTGAAAAAAAACATGAAGTTCTGGCGGGTTCGGATTCAGAGAAACCGAACCCGCTCATCTCTAGTCATGAGGCGGGTGCGGGGGGTGCGGCCTGCCCCCGGGTGTCACCCTTCAATGGGGTGACACCAAATTAAGCTGCACACTCGCACCTGCTGCATCCCCTGCCTCATGACACTGTCACACAGCACGGACCCGGCGGAGTCTTCCAGGCGGGGTGTGTGACTTTCAGTCAGCGGGGCGGGGGAGGCATTGGGGGAGCAATTGTAACTGTGCCGCTGCAGAGTCTTCCAGCCGGGAGGGGGTGGATGGTATGTGATTAAAACTGTGCCGTAGTGGAGTCTTCTTGTTGCAGGTGGGGGTGTAGGATTTTGAGTCGACGGGGGTACGATCGTAACTGCAGTGCTCTATTTGCCGTCTGGCACCAAGCACAATAGTTACGATCGCGCCCCCATCAACTCAAAATCCTACACCCCCGCCTGCAACAAGAAGACTCCACTACGGCACAATTATGATTGCATACCTTCCTCCCGGCTGGGAGACTCCGCCGCGGCCGGGTCCATACACATGATCACGTCTTCATCATGCAAGTCCTGTGATGTCATCACGCCGCCGCTCGCCCGCTTGCACTGCTGGGAGGGAGAAGTGGGAGGAGGGTAAACTGCGTTTACTACAGGGAGCCTAGGGTCGTAGGGTCTGCCTTGAAGTTGGTTGCGCACCTCAGGCTCATTCTCAACCTCCTGCTGTCACTCCTTGGCTGGCTGCAATTCGTTTGTGGAAACTTCAATAATAAGTTAGTATTTACTGTAAAAAAAATATTTGGGGTCATTCCGAGTTGTTCGCTCGCAAGCTGCTTTTAGCAGCTTTGCACACGCTAAGCCGCCGCCTACTGGGAGTGAATCTTAGCTTATCAAAATTGCGAACGAAAGATTCGCAATATTGCGAAAAGACATCTCTGTGCAGTTTCTGAGTTGCTCGAGACTTACTCTTCCAGTGCAATCAGTTCAGTGCTTGTCGTTCCTGGTTTGACGTCACAAACACACCCAGCGTTCGCCCAGACACTCCTCCGTTTCTCCAGCCACTCCCGCGTTTTTCCCAGAAACGGCAGCGTTTTTTCACACACTCCCATAAAACGGCCAGTTTCCGCCCAGAAACACCCACTTCCTGTCAATCACATTACGATCACCAGAACGAAGAAAAAAACTTGTAATGCCGTGAGTAAAATACCTAACTGCATAGCAAATTTACTTGGCGCAGTCGCAGTGCGAACATTGCGCATGCGCAGTTAGCGGAAAAACGCTGCGATGCGAAGAAAATTACCGAGCGAACAACTCGGAATGACCCCCATTATACAGTCAATTAATTAAACATTTTTTCCTGAAGTAAACATGGATTTGATTGAAATTAGTACCATTTGTTTGTACAGTATTATTATTTTTTTTAAAGTGTGTGTATGTGTATATATATATATATATATATATATATAATTACACATTATTATTTTTTACACATGCGACAGGTAGATCACGTTATACACACTGCGCCAGATAGAGCACATTATATACAATGCAGCAGGTAGAGCATGTTATTCACAATGCACCAGGTAGAGCATGTTATACACAATGCACCAGGTAGAGCACGTTATACACATTGCACCAGGTAGAGCACGTTATACACATTGCGCCAGGTAGAGCACGTTATACACAAGGCACCAGGTAGAGCACGTTATACACATTGCACTAGGTAGAGCACGTTATACACATTGCGCCAGGTAGAGCACGTTATACACATTGCGCCAGGCAGAGCACGTTTTACACATTGCTCCAGGTAGAGCACGTTATACACAAGGCACCAGGTAGAGCACGTTATACACATTGCACCAGGTAGAGCACGTTATACACATTGCACCAGGTAGAGCACGTTTTACACATTGCGCCAGGTAGAGCACTCTTTACACATTGCGCCAGATAGAGCACGTTATACACAATGCGCCAGGTAGAGCACATTATAAACATTGAGCCAAGTAGAGCACGTTACACATTGCGCCAGATAGAGCACGTTATACACATTGCGCCAGGTAGAGCACGTTATACACAATGCGCCAGGTAGAGCACGTTATACACATTGCGCCAGGTAGAGCACGTTATACACAAGGCACCAGGTAGAGCACGTTATACACATTGCACCAGGTAGAGCACGTTATACACATTGCGCCAGGTAGAGCACGTTATACACAAGGCACCAGGTAGAGCACGTTATACACATTGCACCAGGTAGAGCACGTTATACACATTGCACCAGGTAGAGCACGTTTTACACATTGCGCCAGGTAGAGCACTCTTTACACATTGCGCCAGATAGAGCACGTTATACACAATGCGCCAGGTAGAGCACATTATAAACATTGAGCCAAGTAGAGCACGTTACACATTGCGCCAGATAGAGCACGTTATACACATTGCGCCAGGTAGAGCACGTTATACACAATGCGCCAGGTAGAGCACGTTATACACATTGCACCAGGTAGAGCACGTTATACACATTGCGCCAGGTAGAGCACGTTTTACACATTGCACCAGGTAGAGCACTCTTTACACATTGCGCCAGATAGAGCACGTTATACACAATGCGCCAGGTAGAGCACATTATACACATTGAGCCAAGTAGAGCATGTTATACACATTGCACCAGGTAGAGCACGTTATACACATTGCGCCAGATAGAGCACGTTATACACAATGCGCCAGGTAAAGCACATTAAACACATTGAGCCAAGTAGAGCATGTTATACACATTGCACCAGGTAGAGCACGTTATACACATTGCGCCAGATAGAGCACGTTATACACAATGCGCCAGGTAGAGCACGTTATACACAATGCGCCAGGTAGAGCACGTTATACACAATGCGCCAGGTAGAGCACGTTATACACAATGCGCCAGGTAGAGCACGTTATACACATTGCGCCAGGTAGAGCATGTTATAAATGTTGCACCAGGTAGAGCACGTTATACACATTGCGCCAGGTAGAGCACGTTATAAATGTTGCGCCAGGTAGAGCACGGAATATATACACGGGAATTATGATTTACAAGTAAAACTAGTACAAAAACATTACTAAGGGTTCTGTGTGGTGTGATATGGAAGGAGGTCCATGGGGGTGACACCATGAGTTACCATACCGGGTGACACCAACCCTAGTGACGCCTCTGCGTACTGCTCTACAGATCATAAATGCTTAACAACATTATATGTTCCTTATAATCACATTTGATATCCATTAAGCATATTGATGTATGTTTAAAATATTTATAGAATCCCATATGAGATCAATGTAGCTCAAGCACCTTCTTCATTTCAATATCTTACACATACACCAAATACTGTATGTTCAACATTTAAGAGCATGTTTCACATTTGGTGATTGAATTTGTCTTTAGATTGCGTCTTTAAATTCAGTTTTGTGAGAACTTAGATATTTAGCTCAAATTGCACCAGCCCAAAATAATGACCACAAATATGTTTGAGGCCATCAGTCAACCTTGTGTATTCAAACCTCAAACATATTCAGTTTTATGAATATAAGGTTGTTGGACTGATTTTGTCAAAATGTCATTTTAAGCATTCTCAAGGTGTAAAGTTGATTCACAGACCTTGGAATTAACCAACATTTTCCAAAGAGTGCTCATCTGGCCATAGCCCTTCCAGTTAATTAGAGACTGAAAGGTATCCCTTGACAAATGAAAATCCAGAATCATTTACTACATAGTCCAGATGACCAGAACTGTGGAAGAGGGGCAGGTCAAGTGCCATCTGGGTTCAGAATGGAAACACAGAAGACCTTGTAAGTCCGTGAAAAACTTCATGAAGATGGACTACCATGACCCATGTAAGACAGCTACATACTGAAAGACATCTAAGGAAGGTTCAGAGGAATCTTTGATATCAGATAGGTTTACAGATCAGACAGGTGTCAGATGGTTTTCTTGATGATAACAGTGGCAACTAAAAAGTGAAGGAGATGCCTAATGTTGTTCAAACTGACTAGGCATACTGAGGTCCAGTACATTTTGTCATATATAGTTACATAGTTAGTGAGGTTGAAAAGAGGCAAAATGCCCATCGGGTACAACCTGTATTCTGTGTTACGGTGTTCATATTATAAAGCACCTGCTGAAGTAATGGTCTAATAGCCAATTGACAACTGCGATTCTACCACTCCCAGATATTAATGTCACTCTGCCAAATGCTATGACACTGGATACGTTTTCCAGTTAGAAATTTGTCCAATCTGTTTTTAAATGCATTTACAGAGTCTGCCATTATTACCTTCTTCGGCAGGGAGTTCCAAATCTTTATTGCCCTTACCGTGAAGAACCCTTTCCTACGTTGTGTACGGAATTTTCTCTCCTCTAGCCTCAGTGCGTGCCCACGTGTCCTATACAGAGTTCTATTAATGAACAAATCCCCTGCTAGCTCCTTGTAATGACCCTTTACATATTTGAATATATTAAAAATGTCTCCTCTTAGACGCCTCTTTTCTAGAGTATACATATTTAACCTAGTAAGCCTTTCCTTGTACTCCAGTGTCTCTAACACTTTAATCAATTTAGTAGCTCGCCTTTGAACCCTTTCTAGTTCCCCGATATCTTTTTTATAATATGGTGCCCAAAACTGAACACAATATTCAAGGTGTGGACGTACCAATGATTTGTACAGTGGCCGGATTACATCCTCGCCCCTTGTCTCGATGCCCCGTTTTATGCATGCAAGCACTTTATTTACCTTTTTTGCTGCATTTTTACATTGTGTACTGTTACTAAGCCTATTATCTATGAGCACGCCCAAATCTTTTTCCACCACGGTTACCCCTATATTTTCCCCATTTAGAGTGTAGGATGCATGTGTGTTTTTTGTCCCAAAATGCATAAATTTGCATTTTTCTATATTGAACCTCATTCCCCATTTAGACGCCCAGGTTTCAAGTTTAAATAAGTCATTCTGTAGAGACTCCACATCGCTTTCTGAATTAATTACCTTACACAGTTTAGTATCATCTGCAAATATTGACATTGTGCTTTCCAGGCCTATTCCTAGATCATTGATAAATATATTGAACAGTAGTGGGCCAAGTATGGACGCTTGTGATATTCCGCTGATGGGTGTAGTATGGTTTGCCGGCGGTCGGGGTCCCGGCGACCAGCATACCGGCACCGGAATCCCGACCGCCGGCATAACGACAGCTGGGCGAGCGCAAATGAGCCCCTTATGGGCACGGTGCCGCGCTACATGCGCCACGCTATCTATTCTCCCTCCAGGGGGGTGTGGACCCCCAAGAGGGAGAAAAGATGTCGGTATGCCTGTGGTCGGGATTCCGGCACCAGTATGGTGGTCGCTGGGAGCCCGGCTGCTGGCAACCTGAAGACCACCCCCGCTGACTACTGGTGCCCAGCTGGAGAACATCCCGTTGACCACTATTCGTTGTACTCTGTTATCCAGCCAGTTACCTATCCATGTGCAAATAGTATATCCTAGGCCAAGTTCCCTTAACTTGATGATCAGTCTCCTGTGAGGCACTGTATCGAATGCTTTTGCAAAATCTAAAAACACCACATCCACTGCTTTACCTTGGTCAAGATTCGTGTTCACTTTCTCGTAGAAGCTGATTAAGTTAGTTTGACATGATCTGTCCCTTACAAACCCATGCTGACTTTTGCTAATAATTTTATTACCCTGCAGATAATCCTGTATGCTATCCCTCAAAATACCTTCCAATATTTTACCCACTATAGAGGTTAAACTAACTGGTCTATAGTTACCAGGATTATTTTTCGTTCCCTTTTTAAATAAAGGCACTACCTCAGCTATGTGCCAATCCTTTGGCACCATTCCTGATGTAATTGAACTTTGGAAAATCATGTATAGGGGTTTTGCTAGCTGCGACCTAAGCGCCATAATAACCCTCGGATGAAAACCATCTGGGCCTGGTGATTTATTAATCTTTAAGTTGCTCAGTCTCTCCAGGACTACTTCCTCACTTAAACAAGCATCAAGCCAAGAGTCATTATCTTCACTATCGTTATGCACTACTCTCACCGTCTGATCCTCCCTGGTGAATACTGAGGAATAAAAATTGTTCAATATTTCAGCTTTTATTTTATCATTGTTTATCAAAGCTCCCAATTCATCTTTTAGTGGGCCTACATTCTCCTTCTTTAACCTTTTACTGTTTATGTATTTATAAAACTTTTTAGGATTTGTCTTTCGTTTACAATTTTAGCTGCTCTTATTACTTTTTTCATTTTTTATTGCATTCCTTATAATGCTGGAATGACTCCTACCTTTTATTAGATTTAAATGTTTTGAAAGCATGCTTCTTTTTAACCATTGCTTCTTTGACCTCCTTATTGAGCCACATTGGCTTGTGTTTAGTACTCCTGCATTTAATGCTCATGGGAATGAATTTGTGAATATATTGCTATCAAGCAACTCTTTAAAAGCTACCCACATTGCCGTTGTGTCTTTACCATGAAACAAAACTTCCCAGTCAATGCTGTTTAGTGCCTGTCTAAGCATATCGAGGTAAGCTTTTCTAAAGTTAAATGTTTTAGTTGTTCCCTTATAGCTATGTTTCTTGAAACTGATGTTGAATGTGATCATATAGTGGTCATCGTTTCCCATGGTCTCCCCAACTTTATTGTTTGATATAATGTCAACATTATTGGTAATAACTAGGTCCAGAATAGTTTTACCTCTAGTTGAGTCCTCGACTAATTGAGTCAAGTATTGATCCTTTAATGTATTTAAGAACCTGCTGCTCCTAGTTTTTACACATGAATCATTACTCCAATTTATATCCGGATAGTTAAAATCCACTAGAACTAGGATGTTCCCCATTCCCGCAGCTTTTTCAAATAGCAGTAAGAGTTGTTCCTCGTCATGTATGCTAATATCCGGTTGCTTGTAGCACATGCCAATGACTAGTTTTTTGCTTCTGTGCCCCCACTTGTAATCTCAACCCATAGTGACTTCACGTTATCTCCAGTCCCCTCGTAAATACCATTTATTGTAATTTACATAGTAACATAGTAACATAGTTTCTGAGGTTGAAAAAAGTAAATTGTCCATCGAGTTCAACCTGTTAGTAATCCACTACACTGTGAAATTTTAAAACTAATTTTAACTGTGGCAAATGGTTAGCCATTATGTCTATCTTTTTTTTTTTTTTTACTATAGTGCACGATTTACCCACCATAACCGTGCATATCCTTATCCATTAGGAATTTATCTAGCCCGTTGATCGAGTCCACCATTACTACTCTCTCATGCAGGGAATTCCAAATACGTATTGTCCATACTGTGAAGAAACCTTTCCATCTCTGGGTGTGAAATCTCCTCTCCTCTAACCTAAGCGGTTGTCTGCATGTCCTTTGTGTTGATCTTACCAAAAATAAATCCCCTGCTAGCTCTGTGTATTGTCCCCTTATGTATTTGTAAATGTT
This sequence comes from Pseudophryne corroboree, assembly GCF_028390025.1. Classification (NCBI taxonomy): domain Eukaryota; kingdom Metazoa; phylum Chordata; class Amphibia; order Anura; family Myobatrachidae; genus Pseudophryne; species Pseudophryne corroboree. The sequence goes on from NC_086448.1 coordinate 749,587,844, forward strand.
AATCATGTCCCCTCTTAATCTCCTTTTTTCCAGTGTAAACATGCCTAGCCATGTGAAGAACAGAGCACTCCACTCTTGTAGAAAGTGTCTAGTCTATCTTAAGGTACTCTGGGTTCTTATTCAATAAATACTGTGACATTTCCTATAGATGCCTTTAGTTGGAGACTCATTTCAAGTAAGCACAAGGGTGCAGTACCATCTTATTTCATTATTTTTGTGAAAGTATGGTGCCCGCCACTTTATCAGAGGTGCCAATTCCAAGGATAAGCAACCAAATTGGGTACAGGTGTGCCAAGGTCAAAACAGATGTAAACAAAGCATTTAGGGCATCTAAAACCTTTTGAGCAGAAAAGTACCAATTGAACACTATTGTATGTTTGTGCTGCTGTGGTGGTGGTGGTGGTGGTGGTAGCAACAACAGGGACGGTTCTAGACCTTGTGGCGCCAAGGGCAAAAGTTTCCTTTAGCGCACCCCTCCAACAGGTGAAATAGGGTTATTAGGCGCATGGCAAAAATAGGGGTGTGGCTTCATAGGGAAGGGGAGTGGTCAGTTTTGCTCCCTGTAGTTTTGCCCCCTGTAGAGTTGTGCCCCCAGTAGCTGTTGTGCCCCCTGCAGATGTGCCCTCTGCAGCTGTGCCCCCATTAGTTTTGCCCCCAGTAGTTGTGCCCCATTAGCTTTTCCCCCAGTAGTTTTGCCCCGAGTAGTTGTGCCCCCATTACTGTTCCCACCAGTAGCTGTGTTCCTAGAAAAAAAAAAAAAGAATACTCACCAGCCCCATTCCTGTTTCCCGACCGCTGCTGCCCTCCATCTCCGGCCGCCGGCGCCGCTACTCAGATCTATGGGAGAGACGTCATGACGTATCTCCCATAGGAGCGCACAGACACTAGAGGTCAATTATGATCTCTAGCGTCTATGGCTGTTCTAAACTGCCATGCGGTGCGCGATTACGTCAGGCGCACCGCACGGCAGGCACCAGTAGCAGGGAAAGGTCCTCTTCGTGAAGGAAAACTAAATGCTACCTCACTGCGTGTCTAGTTTCCCTTCGCGGAGAGGACCTTTTCCTAACCACCGCCACCCCAGTTAGTAACAGCACTTGCCACCGCAGCAGCGCCCTCGGGACAGCGGCTACCCAGGCAAAAGTACTGCTTGCACATGGCAAGAGACGCTACTGGGTAGTAACAACATATTCAAATACACATATAACACTGTGAAGCATAAACTGCTTTTATATCTTTTGACACAGACTACAGACAGTCTTTCATTTTTATCTTGTTTATAAAAAAGTCCTTGTTGACCACAACATTTTAGAATAGTATACTTTTAAGAGAAATTATACAGTTTAGCATCTTAATCAGGGAAGGGCAATAAGTAACCCTCCAGGTGTTGTAAAACTACACATCCTATCATGCCCTTCTTCAGTTTTGCTATTTGGCTATGCTAAAACTGTTGCAATGCATGCTGGGATGTGTAGTTCATCTACAGCTGGAAGGGTGCTTATTGCCCACCCCTAATCTAGATTGTGTTATCAGAGATTTCAAAACTGTCCAAACTTGAGTCTTATGTTCTGAGGGTATTTGAGTATAGATTGGGATTTCGTTAACCAGTTACTGAACCAGGAGGTCTCGGAATATATCATAATAAGATTTTGGAAGTCGGCAAGGGTATTGTAATATCTAAAACGCATTGTAATATGTTCAAAAAGCAGTATCTAATACAAAATGCAATTTTCCATTCATTAACTAGGGACTTTAAGTGCCCTTTAGGTCAATTATTGTAAAAATCATGGATTGCAAAAATCTCCAAGAGATTAGGTATCAAGGCAGTAGTTAACTATTCCACATCATGATCTGGTTCAAGGCCCTAGTTTACAAAGAAGACGTACAGTAGACAATACATCTCTAGTGATTGTCAAAGTTCTCATTCAGGATCTTTGTTTGGGTTTCTGTCTGTGGATACAGGTGGGGTAATTACTTACCCCGCAAAATAGATAAATTCACTTGTGTGTGATTAAGAAATACACAAAATGTAACCTGTTGGAGGGAGTATGGGCGAGGGGTGGGGTACTTGTGTACTGGAGTAAAGAACCACTGATTTAAAGCATAACATCTCTTGATTTGTAGCTATGGCCTATATCCAGTGTCGGACTGGAGCATAAAGGGCCCACCGGGGGTATGCAGTGGCAGGGGCCCATGATTAGAGGTGTGGCCAGCCTCCAAAGGGGGTGTGACCAGCCACCACAGAAGTTTGGCTAACCATTATAGAGTACCTGGTCTGGACACCTTGATAATTTATATAGTAATTAATGTTAGTGCATGCATGATAATGTGCAAGATTAATGACAGCAATGTACTGTAGAGAATACATCATAATCCTGTGCAGTATAAGGTAACATATGTGTAATATATAATTCAAGTGCACAGTCTAGAACCTGATCCCTAGAGGAGGAGGGGCCCCCAGGAAGTGGGGCCTACCAGTGGTTTCGCCTGTACCCCTGTGGGCCAGTCCGAGCCTGCCTATATCTGCAATGGTTGCATATCCATGGTGACTAGTCCAGAATCAATGGAATTAGTTGTTTATTGTCTACAGTGTGACCCACATGGATGTTGTTCCTCCATTAATGGTATTAAAGTGCCTAACCAGAGAATTTATTCAATGGAGGTTTCACCGCAAGGTTCCAGAATTCGTCTTTTAAGTTGATATTTTGCATTGCTGACATAAATGCAAGGGCAATCTCAAAACAGCCAGTATGCAGCACTGGAAAACTTTACATTTATGAATTAATTGACAGAATAATCTCCTGCCACAGTACAGAATTCCTTACTTATGTTTGTAAGCACAACAGCTTCCACAAGGGGCACAATCAACCATTGTATTTGAAACTATAGGCCAACTATGTTAATTGGAAATAAAGTGGCGGCTCTCATATCTCAACTTTCTGTAAACATCTAGTGCTAATTTCTAATAATAATCCTAAAATAAACCAGTCCATAATTTACTAAGGAAACAATTTAATTGGAGGCAGTGAGATGCATAATTCAATAAATATTATAGAATTGATTTACATTTTTGGCAGAATCCAACAATGGTCCTCTAGGTTGTTTTGTTGTAACCATCACAAAAACTTTTCTTAGACTTTACATACCCATGAAAACTGTTGTGCCTGAATAAGAGACATAGGGGTAAATTTACTAAGATGGGAGTTCTATTTAAGATGGGACGATGCCCATGGCAACCAATCAGATTCTACTTCTCATTTATCTAGCACCTTCTAGAAGATAATACCTGAAATCTGATTGGTTGCTATTGGCAACATCCCATCTTAAATAGAACTCTCATCTTAGTAAATTTACCCCATAGACTACAGTGTTCAGTTCTATCTGGTTACAAATAACAAGTCAATGGGAACGAGTTTGGTTTATGCTGGCTTGAAGCTATTAGTAGATTTTAATATTTACTAATTATCAATTAGTAAATACAAGAAAGTGACCTTAGTAAATATAACATTATGTCAATTATACAATAATGTTGAAAATGTTAAGAAATTTATTAAACTACAGTATTGCTTAGTACATTCCCAGTCATAAATAAATCATCGACAAAAATATTTAAAATGCCCCAAACAATGCCATAAGTCATGCATATGACCACCACCTCAAAAATGTTCCTGCTGCTCTCACCAAAGAGCCAAAGAAGGTGGAAACATAGCAGCTCAGGGTACTCATAGCACCAATGGCACCAATGGCTGTACCCTGAATCTGTACATAACATCCAAGAAGACAAGCTAATTATTTCTCAAAATAAACTGCAGGTGTAAATGCAGTGAGAACAGATTGAACATGAAGTGTCACCATTAAAATAAATAGTTTAAAAAACAACCAGTTACCACTAATAATTTTAAGAACAACCACAGAGGACAGTCACATAGGTCAACAACAATTGGGCCACATGGGTCAACAATTGAAGAAAATAGTGCAGTACATAATCCATATACTGTATTGCAAACATTATGGATTACATTCTAAAACCCTGAATTATTCTCTAAGGGATTATTCAGAGATTTATGTATATCGGGTAGTAGTAAAATTGTTGGTACTTTCTTAACTCTTCATTTGTAATTAATTGTACCAAATAAGTGGAAACACATAGAATTTAATATATAGATAGACAATAGTTATTTATCTTTTTTAAGATTTGCTATCTGCGTATTAAATGTATTCCAATGATATCTATCTATCTATCTATCTATCTATCTATCTATCTATCTATCTATCTATCTATATATATACAATAGGCTTTACTCATACATCCGTGGTGCCAGTGGTATGTAACCACGCTGTTTAGATACTGTATTAAACACAATCATACAAACTCAGCACTCACCTAATAACAATTCAAATTGTAATTCAGCTGAATTCAAGGAATGTTAGTTCAAAAATATTGCAATAATTTGTTAAGATGACAAGTCCTTTCATGGCCATTCAATATTGGTCAGTCCAGGGTTAGACTAGCCCACAGGGGTGCAGGGGAAACCCCTGGTGGTCCCCACCATCCACCTACTCCTCTAAGGATCAGGTTCCAGGCTGTGCACGTGGAGTATACATTATACATATGTTACCCTTATACTGCACAGGAGTGGGATGTATTTTCTACAGTGCATTGGTGTTACTAATCTGGTACATTTCATGTGCTATCAGTATTTACTATTTATACTTATCAAGGGGCCCAGACCAGTGGCGGAACTAGCGAGCGGTGGGCCCAGGTGCGACAAAATGCTTTGCCCCCCCCCCCCCCCACATCCCCCCACACACATCCCATCCAAGTCCACCCCCTCACCCCTGGAGAGGATCTGGTGAGGGGGACCTGCTCAGGGCCAGAGAAATGGATACCTAGCAACAGTGCCGTAACTAGACATTTTAGCACTGTGTGCAAGAAACGGGCGCAAAAATACATAGTGGCGTGGCTTCGTGGGGAAGGGGTGTGGCCACAAAATAATACCAATTCATAAAACGGTACACAGTAGTCTCCATTATTCAAATTACGCCGCACAGTAGCACCACTACACCAGGTAGAGACCCTTTTACATCTTACAGCGGACAGATTCCTCTTTTTACACATTACAGCAGACAGCGTGCACTTTTTACACATAACGGCAGACAGCGTGCCCTTTTTACACATAACGGCAGACAGCGTGCACTTTTTACACATAACGGCAGACAGCGTGCCCTTTTTACACATAACGGCAGACAGCGTGCCCTTTTTACACATAACGGCAGACCGCGTGCCCTTGTTACACATAGCGGCAGACAGCGTCCCCTTTTTACACATTACGGCAGACAGCGTGCCCTTGTTACACATTACGGCAGACAGCGTCCCCATTTTTACACATTACGGCAGGCAGATTCCCCATTTTTACACATTGCGGCCGGCAGATTACCCCTTTTTACACATAGCGGCAGGCAGATTACCCCTTTTTACACATAGCGGCAGGCAGCAGTCCCCCATTTTTACACATTGCGGCAGGCTGATTCCCCCTTTTTACACATTACGTCAGGCAGTCCCCCCTTTTTACACATTGCGGCAGGCTGATTCCCCCTTTTTACACATTACGTCAGGCAGTCCCCCCTTTTTACACATTGCGGCAGGCTGATTCCCCTTTTTACACATAGCGACAGGCAGTCCCCCATTTTTACACATAGCGGCAGGCAGGCCTAAGGAAAAAGAAAGAGAAAGAAAGAAAAAGAGAAAAAGAAAGAAAGAAGAATTATACTTACCCTCTCCGCCGGCTCAGGCTCCTCGGTGCAGCCGCGTCAGACGATTCCCGGGCAGTAGAGGAGGTGGAGGACAGAGGTGAAGAAGGGAGCCGCAGCAGCGCTTTGTTACTGGTGGAGGCGCTGCTGCTGCTGCCCCTCTGCTTCCCTATAGGCTGTTCTCGGAAGACAGCCTATAGTGAAGCAGAGGGGCAGCAGCAGCAGCGCCTCCACCAGTAACAAAGCACTGCTGCGGCTCCCTCCTTCACCTCCCTCCTCCTCCTTCCCCCGTCCGTGCCGCTGCTCCTCTCCTCTCCGGGCAGCTGTGCGCTGCGGGCAGCGGTTGCCTGCAGCGCACAGCGGCATGTAATGAGTCAGTTTGACTCATTACATGCTTGGGCCCCTGGACAGAGGCGGGCCCCAGTGCAACGCACTGCTTGCACTGCCGGTAGTTCCGCCTCTGGCCCAGACCATGAACTTTCTAATGGTTATCCAAATCTGGCCACACTGGCCACCATCCTACACTGGCCACACCTCTACACACGGGGCCTACCACTGTATTTTCCCCAGTGGGCCCTTCATGTCCCAGTCCAACACTGGGTCAGTCCCTACACTGCCTTTCAACAATATGAGCATTGCTCTCAGGCATCATTTGGATTTTAAATACACAGTATGCTTCTATCATTGGTTTAGGTCCTGTCCCACTCTTTCAAAGAGACAGAACCACACCCAAGCATATGAGTTTATGAACACCTGGAGAATATCTAACAACATTTGACTTACAGATGGAAAATAGGAATGCAGGATAATTTTTTTGTGGTCACAGTTTCTGAGAAACTTTCTGAGAGCAATGCTCATATTGTTGAATGTCAGTGTAGGCACTGACCAATAGGGAACGCCTCAAATGGGCTGGTCATCTTAACAAGTTATTGCAATATTTTGGAACTAACATTCCCTGAATTCAGATGAATGACAGTTTGAAGTGAGTGCAGAGTTTATATGATATATATATATATATATATATATATATATATATATGTATATATATATTGAGACAAACAGCCCGGCACTCCCGCAAAAAGTGACAACTTGCCCCGGTGCCCTCAGAATAAAATGACTTAGAACGAAAAAACCTGCGGCACTCGGGGACTGGTAAGAAAATTAATGTATTAAACAATACATGTCATACATCAACGTTTCGGGGATTTTAACCCCTTTCTCAAGATGTACCTGTGTGTGTACACAGGTACATCTTGAGAAAGGGGTTAAAATCCCCGAAACGTTGATGTATGACATGTATTGTTTAATACATAAATTTTCTTACCAGTCCCCGAGTGCCGCAGGTTTTTTCGTTCTATATATATATATATATATATACCATAGTTCCCAATGCTTACCCTGAAAGGGTTTAGACAAAAGGAGACCAGCACACCACCATATGAAAAAATATGAAAAACATTTAATGAATCAGTAGCATTATCAGGCCTTTTGAAAAAAGTTTTTAGTACTCATCATGAGGCTTTCAGCAGTATTCAAGCAGAACAGCCAGGGTAAGCATTGGGAACTATGGTATCAATAACAATTGACACGGCACCCTTCTAACATCCTTTAAGTGTGTGCGCTTCACCTCTGGACTTTATATATATATATATATATATAAAATCGCCAAGAATGTCCTTATCTTGTGCTATTCAAAAATGACAGCTGCACCTCTAAAAGGACCCTCTAGTAGTTTGAGTCCAAACACATAGCATCCAGAAAAATAAGTTTTAGAGGTCACTATAATGATGATGATGATGATGATGATGATGATATATATTGTAATCTACCAATAGTATCTAGCAATAGTTGTATCCTTAATACATGACAGAATCCAGAAATAATTCCCTTAAAAGCATGGATTTATTTAACACAAGAACAAAAACCTCTTAAAAAAAGATACAGTTCAGCATACATGTCGACAATCTGCGCTGGGATAGATATTGCTCAAATAGATCTCATTAGAGGCAGATTTTGTAGATGATCAGAAATCCAGCTGAATTGGAGAACAATGCACAGTTACCCTACGGGTTTCATCTGACAGACTTCATCAGTACTGGCGCCCAAGATGGCTGCCTCACCTTTTGTATGCTCCTGATCATCTCCATAAAACAGCTTAAATTCACCACAACTGACCTATGAATCATCATAAATATCCATGGACTTACCTTTAACTTGTACTACTCTACGTGGACATTTCATCAAAACCAACGGATTGCATTCCTGCGCTGAGATACACACTGGATTGAATCCTGGACTGAATCCTCTGCATATCTCCACTGAGAAATCCTTCAATTTAGCAGCTGCTGTACTCTGCATTGGACATTACCCAGATAAGGTACTGTGGATTACAACCTATCTTTGGCTACATCCAGACCCTCACTTAGACATCATCCACCCCTGTTCTCTGAGCAACAAATAACTGACTTATTGCATTAATCTACTAATATCAGTATATTCAGGCTCTGAATTTCTGAAGGCTCACTGTTTAAAATCAGGATCCATTTCCAGGACACGTTATCACTACTACCCCCACAAAAAAAAAAATCTACTTCAAAGGCCTCTCACACTGAGACTTTTCACACCTACACAGTAGGAATTGGCTTCTAACACCTTCCAAAAGACTGCCTATCCTAGGATAATTGACTAAGTCAACAGTTATTTTATTTATTACTTGCTTCAAATACACCCAATAGGTTATAGCAATAACTTTGTTCATAATCCCATTATAATTTTGGATCACATACCGAATTGGGGGAAAACAAAACACCAAAAAAAAAAAAATCATATGCAGCTCAAACTTATAGTAATCTGTTATTGATGACCAAATGTATACGTATTGCTCCAGCTTCATTCTTTCACTCCGCCCACCACGTTCTGCAGTTCCTATCACACCATCACAGGCTTCTATTCTCCAATCCTTTGGCATTTTAAAAAGAAAACACAGGCGCATTCGTGGGAAGCGAGCAGGCCGGAAATGTATTTCCCCCGGTAACCATCTAAGTCCTTTGCCCACCTGCTCACCCCCATACTCAAAGAACAATCAAATAGAAGTGATAACTAAAAGACGGCCCTGTGTTTGGAAGGACAGTACTGTCACCTCTCACTTTGTGACTCCCATACCCAGAGCTCCTGCACTTAACATAAAGAAAACTGAAGGCCCTCTGGTATGCCCAATCAGGTCAGTCCTTTGTAATGCCAGATCTATAAGAAACAAGACTGCAACAATTGCTGACCTTATTGAATCTGCAGATCTAGCCTGTATTACAGAGACCTGGCTAGATGAAAATGCAGCACCTATATTGGAGGCTGCAGTACCAACAAACTACTCTGTCATCCACAACCCAAGACTGGACCGCAGGGGTGGCGGGGTGGCTATCTGCTTCAAAAAAGAACTTAAACTTAGGGTCCACCCTAAACCACTCGCTCATTCGAGTGCATTGCTGCCCGGAGTTCGACAGGATTAGGTTTCAGAGTACTTCTCATTTACCGGCCACCTGGAGATGGAAAGATATTTCTACAAGAAATTGCAGACACTGTTGCTGGCCTGGTTCTGGAACATCAAAGATGGCTCATCCTCGGGGATTTCAATGCATGGGTGGATGATGAGCTCTCACGCCTTGGCCAAGACCTCCTGTGCACAATGAATGGTCTGGGCTTCACACAGGTCGTTCCCTCTGCCACACATAAAAGTGGTCACACCCTCGACCTTGTCTTTCAGATTGGATTAGAAGTCACTGACCTAAAAATAAACCCAGTCATCTGGTCAGACCATTACTCCCTCTGGTTCTCAGTTGCAACCCCTCAAATAAGATCTCTGCCCGTGGAGTTGACCAGGTATCGTCCAAGGAGGGGTATGACTCCCCAGGCTCTTGCAGCAAATCTGGATCTCTCTGCTATACTGGGTGCCTGTGAAGATCCCTGTTCCCTAGTCCGTTATTATAATAGGGATGTTATGGCTGCAATTGATATTATCGCCCCTGTGCGTTTAAGACCTCGTAAACCACAACGTCAAGCTCCATGGTTCGACAACAGTGTTAGTGAGCTCAAGAAAAGGGGGCGTAGACTGGAAAGACGATGGAGGAAGATAAACCTAGTGGATGACAAAATAAAACTAATAAAGCATAACGAAGAATATCAATCGACAATCACTCGTAAGAAAGCACAGTTCCTGTCAAATGAGATCACAGCAGCAAACAATAGGCCAGCTCAACTTTTTCGCACAGTGGAGATGCTTTGCAAGCCAGCATGCCTGCAGACTGATGAGACCCTCTCCCAGGCAAGATGCAACGAGTTTGCAAACTTCTTTGCAGATAAAATATCCACCATCCGGGCTGGAATCTCCACAGTGCCATCAAAGGAGTGCCAAACTACAAAGTCTGCCAATATAAGCTACCTGCCTTCATGGACCAGCTTTGACCCAGTGGATGTAAAGGACACTGCTGAAATTGCTCGGATTTTGCGTCCCACCACCTGTGATCTGGACCCAGCCTCAACCAAGCTTCTAATCGGTTCTATGGATATAATTGGTCCTGTCTTTACAAAAATTGTTCAATGCTCTTTGCAGACAGGCATTTTTCCTGGACCCCTAAAGGAAGCAATTGTTAGACCACTTCTTAAAAAACCTAATTTAGATCCCGACTGCATGACCAACTACAGACCGGTATCAAACCTTCCTTTCCTAGGAAAGGTTATTGAGAAAGTCGTTGCAAATCAACTGGAAACCCGCCTGACAACCCATGATATTTATGATCCATTTCAATCAGGATTCAGGAGAAGACATAGCACTGAAACAGCCCTGGTGTGTGTGTTAAATGATCTTCTGATGGCAAGAGACAGAGGTGACTGTTCAATATTAATCCTTCTGGATCTCTCGGCAGCATTTGATACCGTGGACCATGGGCTTCTGATTGAGCGACTGATACATTTCTGTGGTCTGGATGGCACAGTCCTAAGCTGGTTCAAATCATTTCTCACAGGCAGGTCACAGAGAGTATCATCTGGATTATACTCATCACCACCAGTGCCATTGCCATGTGGTGTCCCACAAGGTTCTATACTATCCCCCATGCTTTTTGCAGTATACATGCTCCCATTGGGCGAAATAATCAGGCGCCATGGCCTGGTCTACCACTGCTATGCAGATGATACACAACTGTACTTGTCCTTTGCTCCGGGCACTGATAACCCAATAGCCACCCTAAATGGCTGTCTAGCTGAACTACAGGAGTGGATGAGCGCCAGTTGGCTGCGACTGAACCCGGATAAAACAGAGGTCCTTTTGATACGACCGCAACATCAAAGGACAAGACTGCAGCATAGCCAACCAACTGGACTTACACTCGGGGATTCAGAATTACAGACCAGTGATCGTGTGCGGAATCTTAGCGTTGTCCTGGATGGTGGCTTGACACTTAAACATCAGATATCAGCCACAATCAAATCCTCATTCTTTCACCTGAGGAACATAGCCAGAATCAAGCACTTAATTCCCTCAGATGACATGCCAAAAGTCATACATGCATTTGTATCATCTCGTTTAGACTACTGTAATGCCCTCTACCTTGGTCTACCAGCAAAAGAATTGCAACGCTTACAGCTGGTGCAAAACACAGCTGCCAGGCTATTAACCAACCAGCCCCGTTCTAGCCACATAACACCCATCCTCTACTCCCTTCACTGGCTGCCTGTAAGATGGCGAATCATCTTCAAGATTGGCTTACTGAGTTTCAAAGCATTACATGACCAAGGCCCAAGGTACCTAAAACAGCTTCTGACCCCATACTGCCCCACTCGATTACTGCGATCTGTAGATGAAGGACTTTTAGCAGTACCTAGAATCTACCGTAATTCATCTGGGGGTCGAGCTTTTAGTCATGCGGCTCCGACTCTATGGAACTCACTTCCCCGCACAGTGCGAGAGGCCCCAACTATAGAATCCTTCAAAAGTAGACTCAAGACTTTTCTGTTTACTCAAGCATTTCCATAATGATCCTTTTAGTATCTTCATGCTTCTGTATTTTATGAAAATGTACTTCATTATTTTCTGTACTATATTATGCTATGTATCTGTTAAGCGCCTTGAGTCCTATTGGAGAAAGAGCGCTATATAAATAAAATTATTATTATTAAAATTATTATTATCAGGGGTATATCAATACAACTTTAACAGATTTTTCAAACATTAGTACTGAGAATGAGGTGGATGTAATCAGTTTGTGAAAATTAAGAATCCCATTTACTGATGGATATACAGTAATTGTGGTACCTCAGATGAAAACAAAATATTTGTGCAGAGCCTGCATCCACTATTGATTTCTCCAATGCAGCAAGATTTTAAGGAAATTATTTCTGGATGCCGTTATATATTAAGGATACAACTATTTCTGGATGACCTTATGTATTAAGGATACTATTAGTAGATTATAATATATATCACCATCACAATTTTAGCGCCCTCTAAAAATATTATTTTTCTGTATATATATATATATATATATATATATATACCAAAAAATACCCTTATCCTGCGCTGTAGTATTGCTGCCCTCCAACACAATCCTTCTTTTAGCAAGGATCAAAATAAAATATAAAATACCACCTCCAAACTGAATCATAGGGCGCTAAAAAATCACTCTCCAAATATACCAGCAATATAATTGACCAAATATATCAATTTATTAAAAGCAATTTATTATTAGCGCCCTCTGATTCAGTTTGGAGGTGATATATATATATATATATATATATGTATATGTATATGTATACGTAATGATATATGTGATTCCTAAAATCTTTCACTTAATCTAAACTTTTTCTTAAAATGGTGTAGTACTAGATGCCCTACAGCATGACGAATTGTACAGGGAGAATGTCATGCTTAGGAGTGTTTGACTGAGAACAGATACAAGTTCCTTATCATTATAGGTAAACACTTGAAACATTTAGCTCCACTGAATGGTGCTAAATGGAAGCGGATGGTCATCTGGATTATGAATCACCTACATGACAAATGGCAAAAAAAAAAAAAAAAGAATGTGCGCTACTGAGGTTCTTCTCGACAACATTTTTCATCCTATTTTTAAAATAATGCTTCCATGACAACGTCAGGCATAGTTTACTCAATTACTTCTAGTACTAAAGTTCCTTCAAACCAGTGTATTATTGTATCTTGGGATTTTATTTCTTTGCTATGGTTTATTTTCTTAATAACAAGACATTCATGTATTATGGAGACTTTAAGACATTGCATTACTCAGTGTATTATTTGTCTTTCTAAATATTAGCCTATATTTATCCGGCAACTATTTTGTAACTGTTACTCTATAGCTGGGTACACGCTATAAGATCTATTGTACGATATATCGTTCCAACACAGATCGAAACAATATGTCATACGCTTCTTATAATGTATACCCCCAGTCCATTGTTTCCGGGTGTTGTTCGTTGAATTGTTCCATTGGATGCATGAAAATTAAATGGGACGATTCCAGGGCCGACACAGTGTTGATGCAGGCGGCATGTAACGATACACTGCACATTTGTACAGCGGATTGTTTAATGTGTATGAAGACCAGATACCCTCGAATTGCATGTTATTCCACTTGGGTCATCAACTACAATGATGGTGATATACTTGTTTTTCGCTTTCCTTAGCATGAATCTCACTACTTGAAAAAGTGTTTTGCGTTCAAAATGATTAATGGCTATAATATCAGTGGTTCCCAAACTTTCTTGAATCAAGTCGCTATAGAGTATCAGAATTTTTTCCACGGCATCCCTAGGCCAAAGGTTTCTTACTGAGAAATTATTACAGTAAATAGTTTTTATGTGTCATCCTTAGGTTCAGTTGTGTGGTGAGGGACAGGATTTGTTTCTGTTTGTCCACATATTTGATGTTTGGAAGCCACCAGCATTGGTTTTGCCTGTTACAATGACCGTAAATAATTTAAATTGGTCCTGGACCACCAACCTAGGGCACCCCTGCAAGTGTCCTGAGGCACCCCAGTTTAAGAACCACTGACCTAGATAAAGGACCTTCTTAGGTCATAGTTAAGTTGTTCTGAAGGTTAATAAAATGTAAATAATGTTAAACATGCCTGATTCAGCATTAATTACTAGTGCCATTTAAAATCCATCAATCAACGCAGACGATTATTGGCAGCTTTGAAATACCAACATGTAGTCAATCTGTACCCAAAAGTGCATTTTAGTTACTTGAATTTCTAAATACCAGAGTACACATTAAATACTTTTAAATGCCATGATCAGAATTTTACATTTGAAATACAGTATCTACTCTAAGTTATTATATATAAAATTATATATTCTTTAATAGTGATTGCTCCCATCTGATCTTATGGCAACATGGCTTGTGGGGAGCTAAATATTTTGATGCTATTTCAGTATGGACTTTGCTAGTTAGGAGGACAGAATCATAAGTGATTATTTTTACTACTACTACTATTATTATTATTATTATTATTATTATTTTGTTCCATTTGGATAATTGCTGGATTAAATAGATTAAAAATTAAAGAGCTCTAATTTATTTATTTTTAAATAATCTGGACACAAATCACAAAAATGGGAGACCCAAATGATTGATCTTAATCACCAACTGATTGGGATTTATCATATGTTAACCTGGGTTTGGAATAAGACGCAGTTGGGTGATGGCCATGATCAGAGATTGTGTTGACTGTCAAGCAACCAGTAATGTTTGCACCATTTTCAGTCACTGAATTCCATGTAGAGATATTATTAAAATCCATGTGGCCCAGCATATAGGTCAATGGATCCTAATGGCGGGGCGGTATCCTATTAGCGTCAGTACTTTACCTCTGCTAATAGGATCGCCAGGGGCTATTCTATTAGCCCCGATGCTGGCATCCTTTTCCCCCAATGGTGGCATTTATCGGGGACTATGATTCAGGTGCCTCAGGCACCCGAAGCATAATCTGTGATAGTAGGCTGACGGAGCCGCGATAACACATGAGATTGAGGATTTATCCCCGATCCCATGCGCTATCATGCGATTGCGGTTTCAATATTGGATGATTAAAATTACCTCTAATTGGATACTGTGATAATGACCATCGGTCATTAATCGTGATATCCAGCCATTTTGATTGGCCAAAATCGCATTGGGGCTAATAGGCTGCTACCCTAAGGTGTGGAAGCCATACAGGAATTTAACTTGCATGTTGGTTCGGGAATGCATTACTGGTACCTCCTGAAAGGACAATTTTTTCGGGCAAGCCCTAGTAGTACAACACGTGCCACACTGAAATTACTTTAGTATATGATGCAAATGGAGATAAGTACAATAGGGAATCTTTACAACTGTAGTTCCGAAAACACCAGAGATCTTGAAATAAAAATAGTTTTTTTACAGTTCTCAAATCTGTAAGGTGACTTGAAATTACCATAATATTTTATAGTTTGGACGCAGGTGCAATGGAACAGCGAAATATACAAATATTTGAGAGGGGCTACTTAATATATATGTTTTTCCACATAGACTATTTCTTTGAGTGAGACAGAAAACAGAGAAGGAGAGGAGATAAGGGCAGTTAAGCAAATTGAAGCACATTACTTCTTCCATTGTTAGAGCTATGCAGCAGACTGCAATGCACATTTCTGCCTCCTCCTTGGTGGTTCATCCTACCTACAGGCCATGGGCCGGACCGGTTACCCACATGTGGAACCGTATACATTAAATTATTTTACAAAGCCATCTACTGCTCATGATCCAATGACAACAGCACACACAGGGTCACAGTGGCAACAGCACAGTCTATAATATCAGATTAGCCACAGGTAGGTGGGTCTTGGTGGCAGCCAGAGCCGAATTACAGGGCCCCACACTGTATAAATTTCTACTCTATGTGTGTGTATATTTGACCCAAACTGCACCAGGGCCCCACATCCCTTGCACCTCTGTCATGTCAGAGACCAAGGAAAAAATGAGGTCATTAGTGGGTTAGTAAATATGAATGGTATTAATTGATGTTGCAGGTATTAATGATGGGGTTGGGAGAGTTAATGATTATAAAAGGGTTAATTCTGCTGAATATGGAAGTTATAATGATGGTGAAGCAGTTAATGATGAGATAATTAATGATGAGTTGTGGATATTGTGTGATGGTCTCCAAAATGCTCTCTGTATTGTATGGCGGTCACATCAATGCTCTTTGTATTGTATGGCCATCACTAGTCTGCTCTCTGTATTGTATGACTGTCACCAGTATGCTTTCAGTATTCTAAAGCTGTCACTAGGATACAGTTTGTTTTGTATGGCAGGAAAAAGTATGCTCTCTGTATTGTATGGCAGCCACCAGGAAGCATTCAGCACTATATACTGGTCGCTAGAATGCTCTCTGCATTATATAATGTCCCTTTTCTGTGGATGATGCGCATATGAAGTAAACTGGCATCAACTGTACACTTTTAACCTTTTGAAAACACTTTTCTGATGTATAAATATATAATTTATGTAAAAATTCCCATTTTCTCTCAGTGCTGTCTCACCCCCTCACGTGCACTTATTCAGTGTTGTACCCAAGAAATTGTCTTCTTCTTTCTTATTTTTAAATTCTTTTACTTGTAACAGAACAATGTAATGGGCCTATAGGGAAAAGGTAATTTATCAGCTGCGAATCACATAGGGGGGGCATAGCATCTGGTGATTTACGAGGGCCAAAACAAAAGTATATCTTGTCCCTATCATAAAAAAATTCTGATACCCCTGGTAGGTGGTTCATTATCACAAACAATATGCAAGTTTTCCTAAAGAATGCCGAAGTGATGACATCAGAAGTCACAAATTATAGCAAAGGATATTAGAGCGCACTGTTTATGCAGATATTATATGGAGATAAGAGATTATACATCCGACCTGTGTTATAGCCTTTGTTACTATTTTATTAGTACTTAATATATTCATTGATATAGTGTATAAATAGGGTTCTAGAATTTATAAATAAAACTCCTAGCTCTGATCTGGACTAAAGAATAATCCTTCAATGGCGTTTAGCATTAATAGTTTTAGGCAGAACACCTAATGAAATCACTGAGAATTCCTTCTTTGCTAATTCCGTTGTTCTTTCACTTTTCTATAGGATCAGGCTCTAAATGACAGTTGTGGATTGAGAAAGACTTAAGTAGCAGAGAAGCACCTGTTTATACTGATGCTTGAATTTTGAGGTTTGCCGAAAGCAAACAGGCAGGTGAAGAGGTTGGGATGATGAAAGACAATGACCCATTACCAGGGACTTAATGGTGTTCTAAAGGAGATAAATGTCTTTGAAGTAGCACCCTTACATTCAGTGACCTTCCCTGTGACCTTTCTACAACATTTATAGAACGTTGTTTAAATTCATCTTGGCCAAACGGAACAAACTTATGTTCCTAAGTAATTCATATACCAATTAAACTATAACCGTATACAATGTATAATATACAAAAAAAAAATCCTTAGTCAACAGATTTCTAGTGAAAAAAAAATGTTGCATTTGTATATATATTTGTATGTTTAATAATAAAATATCTTGTCTCACACAGGATTTAAACATACACATTATCATGTCTAATGCCATTAACACTATATTACTGTATTACAGATATACAAAAAATTAGGCCACACATTCTCATCCTTATCCAAACACAGATAACTGTCACCTTTGGCCATAATTATATTAGTTTGTAAATAGTAAAAGACCATCACGTGGAACAATATTATCGCTCTGGGAATGCACACATAAACATGCTATATGGATAGTGTTATTAACGGTAAATGGTGTTGCGTAAAAACACAAAAGAAATAAGGTATTTTTGTTGAGTACACAACTATAAAGGTTTTACTGAGCACAACTCTTGAATTCTTCCACCCCTATGTTCTGCAGGTGTCATTGAGTTAGTTTTTTATAGGTATGGGGCCGGATGTAATTATGCCAGAGTTCAGCGGCCGTGCGGAAAGCCGGACAAACTTGGACGTTTTTTTTAAAACGGCAATCGCTTACAATGCATGTTATGCCTTGTAAGTGATTGTCCCTTTAAAAAACATCCAAGTTCGGCCATCATCCCGCGCAGCTGCCCAACTTGTGCGTTTTTACATGTGGCCCATGGTGTCTGTGCATTATATGCCCATATTGAGCAAAAGAAAATGAAGATTATATGAATGATCTTTCCTTTCTCCTTTTCTGTTGGTAATTTATAGAGTTGGTGTCTAATGCACAGTGAAACATCTATGTAACAGAATCAAAATGAAACCGATTGACTGCTTTGCAATAGCTTCAAAATTAATTGCCAAAAACGATGACAGAGGGGTCCTGATGTTTCTTTTTTCTATGCTAAAGTGCAAACCTAACCGTTATCCCGTCTATAGATCTACACTATAAAGGTCTACAGTTAATAGGTCAACCACTAATGGTCAACATATATTAGGTCAACATGGTCAAAAGGCCCACTTGGTCAAAAAGTTGACATGTAAAAAGTTGACAGGTTCAAAAGGTTGACGTCACAATAATCGACAGACATATGGTAAACACAAGTTTTCCCATTTTTTTCATACTTTACTATCCACGTGGACTCGTAACCTTGCCCGAAGCATGGCGGATGCAGTACACTAATGGGGCTTTTTTGTGGCAGAAAGATGACAAAACACCCAAACAAAAACCAAAATCAAAAGTGAATCGTCCGTTAATCAGTCGACCATTTCAATGTCAAACTTTTGACCCTGTCGACCTAATACATGTCAACCATTAGTGGTCGACCTATTGGCTGTAGAGCTGTTTAGTGTAGATCTCCTAACCATACTTGCCTACTCACTTGTAATGTCTGTGGGAATCCCATATTTTTATTTTTGCAATGACACGATTCATGGGGACTGTTTAATCTCATTAAAAGTAAAAGATGAGACTGAACCTCACATGAAGCTCTGAGTTGGTTAAGAATTGACTGTCAGAGGCCGATTACAGCAAATATCTCCCCTTTCCATTACTTGGTCCCATTACTATGATACATAATAATGAAAATCTAATTAAACTTGTGCTCGTCGAATTGCATTGAGTCCAAAGAACTATTTGCTTTATGAAGTGCCAATTTTCAACTTCATAAATAGCCACCACAGTCTCAAATCAATAATTAAAGTACACTTGATGATAGTGTATATCGCTGTAGAGGTGTCTGGTTAAAAGATCTACGGTAAAAAGATAAACAGTCAATAATTTGACTACAAATGGTCAACATGCAAAAGGTCAACAGGGTCAAAAGGTTGACAGGTTAAAGGTAGACAGTGCTTAAGTTTGACAGGTCGATAGGTCAACATGACAATGGCTGACACACATATGGTCGACAAAAGTTTTTTTACATTTTGTTTTTATTTTTTGTAACTTTTTTTTTCATCATTTGCCATCCACGTGGACTACAATTGGGAACAGTAACCTTGCCCAAAGTGTGGCGAGCAAAGCGATCCTGCGAGGTTACATGTTTCCACTAAGTTGGCTCAGATTTGCTGAAACATACAAAATGACACCAAAATAACTAGTGATGAGCGGGTTCGGTTCCTCGGAATCCGAACCCGCCCGAACTTCACCTTTTTTTACACGGGTCCGAGCGACTCGGATCCTCCCGCCTTGCTCGATTAACCCGAGCGCGCCCGAACGTCATCATCCCGCTGTCGGATTCTCGCGAGGCTCGGATTCTATCGCGAGACTCAGATTCTATATAAGGAGCCGCGCGTCGACGCCATTTTCACACGTGCATTGAGATTGATAGGGAGAGGACGTTGCTGGCGTCCTCTCCGTTTAGAATAGATAGAGAGTGAGACACTTGATTTACTGGAGCATTAGGAGGAGTACTCTGAGAGTGCAGAGTTTTGCTGATAGTTATACTAGTGACTGACCACCAGTGCAGTTTTATTTATTTTTATTATTTAATATAATCCGTTCTCTGCCTGAAAAAAAACGATACACAGTCACATACCATATCTGTGCTCAGCCTCAGTGTGCTGCATCATCTATGTATATCTGACTGTGCTGAGTGCTCACTGCTCACACAGCTTAATTGTGGGGGAGACTGGGGAGCAGTTATAGCAGGAGTACATATTTAACAGTGCACACTTTTGCTGCCAGAGTGCCACTGCCAGTGTGACTGACCAGTGACCACTGACCACCAGTATATTGTGATTGTCTGCCTGAAAAAGTTAAACACTCGTCGTGTGGTGTTTTATTCTATAAACGCATTCTGCTGACAGTGTCCAGCAGGTCCGTCATTATATAATATATACCTGTCCTGCAGTAGTGATATATATATATTTTTTATATCATTATCATCCAGTCTATACTAGCAGCAGACGCAGTACGGTAGTCCACGGCTGTAGCTACCTCTGTGTCGGCAGTCGCTCGTCCATCCATAATTGTATACCTACCTGTGGTGTTTTTTTTTTTTCTATCTTCTTCATACTAGTAGTTTACTTTAGGAGTCTGCAGTGCTGACAGTGTCCAGCAGGTCCGTCATTATATAATATATACCTGTCCTGCAGTAGTGATATATATATATTTTTTATATCATTATCATCCAGTCTATACTAGCTGCAGACGCAGTACGGTAGTCCACGGCTGTAGCTACCTCTGTGTCGGCAGTCGCTCGTCCATCCATAATTGTATACCTACCTGTGGTGTTTTTTTTTTTTTCTATCTTCTTCATACTAGTAGTTTACTTTAGGAGTCTGCAGTGCTGACAGTGTCCAGCAGGTCCGTCATTATATAATATATACCTGTCCTGCAGTAGTGATATATATATATTTTTTATATCATTATCATCCAGTCTATACTAGCAGCAGACGCAGTACGGTAGTCCACGGCTGTAGCTACCTCTGTGTCGGCAGTCGCTCGTCCATCCATAATTGTATACCTACCTGTGGTGTTTTTTTTTTTTTTTCTATCTTCTTCATACTAGTAGTTTACTTTAGGAGTCTGCAGTGCTGACAGTGTCCAGCAGGTCCGTCATTATATAATATATACCTGTCCTGCAGTAGTGATATATATATATTTTTTATATCATTATCATCCAGTCTATACTAGCAGCAGACGTAGTACGGTAGTCCACGGCTGTAGCTACCTCTGTGTCGGCAGTCGCTCGTCCATCCATAATTGTATACCTACCTGTGGTGTTTTTTTTTTTCTATCTTCTTCATACTAGTAGTTTACTTTAGGAGTCTGCAGTGCTGACAGTGTCCAGCAGGTCCGTCATTATATAATATATACCTGTCCTGCAGTAGTGATATATATATATTTTTTATATCATTATCATCCAGTCTATACTAGCAGCAGACGCAGTACGGTAGTCCACGGCTGTAGCTACCTCTGTGTCGGCAGTCGCTTGTCCATCCATAATTGTATACCTACCTGTGGTGTTTTTTTTTTTTTCTATCTTCTTCATACTAGTAGTTTACTTTAGGAGTCTGCAGTGCTGACAGTGTCCAGCAGGTCCGTCATTATATAATATATACCTGTCCTGCAGTAGTGATATATATATATTTTTTATATCATTATCATCCAGTCTATACTAGCAGCAGACGCAGTACGGTAGTCCACGGCTGTAGCTACCTCTGTGTCGGCAGTCGCTCGTCATCCATAAGTATACTAGTATCCATCCATCTCCATTGTTTACCTGAGGTGCCTTTTAGTTGTGCCTATTAAAATATGGAGAACAAAAATGTTGAGATTCCAAAAATAGGGAAAGATCAAGATCGACTTCCACCTCGTGCTGAAGCTGCTGCCACTAGTCATGGCCGAGACGATGAAATGCCATCAACGTCGTCTGCCAAGGCCGATGCCCAATGTCATAGTACAGAGCATGTAAAATCCAAAACACCAAATATCAGTAAAAAAAGGACTCAAAAATCTAAAATAAAATTGTCGGAGGAGAAGCGTAAACTTGCCAATATGCCATTTACCACACGGAGTGGCAAGGAACGGCTGAGGCCCTGGCCTATGTTCATGGCTAGTGGTTCAGCTTCACATGAGGATGGAAGCACTCAGCCTCTCGCTAGAAAAATGAAAAGACTCAAGCTGGCAAAAGCACAGCAAAGAACTGTGCGTTCTTCGAAATCACAAATCCACAAGGAGAGTCCAATTGTGTCGTTTGCGATGCCTGACCTTCCCAACACTGGACGTGAAGAGCATGCGCCTTCCACCATTTGCACGCCCCCTGCAAGTGCTGGAAGGAGCACCCGCAGTCCAGTTCCTGATAGTCAGATTGAAGATGTCAGTGTTGAAGTACACCAGGATGAGGAGGATATGGGTGTTGCTGGCGCTGGGGAGGAAATTGACCAGGAGGATTCTGATGGTGAGGTGGTTTGTTTAAGTCAGGCACCCGGGGAGACACCTGTTGTCCGTGGGAGGAATATGGCCATTGACATGCCTGGTGAAAATACCAAAAGAATCAGCTCTTCGGTGTGGAAGTATTTCAACAGAAATGCGGACAACATTTGTCAAGCCGTGTGTTGCCTTTGTCAAGCTGTAATAAGTAGGGGTAAGGACGTTAACCACCTCGGAACATCCTCCCTTATACGTCACCTGCAGCGCATTCATCATAAGTCAGTGACAAGTTCAAAAACTTTGGGCGACAGCGGAAGCAGTCCACTGACCAGTAAATCCCTTCCTCTTGTAACCAAGCTCACGCAAACCACCCCACCAACTCCCTCAGTGTCAATTTCCTCCTTCCCCAGGAATGCCAATAGTCCTGCAGGCCATGTCACTGGCAATTCTGACGAGTCCTCTCCTGCCTGGGATTCCTCCGATGCATCCTTGCGTGTAACGCCTACTGCTGCTGGTGCTGCTGTTGTTGCTGCTGGGAGTCGATGGTCATCCCAGAGGGGAAGTCGTAAGACCACTTTTACTACTTCCACCAAGCAATTGACTGTCCAACAGTCCTTTGCGAGGAAGATGAAATATCACAGCAGTCATCCTGCTGCAAAGCGGATAACTGAGGCCTTGGCATCCTGGGCGGTGAGAAACGTGGTTCCGGTATCCATCATTACTGCAGAGCCAACTAGAGACTTGTTGGAGGTACTGTGTCCCCGGTACCAAATACCATCTAGGTTCCATTTCTCTAGGCAGGCGATACCGAAAATGTACACAGACCTCAGAAAAAGACTCACCAGTGTCCTAAAAAATGCAGTTGTACCCAATGTCCACTTAACCACGGACATGTGGACAAGTGGAGCAGGGCAGGCTCAGGACTATATGACTGTGACAGCCCACTGGGTAGATGTATGGACTCCCGCCGCAAGAACAGCAGCGGCGGCACCAGTAGCAGCATCTCGCAAACGCCAACTCTTTCCTAGGCAGGCTACGCTTTGTATCACCGCTTTCCAGAATACGCACACAGCTGAAAACGTCTTACGGCAACTGAGGAAGAGCATCGCGGAATGGCTTACCCCAATTGGACTCTCCTGTGGATTTGTGGCATCGGACAACGCCAGCAATATTGTGTGTGCATTAAATCTGGGCAAATTCCAGCACGTCCCATGTTTTGCACATACCTTGAATTTGGTGGTGCAGAATTATTTAAAAAACGACAGGGGCGTGCAAGAGATGCTGTCGGTGGCCAGAAGAATTGCGGGACACTTTCGGCGTACAGGCACCACGTACAGAAGACTGGAGCACCACCAAAAACGCCTGAACCTGCCCTGCCATCATCTGAAGCAAGAAGTGGTAACGAGGTGGAATTCAACCCTCTATATGCTTCAGAGGTTGGAGGAGCAGCAAAAGGCCATTCAAGCCTATACAACTGAGCACGATATAGGAGGTGGAATGCACCTGTCTCAAGCGCAGTGGAGAATGATTTCAACGTTGTGCAAGGTTCTGCAACCTTTTGAACTTGCCACACGTGAAGTCAGTTCAGACACTGCCAGCCTGAGTCAGGTCATTCCCCTCATCAGGCTTTTGCAGAAGAAGCTGGAGACATTGAAGGAGGAGCTAACACAGAGCGATTCCGCTAGGCATGTGGGACTTGTGGATGGAGCCCTTAATTCGCTTAACAAGGATTCACGGGTGGTCAATCTGTTGAAATCAGAGCACTACATTTTGGCCACCGTGCTCGATCCTAGATTTAAAACCTACCTTGGATCTCTCTTTCCGGCAGACACAAGTCTGCTGGGGTTCAAAGAACTGCTGGTGAGAAAATTGTCAAGTCAAGCGGAACGCGACCTGTCAACATCTCCTCCTTCACATTCTCCCGCAACTGGGGGTGCGAGGAAAAGGCTCAGAATTCCGAGCCCACCCGCTGGCGGTGATGCAGGGCAGTCTGGAGCGACTGCTGATGCTGACATCTGGTCCGGACTGAAGGACCTGACAACGATTACGGACATGTCGTCTACTGTCACTGCATATGATTCTCTCCCCATTGAAGGAATGGTGGAGGATTATATGAGTGACCGCATCCAAGTAGGCACGTCAGACAGTCCGTACTTATACTGGCAGGAAAAAGAGGCAATTTGGAGGCCCTTGCACAAACTGGCTTTATTCTACCTAAGTTGCCCTCCCACAAGTGTGTACTCCGAAAGAGTGTTTAGTGCCGCCACTCACCTTGTCAGCAATCGGCGTACGAGGTTACATCCAGAAAATGTGGAGAAGATGATGTTCATTAAAATGAATTATAATCAATTCCTCTGTGGAGACATTGACCAGCAGCAATTGCCTCCACAAAGTACACAGGGAGCTGAGATGGTGGATTCCAGTGGGGACGAATTGATAATCTGTGAGGAGGGGGATGTACACGGTGATATATCGGAGGATGATGATGAGGTGGACATCTTGCCTCTGTAGAGCCAGTTTGTGCAAGGAGAGATTAATTGCTTCTTTTTTGGTGGGGGTCCAAACCAACCCGTCATTTCAGTCACAGTCGTGTGGCAGACCCTGTCACTGAAATGATGGGTTGGTTAAAGTGTGCATGTCCTGTTTATACAACATAAGGGTGGGTGGGAGGGCCCAAGGACAATTCCATCTTGCACCTCTTTTTTCTTTCATTTTTCTTTGCGTCATGTGCTGTTTGGGGAGTGCAGTGCCACTCCTAGATGGGCCAGGTGTTTGTGTCAGCCACTTGGGTCGCTTATCTTAGTCACACAGCTACCTCATTGCGCCTCTTTTTTTCTTTGCGTCATGTGCTGTTTGGGGGGTGTTTTTTGGAAGGGCCATCCTGCGTGACACTGCAGTGCCACTCCTAGATGGGCCAGGTGTTTGTGTCGGCCACTAGGGTCGCTTATCTTAGTCACACAGCTACCTCATTGCGCATCTTTTTTTTCTTCTTTGCGTCATGTGCTGTTTGGGGAGTAGTTTTTTGAAGGGCCATCCTGCGTGACACTGCAGTGCCACTCCTAGATGGGCCAGGTGTTTGTGTCGGCCACTAGGGTCGCTTATCTTAGTCACACAGCTACCTCATTGCGCATCTTTTTTTTCTTCTTTGCGTCATGTGCTGTTTGGGGAGTAGTTTTTTGAAGGGCCATCCTGCGTGACACTGCAGTGCCACTCCTAGATGGGCCAGGTGTTTGTGTCGGCCACTAGGGTCGCTTAGCTTAGTCACACAGCTACCTCATTGCGCCTCTTTTTTTCTTTGCGTCATGTGCTGTTTGGGGGGTGTTTTTTGGAAGGGCCATCCTGCGTGACACTGCAGTGCCACTCATAGATGGGCCAGGTGTTTGTGTCGGCCACTTGGGTCGCTGAGCTTAGTCATCCAGCGACCTCGGTGCAAATTTTAGGACTAAAAATAATATTGTAAGGTGTGAGGTGTTCAGAATAGACTGAAAATGAGTGGAAATTATGGTTATTGAGGTTAATAATACTTTGGGATCAAAATTACCCCCAAATTCTATGATTTAAGCTGTTTTTTAGGGTTTTTTGAAAAAAACACCCGAATCCAAAACACACCCGAATCCGACAAAAAAAATTCGGTGAGGTTTTGCCAAAACGCGTTCGAACCCAAAACACGGCCGCGGAACCGAACCCAAAACCAAAACACAAAACCCGAAAAATTTCCGGTGCTCATCACTAAAAATAACTTGTATAGACCATTTTCATGTCAAACTGTTGACCCTGTCGACCTTTTGTACCTGTCTACCTTTTCTACTGTCTACTTTTTTCATGTCAACCTTTTGACTCTGTCGACCATTTGGGGTCGACCTATTGACTGTCTATCTTATTACTATAGATCTATTGAACCACACCCCACTGTAGACTCATAATATTCATGTTATACTTTTAATAAAGGTATAAGTACGCTCTGATTTTAGGCCAACCACCGCACACATCATAATTTGTATCAGCACTTGCACTGGGTAGGTGCAAGAGATCCCTCAGAAACAGGCTTCCTTTCTCCATATGCACAACTTAGAATCACATGGAATTCAAGATACGTGCCCACTTCCATAACACTCCTACAAGTTTGAACAGTCAGAACTGTGCAATCACATTGTCACTACCCAGTTCCCATCCCAAAATGTGCATTTCTTGAAAGGATTGATCCGCCCAAGTCCCCTCTGATTTAGGACGAACATAAGGTCAACTCAGAAACTGACCCATAATATGCAATAATAGGGATACTATAATAAGAAGATACTGAAGAGTTCTGAAGTGGCTTCTAGAGCCCTTACCATATATAACCTTCAACATTCCAAGTACTCCTTATAAGAAGTCTCCCCTGAACTCCTAATGCTACCTGAAGTCAGCTCCCATCCCACCAGTAGCGTGCGGTGAGGTCAGTGACTGGTGAGGCACTGCAGCCATAATGTCCACCGAGTCCCGCCGATGACCCATACCACCGCCAAGCCAAAGCCTGCTACTGCCCCCAAGCCGATTCCCAATACCACCACCACAAATGGCCTCTGCCCAAGCCATTGGCCTCCACCTTCCTGCCCTGTCTCCCTCCATTGCCACCATCCTGTTCTGTCTCCCTCCAGTGCCACCATCCTGCCCTGTCTCCTTCCACACCACCATCCTGCCCTGTCTCCCTCCACGCCAGCATCCTGCCCTGTCTCCCTTCATATCAGCATCCTGCCCTGTCTCCTTCCAGCGCCACCATCCTTCCCTGTCTCCTTTTACGCCACCATCCTTCCCCGTCTCCCTCCACGCCAGCGTCCTGCCCTGTCTCCTTCTACGCCACCATGCTGCCGTATCTCCCTCCAATGCCACCATCTTTCCCCATCTCTCTCCACGCCACCATCCTGCCCTGTCTCCCTCCACACCACCATCCAGCCCGGTCTCCTTCTACGCCACCATCCTTCTCCGTCTCCCTTCACGCCAGTGTCCTGCCCTGTCTCCTTCTACGCCACCATCCTGCCCTGTCTCCCTCCAGTGCCACCATCCTTCCCCGTCTCCCTCCATACCGGCGTCTTTCCCTGTCTCCTTCTACGCCACCATGCTGCCGTATCTCCCTCCAGTGCCACCACCCTGCCCTGTCTCCCTCCACGCCAGCGTCCTGCCCTGTCTCCTTCTACGCCATCATGCTGCCGTGTCTCCCTCCAGTGCCACCATCCTGCCCTGTCTCCTTCCACACCACCATCCTGCCCTGTCTCCCTCCATGCTACCATCCTGCCCTGTCTCCTTCTACGCCACCATGCTGCGCTGTCTCCCTCCATGCCAGCGTACTGCCCTGTCTCCTTCTATGCCACCATCCTTCCGTCTCCCTCCACGCCAGCGTACTGCCCTGTCTCCTTCTACGCCACCATCCTTCCCTGTCTCCCTCCACGCCACCATCCTTCCCTGTCTCCCTCCACGCCACCATCCTTCCCTGTCTCCCTCCACGCCACCATCCTTCCCTGTCTCCCTCCACGCCAGCATCCTGCCCTGTCTCCCTCCATGCCACCATCCTGCCCTGTCTCCTTCTACGCTACCATGCTGCGCTGTCTCCTTCTACGCCACCATGCTGCGCTGTCTCCCTCCATGCCAGCATACTGCCCTGTCTCCTTCTATGCTACCATCCTTCCGTCTCCCTCCACGCCAGCGTACTGCCCTGTCTCCTTCTACGCCACCATCCTTACCTGTCTCCCTCCATGCCACCATCCTTCCCTGTCTCCCTCCACGCCAGCATCCTGCCCTGTCTCCCTCCATGCCACCATCCTGCCCTGTCTCCTTCTACGCTACCATGCTGCGCTGTCTCCCTCCATGCCAGCATCCTGCCCTGTCTCCTTCTATGCCACCATCCTTCCCTGTCTCCCTCCATGCCAGTGTACTGCCCTGTCTCCTTCTATGCCACCATCCTTCATGGCTCCGTCCACGCCAGCGTACTGCCCTGTCTCCTTCTATGCCACCATCCTTCCCTGTCTCCCTCCATGCCAGTATACTGCCCTGTCTCCTTCTACGCTACCATGCTGCGCTGTCTCCCTCCATGCCAGCGTACTGGTCTGTCTCCTTCTATGCCACCATCCTTCCCTGTCTCCCTCCATGCCAGCGTACTGGTCTGTCTCCTTCTATGCCACCATCCTTCCCTGTCTCCCTCCATGCCAGCGTACTGCCATGTCTCCTTCTATGCCACCATCCTTCCCTGTCTCCGTCCACGCCAGCGTACTGCCCTGTCTCCTTCTATGCCACCATCCTTCCCTGTCTCCGTCCATGCCAGCGTACTGGTCTGTCTCCTTCTATGCCACCATCCTTCCCTGTCGCCCTCCATGCCAGCGTACTGGTCTGTCTCCTTCTATGCCACCATCCTTCCCTGTCTCCCTCCATGTCAGTGTACTGCCCTGTCTCCTTCTATGCCACCATCCTTCCCTGTCTCCGTCCACGCCAGCGTACTGCCCTGTCTCCTTCTATGCCACCATCCTTCCCTGTCTCCGTCCACGCCAGCGTACTGCCCTGTCTCCCTCCACGCCACTAAATCTAAATCAAAGTATTTGACTCCTGATGGGTATTTGTACAGACAACACTATTAAGCAGCATAGATTAAGTATTATGGATAGTTATAACCACATTTGTATCTTGGTATTGTAAGAAATATACAGTGAGTACACTGTATTTAAATAAACAAAAAAGTTTTTTTTAAGGGTTTGACTAACGTTAGGGCAGCCTTAGTATGCTTTATCATGTTCTGCATGACAGCAGTGGCACACAGGGGAGATGCAAGCAACCATGTCTAAAATGCTCCCCCCTTGTGCCCCCCCCCCTTAGAAAACACAGTGGGGTAAGTACAGCTTTGCATCTAGACTCTCGCTGGGAGGCACACTGCTGTAACAGCACCACAAAGCAGGATCCTACCGCATCTCACTGTCTTCACCTCCCCCTCCCGCACTGTAGCGGCTAAATGTCACAGCAAGTGAATGTCGCGGCCACCCCTTCCCCACCGCAACCCTCCCAGACAGTAACTCACCAACTTGTATTCTCTTGTAACCTCTCTGGACAGCAGCGCACCTCACTTCTGGCTTTACGGCTCCTCTCACTGACCGTGTGACGTAACGTGTCACACAGGCTGGTGCTAGGGTGTTCGGCGCCGCCCTGCAAACTATAAATTTTCCCCTCCCATACTTTACAAAGGGACAGCGCGTGTCGAAAAAGGGATGTGGTCTCACAGGGAAGGGGTATGGCCACTCAATTGTACCCCCATTTTAAACACCCCGGTAGTGCTGCTTACACATAACACCCCAGTTGTAGCACCGCTTACACATAACCCCAGTAGTAGCGCCGCTTGCACATAATGACCCCAGTAGTAGCACAGCTTACACGTTACACCACAGTAATAGCGCAGCTTACACGTAACGAACCCAGTAGTAGCGCAGCTTACACATAACGCCCCAGTAGTAGCGCAGCTTACATGTAATGCCCCAGTAGTAGCGCAGCTTATACGTAATGCCCCAGTAATAGCGCAGCTTACACGTAACGAACCCAGTAGTAGCGCAGCTTAAACATAATGCCCCAGTAGTAGCGCAGCTTACATGTAATGCCCCAGTAGTAGCGCAGCTTATATGTAATGCCCCAGTAGTAGAGCAGCTTATACGTAACGCCCCAGTAGTAGCGCAGCTTACACTTATGCCCCAGTAGTAACTCAGCTTAAACGTAACACCCCAGTAGTTGCGCAGCTTCCACGTAATGCCCCAGTAGTAACGCAGCTTACACGTAATGCCCCAGTAGTAGCGCTGCTTACATGTAATGCCCCAGCAGTAGCGCAGCTTACCCATAACGCCCCAGTAGTAACGCAGCTTACACGTAACACCCACAGTAGTAGCGCTGCTTACACGTAACGCCCCAGTAATAGCGCTGTTTACACGTAATGCCCCAACAGTAGCGCAACTTTCCTGTAACGCCCCAGTATTAGCGCCGCTTACACGTAATGAACCCAGTAGTAGCGCAGTTTACACATAACGCCCCAGTAGTAGCGCAGCTTACACATAACGCCCCAGTAGTAGCGCAGCTTACATGTAACGCCCCAGTAGTAGCGCAGCTTACACATAACGCCCCAGTAGTAGCGCAGCTTACATGTAACGCCCCAGTAGTAGCGCAGCTTACATGTAACGCCCCAGTAGTAGCGCAGCTTACATGTAACGCCCTAATAGTAGAGCTGCTTGCACGTAACGCCCTAGTAATAGCGCTGCTTACACGTAACGCCCCAACAGTAGCGCAGCTTTCCCGTAACAGCCCAGTAGTAGCGCAGCTTACATGTAACGCCCCAGTAGTAGAGCTGCTTACATGTAATAGCGCTGCTTACACGTAACGCCCCAACAGTAGAGCAGGTTTCCCGTAACGCCCCAGTAGTAGCGCAGCTTACATGTAACGCCCATAGAAGTGCAGTTTATTCACATTCCCCCCCTCCCCGCACACATACATAAATGCACATACACACA
This sequence comes from Pseudophryne corroboree, assembly GCF_028390025.1. Classification (NCBI taxonomy): domain Eukaryota; kingdom Metazoa; phylum Chordata; class Amphibia; order Anura; family Myobatrachidae; genus Pseudophryne; species Pseudophryne corroboree. The sequence goes on from NC_086448.1 coordinate 749,618,463, forward strand.
CGCGCGCGCACACACACACACACACACACACACTTTCTCACTTACAGTACTCTCCCTGGCAGGATCTGGAGCAGCATGTCCTCCTCTGTGGCTGCAGTCTGATGGTCCCATGTAGCTCCACCCCCTCCACCCGTGTAGCTCCGCCCCTCCATCCATGTAGCCCCGCCCCCTCTATACGATCAGTCACTGCATTGTCACAGGATGGGAGGGGGAGAGGAGCGGAGGCTTTCAGCGGGGAGCGCCGGCCTGGTGTCACACGCAGCATGACACAGTGCAGAGGAGAGGGAATTGCTGCCCGTCCTCCCTCTCGGGTCGTACTAAACTTGGCAACAGCTACTGGGGGACGGGCAGGTATGTAAATGTTCTCTAGTCTAAACATAATAGTTGCTGCACGCCCCCGGGATCGCCCACAGGCCAATCACATGGGACTCAGTGACAGGGGCGTGCCTGCATGTGCTTGCTGTCAGCACGCCCCTGTGAAAGCGGCACTGCTAGAGGTGCCGCTTCTAGTGTTTTTTTTTTAATGGGATATGACTCCCCCAGCTTCCGGACCTGTATCACTGACAGCGGGAGGAACGGTGCCTCCAAAACATGTTTAGAAATGTTTTTTAGTAGGTAAAAAATTATTAAAATAATGCAAAGGCTAAAGTTCATACTTATAACACAAAATATGTGTCATAAGTATGTTCTTTGTATTATTTTAATAATTAATGACAGGGGAGGCACTGCCTCCCCTGACTGCACGTCCCTGCAGCCCACCAATGCTTGCAATGAAGAGTGCTGTCAGCATGTATGAGACTCATGGCACTATGACCATGTTCAATATCATCAGGAACCATACCAATCTAATCTACTCTTGCATACCCTACCCCAGTGGTTCTCAAACTGTGTACTGTAGCACCCTGGAGTGCCTTGGGACACTATCAGGGGTGCCTTGGATTGATGCTCCAGGACCAATTCAAATTATGTATGGTCAACGTAATAGACAAAACCAGTGCTGGTGGCTGACAATCCTAAAATATGTGGACAAACAAAAGCAAATCTTGTCCCTCACCACACAAATAAACTTGAGGATGCTATATAAACACAATTTACTTAATTTTATATTTTTATCTAAATTTCTCAATAAGAAACTTTTGGCCTATGGGTGCTGTGAGATAAATTCTGATACTCTAGGGTGCTGTTATTCAAAAAAGTTTGGGAACCACTGCCCTACTTTATGCCATTCCCTTCCTTGCTGCTTGAATAGGCAGAATGGGTGCAAGTCGCCATGTTTGACAAGGCTGTCCTCTGCATGCTTGGATGTTGTAGGCCAAATTCGCCCAACAGTGTGAGTCCAAGAGAATCAACGACCAGCGAATGATGACAAAAGGAGGCATTCAAAAGAGCAGGAGTTGTCCAAAAGTGATCACGCTTCTTACTGGCTCAATATACTGCAACATTGATTTACCTAGAACTGTACATGTAAAAAAAAAAAGACTATCACTATGACTGTCATTGTTTCTCTTAAGATCGTGTTTTGTATTTGTAGATTGATTGATGGGTGCTCCCAAGAGTGAAAGATAAATGCCTCGTGCATTATAATGCCTAGAAGTCCCATCAGTCAGCCAGTTTCTCAGAGTATACCTTGTCACTGTATACTGCCCTGCAACCACATCATTCTCTGGCTGACATAGAGGAAAGAGCATGTAAATAACCACAGTTACATCAGTTGATTATCAATGCTGCAATTGCACACAAGTGCATGTGCTCTAGGCAATTCAAGGGGATCAGTATGGATGAATGCCGGACGGGATGCCGGCGGTCAAAATACCGACGTCGCAATCCCAAAATGAGAAGTCCCGACAGGGGTGAGTATGCTATGCTAACCCTCTCTCCTACCTCCTAAGCCTCCCTACCTACAGCCTAACCCTAACCTCCCCCATTAGTGCCTAACCCTAACCTCTTCCCTGTGGTGCCTAAACTTAACCCCCCCCAGCCCCGTTGCCTAAATCTAATCCTCCCTCCTTAGTGCCTAAACCTAACCGTCCCCCGGTGGTGCTTAACCGTAACCCTCCCCGTCCGCAGACTAACCCTAACCTCCCTGCCACCGCAGCCTAACCCTAACCCCCCTGGAGTTGCCTAAACCTAACCCCCACCCCCGGCACTATCCCTCCCTGTGCTACTTACAACGGTTGGGATCCCGGCTGTCTGAGTTCCGGCGTTGGTCTCCTGACCCAGTCTGGATTCTGATGTCGGCGTTCTGACAGGTGTCGGAATCCTGACGTCGGTATTTCGACTGCCGGGATTCCAACAGCCAGGATCTTAACCACATGCCAATTCAAGCACCCACAATTAATACTGTTACTGACAGGCATATATGCATCTCAGGACTGATCTGCATCTGTTGCAATCATACGTACCTGTCTTCACTGTACTCATCTTACGTTAGACTGCAGCTTCCTTCGCTGTGCCGCCTCACCAATCACAAGTGTCAGAAAATGTCATTGATTTTTGTTCCATGGTGCATCCAGCTGAGCGGAGATGAGTACAACAAACCAACTTCAGCTAGGATCAGAACTGTGGAAACACTGTTAGGCAGCAACTGAACACCAGGTCCTACTCCTAATATAACAAATGCTGACAGTCGATAAACCAAAATTCAGGACAGACTGCCCTGATCTGCTCAGACCTCCAATCAAATATATTTATTTCCCACAGCTGCTGCAGTTACGATGGGCCATTCAAGATGTCCTTATCAAAGGGATGCTATGGGAAAAAAATGGTGCTCAACATCATCCATTATTTTCCCAAGTACCTTCATTTGTGATTGGAAACTATGGGGTCCATTTATCATCGAGTGATAAAACTCAATACGTATCATAAATTGGTTTTCCAGCCAATCAGCTAACAATTGTCATTTTTCAAACACATGACAGTTAGGAGCTGGGGCACCATTTATCATACTTTTTATCATTCACAACAAGTGTTATCACTTTTTGATAAATGAGACCCTATTTATGCTCAGTTCCTTATCATAGTCAGAGCAGCACAACTTCTCTAAATAAAACGTGCGGTGCTATCACGCAGAAGAAAGTGCATAGGGGAAGATTTATCAAAGCTTGGAGAAAGATAAACTACTAACCAATTTTATCCTAACTGTAATTTTTCAAACACAGCCTGTAAAAGGGTACAGTAGGGAAAGTCGGCAGCCGGGGTCCCAATGTTTGAAATACAGACATCGGGACCCCGATTACGAAGAAGCCGACAGGGGTGAGTAAGGGGTGTTATACCCTCTCCCCTATCCCCTAACTCTACCTACCCGCTGCCTAACCCTAACCTCTCCCTAAGTGCCTAACCCTAACCTTCCCCCCGTAAGTGCCTAACCCTAATCTCCCATCCCCGCTGCCTAAACCTAACCCTCCCGTGCCGCATCCTAACCCTCGGGAGGGGGTGCTTAATCCTAACCCCCCCACCCGCACCCTAACCCTCCCAGGGTGCTGCCTAACTGTAACCCTTCTCTCACAGCCTAAATATAACCCCCCCACCCTTCCTGCGCGCAGTTTACCTCTTAAGCGGCGCAGTGTCAGGACGTTCAACACACCGGCTGTTGGGATTCTGATGCTGGGATGTCTACCTATTTGGGATTCCGGCAGCGGTAATCTGACTGCCGGGATCCCGAGAGGCGGGATCCTGACTGCATCCCCTATAAAATGACAGAAGCTGATTGGTTGGTACCTTATCTCTCTCTATTAACTCTCTCTAAGGTTTAATAAATCTCTCCCTATGCACTATACGACAATGTTTAGATTTAGTTGCAAAAACGGCATCATTGTTTTACATGTTATTTCATCATTATTAATAGTATTATTATTATTATTATTATTATTATTATTATTACTACTTACAAAGTACTTTTCTCTGTATTGTTTAATTCTTGGCACATATATCTTCTAGTTTACAAAGGAACAGCAATTAAGTTTATATATGACTATTACTAGCATAAGGAAGGAGGACTTTGGGCCTGATTCATATTTGTACGCAAACCTGATGTGAATACAAATACAACGTTTGGGGGTCTGCACAGGTGCAAGACCCATTCATCACATGTGCAGAACCGGTGTCGCTCGCAGCCCCTGGTCAGCTGCAGCATGAATGACATACTGTTGCTCTTGGGTGGCGGAGCGGTAGCAGCACTTAGCACCATTCTTCAAAACAGGGCGTGTCGCCCCCATTATGAAGGCATGACAGGTCCAGGGTCTGCATCATCGGACGCAGAACTCCTGGACCCAGAGGGTCTGGATCATACGGACAGCCTAAGCTTCAGCTTCCGCAGGCTGGCCGGTGCTTAAAACTATGGGGAATAGCGACAGTTGGTCGCGAAGGTGATCCAAAGTTGTGCAGCACTCTGATCCCCGCTAATGCAAACAGGAGGCATCTATCTACTACACACACCTCCTTGCGTGCAATTCCTTGTGTGCAATTCCTTGTGTGCAATTCCTTGCAAATATGAATCAGGCCCATAGTCAGAAAGAGTTGTAGAAGAAGCCGGCAGTGCTTTAATAAGAAACTAGGGGGAGAGGAAGATATATGTCATGAAGATACTGACAGAGTTCACTCCACACTGCTTTCAATAAAATTGCAGGGGAGAAAGCTAGGAAGCAGGGGGCTAGTGAGTAGAAGGTTACAATATATTAACCTACACAGGGATTTATTGGTCATTAAGTGAACGGTATGTGGTAGCAGGCCTGAGGCAGCTGCTGGGCCTTTTTCTGATTTGTAAATTTGGCATCGCCGTGGGCTGCAATTGTCATTCAAAAGAAGGAAAAAAAAAAAGGAAACGGGAAGTGTACAATTATAATACACCACAGACTGTAGCCAGCTATAATCACATTGGAAGAAGTCCAGCAGTTGTTACAGTTTAATAATATGAAAGCACAATCACAGAGGTCAGCGTATTGTTATTCGTGTGATGTTGAATGAGTCAAAGATTTATTTCTGTTAAAATAATTGTCACATTTATTCAATGAAAACAAACACGAGTTATTAAGTTTATCAGCCAACACACACACACACACACACACACACACACACACACACACACACACACACACACACACACACACACACACACACACACACACCTCACGAGGCAGCAATGAAAGTGATACAAAGATTATAAAGTTTTAAAAAAAAATTAAATATTACCTTTTAGGTATTAGGAGGGATTTATCAAAGCTTTTAGAGAGATAATGTGGAGATAAATAAAGCATACCTCCCAAGTGTCACGATCCCAGCAGGACAGTCCCGCTATTCGGATACTGTCCTGCTGTCCCTCCCGCGGGCAGCAGTGTCCCGCAGGCGTGGGAGAAGTTGGGGGAGCCTTGTATCACCCGCTGCTCTGCTAAGCAAAGCAGCGAGTGATCTCTGAATAGATGCCGTGCGCACAGCATTTATTCAGTGAGGGGAAGTGAGGCGGGGACTGCCCAGCTGCTCCGGGAGCGATGGACACACCTCCAAAATTCCGAAAACGGGTCCGGGCCGTGAGGCCACACCCACTCGGCTGATGCCATGCCCCCTCTCATACGAGGCTATGCCCCTTATTGGGTCGCACACGGCTGTGCTGTGCGGAGGTCCCGTGTCTCTGAGGACGAAAGTTGGGAGGTATGATAAAGCACTAACCAACCAGCTACTTCAATTTCTCAAACACAGCCTGTAAATGAGAGTTAGAAGCTGTTGGTTAGTGCTTTATCTTTCTCTAACCTAAAGTAATGCAGCTGCATATGTATTTGCCTACAAACATGAACTAGGCCCCAAGTGCGGGGTGAACAAATATGCCACACAGGTAGCAAAGCCGAGGTGATGGCATGATTACTGCCAAGGCAATACCTATCTCCAGCTTCTAGGATTCCTTGTTTTCTTGTCCCGGCCTATGATGTCATGATACTACGTGCACTTGGGGCTCGGGAACGGCACAGGGCATGGAAGTGCACTGATACGGCACTGCAAGCCAAGTATGTTGCATAAAGCAATGACTGTAAAAAAAAAAAAAAAAGAGGCCAGTGTTTCCCAAACATGGTCCTCAAGGCAACAGTCTAGATTTAAGGCTGTCCATGCTTAAACACAGGTCCCCTGATCATTACCTCAGTCATTTTCATGTAACCATTTATGCTACTAGGTCCACATCAAGGTAACCATCTGTACGAGCTTCACATCAATGCCTCTGCTTGACAGCCACCTAAGAATGGGTTATTCACAAGGAGAAGACCACTGCATAATACAATAGGGATGCGGTCAGGGTCCCGACAGCAGGATCTCGATGGTCAGAATCCCACCGTATCATGCCAGTAAGTTCAGGGGGGTTAGAGTTAGACCCTATGGGGAGGGTTAGGCTTAGACGGTGGGGATGGAGGAGGTTAGGGTTAGGCAGTGGGAAGGGATGGTTAGGGTTAGGCTGTGGCAGGGGACAGTTAGGGTTAGGCTGTGGGAGGGGACAGTTAGGGTTAGGCTGTGGGAGGGGACAGTTAGGGTTAGGCTGTGGGAAGGGACAGTTAGGGTTAGGCTGCAGGAAGGGTGGGGGTAGGGTTTAAATACTTCCCGGGATCCATCAGGATTTTGACTGTCAGGATGCCGCTAATGGGACCATTGGGATACTGAATTCCAGGATTTTGCACCCCACCCATACAATATACTATCATTCAAAATATTGTGCAATTAATTTTTACGTTGCAGATGGTATGAGCCAATTAGGGGCTGCTGCTGCCTAGACTGAAATATGAATTTTAATACTTTTCAACCATTCTCCAGTATGGATATCCTTAAAGCCTGGACTGCTAGGACCAAATATGGGAATACTGATGTAGATTATGCTTACTAGTAAATTGCACCAAGAAAGTCTTCAGATTCCTTCTCAACACCTGTTAATCAAGTTTAGCTCCAGCTCACATTGCACAAAAATGTTTCAGCAAACATGACTGTGAAGTGGCTCACACATGGCGTAAAGTGTTCACTACGCTATATCATGAGTTCAGTGAAATCCAATCATCTGTGTTCATACAAAACAAAGAAATAACATTAGGGTCCAGTCACCATGTGTCTTTCTTGTTCCTCATAGCCCGTAGCTTGAAGTCAAGTGCTGTGGTTCATTTAGCAGTTTTCAGTCATCACCTTTGGTGCACAAATCATTAACATTGCCATGTCAGTTACTGCTTTGTCACATTTAACATTCCTTTTAGCCACATTGGAGTGTTCAATAGCACCCACCTCACACACAGCCACTTCTGCTTTTCTTCTTTTAAAATTAATCTTCCAAATCTTGCCATGATTCAGGTATTAATCAATATAAAGTATTCGGCTGATATTCAGCTGTTGTGGAACTACAATCTCCAGCATGCACTGACAACCAAGCTTCATGTCTGGTGGCAATTTCAGATATACCGAATCACTACAATTTGGACGTTTCACACATCAGAGTTTCTGAAACTACGGTCCAGATGCAGAGAAGTACTGTAACGCAATCCCTATGGTTTATGCACATTTCTGTTAGGCAATCTGTCCTTCCAATGTACAAATCTATGGGGTCTATTTACTAAGTCTTGGATGGAGATAAAGTCGCTGGAGATGTACCAGCCAATCGGCTCCTAACTGCCATGCCACAGGCTGTGTTTGAAAAATTACAGCTAGGAGGTGATTGGCTGGTGCGTTATCTCCAGTGACTTTGGGGAACATTTACTAAGCAGTGATAAAAGTGAAGAAGTGAGCCAGTTGAGAAGTTGCCCATGTCAACCAATCAGCTGCTCTGTATACTGTTATAGTATGGAAATTATAAATGTTACGTCAATGCTGATTGGTTGCCATGGGCAACTTCTCCATTGGCTCACTTCTCCACTTTTATCACTGCTTAGTAAATGTCTCCCTTTATCGCTATCCAAGGCTTAGTAAATAGACCCCTAATTGTGGCTGAGCACTGTGCAAGCAGTATAGTGCCTTATAGGGGTACAATGTGCTATACTCTGCTGTTTAGGCTGTGCTGTGTGTCCATCCAGAGACTACAGACTAATTGTGGCTGAGCTCTGTGCGAGCAGTATAGTGACTGTATAGTGGTACACTGCGCTGTACTCTGCTGTTTAGGCTGTGCTATGTCCATCCAGAGACTCCATACTACTGTATTTGTGGCTGTGCCGTATAGTGACTGTATAGGGGTACACTGCGCTGTACTCTGCTGTTTAGGCTGTGCTGTGTGTCCATCCAGAGACTCCAGACTACTGTATTTGTGGCTGTGCAGTGTAGTGACTATATTGGGGTACACTGCGCTGTACTCTGCTGTTTAGGCTGTGCTATGTCCACCCAGAGACTCCAGACTACTGTATTTGTGGCTGTGCAGTATAGTGACTGTATAGGGGTACACTGCGCTGTACTCTGCTGTTTAGGCTGTGCTATGTCCACCCAGAGACTCCAGACTACTGTATTTGTGGCTGTGCAGTGCAGTGACTATATTGGGGTACACTGTGCTGTACTCTGCTGTTTAGGCTATGTGGTGTGTCCATCCAGAGACTCCAGACTTTTTGTGGCTGTGCTCCGTGCGAGCAGTATAGGGACTGTATAGGGGTACATTGCACTGTACTCTGCTGTTTAGGCTGTGCTATGTCCATCCAGAGACTCCAGACTATTTGTGGCTGTGCAGTATAGTGACTAGTTTGCTAACCTTTGCGCCGCACCTTTGTGAGGTTAAACAAATAGCCAAGAAGAGAGGAATTTCTACTCTACTCCATCCATTATCCATTATTTAATCAGCTGTTAATACTGTATAAGTACGTAGTTATGTATGAATTTTGATTCTTTCCCTAAAAGCCATATAATAAATTCTAAACGTGCAAGTCCGTGAACATACAACTTTGAGAGCCCCATATAAATAAACAACAACTGTGTTTGTGTGTCTGTCAGAAGTGGATGCGTGAAAAGACAATGGAACATGTGCTACCCTGACCAAGAGCACATCTGTGCACTGAACGACACATGAAAGACACGCAGAGCCTGCCTATTCTAGAGAGCCTCAAATGAAGCAATGTGTTTGTTATATGCTATTTCCGTGCCTACTTAATGTATATATTTATGGTTTGAATACATTTGTGGGAGATGAGATTGTTGCTGTAGGACATTTCTGACATCTGTGGGGCGATGTGGGATGGGCACTTCCTGCAAGTGAGACACTTCAGAGGAAACACTATATTCAGCCTCTATGGATGTGGATAAAAGGATATTTTGAAAGGACATTTACTAGTCATTAATAACCATACCAAACAGGAGGTGACAAGTAACCCTATAAACATGGAGACTGAGAATAGCATCCAATATGCAGGGATATGACTACACTAAAGTACCTGCCTGTGGTATATATGTAAAGCCCCATATTTGTCTATTCTGCTAATTGCTCAAATCTTAGACCCATAATTTGTCATGTGATTGCCACCTTACAATGAGTCCCTATTCTTGACAGAGTTATACAGTATGGCAGACATTTTTCTGGAGCACAGAAAGGAACTAAGGGGTCTATTTACTAAGCCTTGGACTGAGGTAAAGTGGACGGAGATAAAGTACCAGCCAACCAGCTCCAGTTAGAAGCTGACTGGCTGGTACCTTATCTCCATCCAAGGCTTAGTAAATAGACCCCTTAGCAGCGGTGTTTCAACAGAGAAGGGAGCCCTTATGCACCTCCGGGTGGGCCCCCTCCTCTGTACGGCGCAGTAGACTCCAGATTTGTGTCGGAGTCTACTGAGCATGCGCAGGTCTCCGGAAACATGGTGCCCACCATGATTCTGAGACCAATTTGGCTACCGCTCATGTGCGGCAGCCATTTTGGCAGTGATTTTCACCGCGATCGCAGCACCCGACGCTGGACTCTGGAAAAGTAAGTATTAAAATGGGTGCAATGTGTGTGGTGTGGGCCTCCCTGGTACCAAGGGGCCCGTGTGCACCGCACACATTGCACCCATTATAGAAACGCCAATGCCCTTTAGTCTGGAGTCTCTGGATGGACATAGCACAGCCTAAAGAGCAGAATACAGTGCAGTGTACCCCTATATGGTCACTACACTGCTCACACAATGCACAGCCACAATTAGTCTGGAGTCTCTGGATGGACACACAGCACAGCCTAAAGAGCAGAGTACAGTGCAGTGTACCCCTATACAGTCACTATACTGCTCGCACAGTGTACAGCCACAATTAGTCTGGAGTCTCTGGATGGACACACAGCACAGCCTAAAGAGCAGAGTACAGTGCAGTGTACCCCTATACAGTCACTATACTGCTCACACAGTGCACAGCCACAATTAGTCTGGAGTCTCTGGATGGACACACAGCACAGCCTAAAGAGCAGAGTACAGTGCAGTGTACCCCTATACAGTCACTACACTGCTCACACAGTGCACAGCCACAATTAGTCTGACGTCTCTGGATGGACACACAGCACAGCCTAAAGAGCAGAATACAGTGCAGTGTACCCCTATACAGTCACTATACTGCTCGCACAGTGTACAGCCACAATTAGTCTGGAGTCTCTGGATGGACACACAGCACAGCCTAAAGAGCAGAGTACAGTGCAGTGTACCCCTATACAGTCACTATACTGCTCGCACAGTGCACAGCCACAATTAGTCTGGAGTCTCTGGATGGACATAGCACAGCCTAAACAGCAGAGTACAGTGCAGTGTACCCCTATACAGTCACTACACTGCTCGCACAGTGCACAGCCACAATTAGTCTGGAGTCTCTGGATGGACATAGCACAGCCTAAACAGCAGAGTACAGTGCAGTGTACCCCTATACAGTCACTACACTGCTCACACAGTGCACAGCCACAATTAGTCTGACGTCTCTGGATGGACACACAGCACAGCCTAAAGAGCAGAGTACCATGCAGTGTACCCCTATACAGTCACTACACTGCTCACACAGTGCACAGCCACAATTAGTCTGACGTCTCTGGATGGACACACAGCACAGCCTAAACAGCAGAGTACAGTGCAGTGTACCCCTATAAAGTCACTATATTGCTCGCACAGTGCACAGCCACAATTAGTCTGACGTTTCTGGATGGACAAAGCACAGCCTAAACAGCAGAGTACAGCACAGCGTGCACCTATATATAGTCATTATTTACTGCACAACCACAATTAGGAGTCTCTGGATGAACACACAGCACAGCCTAAACAGTAGAGTATTGCACAGCATTTGTCAGCATGCAATGACCGCGGTGCCATATATGGAATCCAAGTCCCACAAGAATCAAACACCGAGAAGAGGACGTTCAGCCTCATTGCAGAATCTGAGTCTGGTGGGAACAACATTGGTGGACTCGGGTGGACTTGGATTACCATTGTTCGAATCGGCTCAGATTCCAAGCAAGACCAACTGCTCATCTCAAATATATGTATATATATATATATATATATATATATATATATTAGAGACGAGCGGGTTCGGTTCTCGGAGAACCGAACCCTCTCGTATATCATGTTCCGAGCCAGAATCCGAGTCTGGCACGGGACTTCCCACCAGACTCGGAAACCAGAACGAGGCAAAATGGCCTCATCCTGTTGTCGAATTCTCGTTGATTTTGGATTCCATATAAATTAGAGATGAGCGGGTTCGGTTCTCAGAGAACTGAACCCCCCCCCCCCCCAAACATCCCATTTCGAGCCATAATCCGAGTCCAGCTCGGGACTTCCCGCCAGACTCGGAAACCAGAACGAGGCAAAACGTCATCATCTCACTGTCGGATTCTCATGGGTTTTGGATTCAACAGCACCAAAAGCAACAAAATATTGGAGAGTGAGGGAGACAGACCTCTGTCTCTCTGTGGGTGGTGGCGTCGGGTGGGGTCAATGTGTGCTCTGTATGGGTGCTGTTCCTGTCACTGTGGTGTTCCTGTGCTGTTAGGGGTGCTGTCCTGGCTGTCACTGGTGTTTCATGTGCTGTTAGGGGAGCTGCAGCTGTACATGGGCGTTGCTGTTCTGGCTGTCACTGTTGTACAGGGGGCAGGGGCACTGTCCTCCTGTATGCTGTGAAAATACAGGGGTGCTGGCCCTGTCTTGTATGTTGTCAAAATTCAGGGGTACTGTTGTTAAAATAAAAGCACACTGGTCCTGTATGCTGTAAAAATACAGGGGTGCTCCAGGGTGTTTCAACAAAGGAGGGGGCATGTGTGCAGCTCCAGGTGGGCCTCATCCCCTGTACAATGCTTTAGACTCCGGCATTGTGCCAGAGTATAGTGCGCAGGTCTCCAGAAACATGGCGCCCACCATGATCCAGAGACCAATGCGATAGCGTGGCGGCCATTTTTGTGTTGATTTCCACTGCGACTGTAGCGACCGACGCTGGACACCGGAATGGTAAGTATTAAAATTGGTACATTGCACCCATTATAGAAACGCCAATGGGGATGCTGCAGTTAGAATAATATTACACTGGCCCTATATGCTGCAAAAATTCAGGGGTGCTGTTGTTAAAATAAAAGCACACTGGTCCTGTATACTGTAAAAATACAGGGGTGCTGTTAAAATAATATTACACTGGCCCTGTATGCTGTAAATATTCAGGGGTGCTGTTGTTAAATAAAAGTACACTGGCCCTGCATGCTGTAAAAATAAAGGGGTGCTGTTGTTAAAATAAAGCACACTGGTTCGTTATGCTGTAAAAATACAGGGGTTCTGCTGTTAAAATAATATTGCACTGGCCCTGTATGCTGTAAAAATTTAGGGGTGCTGTTGTTAAAATGAAAGCACACAGGTCCTGTATGCTGTAGAAATTCAGGGATGCTGTTGTTAAAATAAAAACACACTGGTTCTGTATGCAGTAAAATTACAGGGATGCTGCTGCTAAAATAATATTGCACTGGCCTTGTATTCTGTAAAAATTCAGGGGTGCTGTTGTTAAAATAAAAGTACACTGGTCCTGTATACTGTAAGAATACAGGGGTGCTGTTGTTAACATAAAAGTACACTGGTCTATGCTGTAAAAATTCAGGAGTATTTTTGTTAAAATAAAAGTACACTGGCCCTATATATTTTAAAAATTCAGGGGTGCTGTTGTTAAAATAAAAGTACACTGGTCCTGTATGCTGTAAGAACACAGGGGTGCTATGAAAATAAAAGGGGCACTGTTCTGTGTGCTGTAATAATAAAGGGGTGCTGTCCTGTGAAATGGAGAACAGCAATTTGGAGGAAAATATAGTGGAAGATCAGGGACCACTACGCTTTTTGTCCCCCGTATTTTTGGAACCAGGACCAGGCGCAGAGCCCGGTGCTGGTTGATTAAATATGGGGGAACCCCTGTCATTTTTTTCCCCATATTTTTTCAACCAGGACCGGTTCAAAGAGCCCGAGGCTGGTTATGCTTAGGAGGGGGGACCCCACGCAATTTTTTTTTCAGTTTTTACACTAAACAGACCCTTTCCCATAGATAACCATGCACAGATCTCACTGATCCGTGCATGGTTATCCAAACTCGACTGGAAAAAGCAGGTCTATTTTTTTGCTGCTTTTTTTAACGATTCGAAAAAAAACAGACCTGCACTTGAGCACTCAGAAACTAACACCCAAATACGAATGAATAGTGAATGCCCGTATTGTATTAAATAACAGCCGCGTTTGACCGATGGTCTATTCATTCGTATTTCGGAACTTTGCAAATCAAACCATTACGAACAGTCCAAACACTGCTGAGATTGGTGCTTAGTGAATTCCCGGATTGGGACTTAGAAAAAAAAACACAAATCGGACAAACTCGAAATTTCAGTAAATATTGGCCCAGGTGTCAAGCCGTTTGTTGCCTTTGTCAAGCTGTAATAAGTAGGGGTAAGGACGTTAACCACCTAGGAACATCCTCCCTTATACATCACCTTCAGGGCATTCAACACAAGTCATTGTCACCTTCAGACACTTAGAGTAATAGCATAAGCAGTCCACTGACATCGAAATCCTTTCTTCCTGTTGTACCCAAGCTCCTGCAATCCACACCATTTACTCCCTTAACATCAATTTCCTCCTCAGTCAGGAACGCAAGTAGTCCTGCAGGCCAAGTCACTGGCATGACTGACGAGTCCTCTCCTAACCGGGATTCCTCCGGAGAATCCTTGAATGGTACGAATGCTGCTGCCGCTGCTGCTGCTGTTGTTGCTGCTGGGAGTTGATCGTCATCCCAGAGAGGAAGCCAGAAGATACTTGTATTACTTCAACTAAGCAATTGACTGTCCAACAGTCCTTTGCAAGGAAGATGTAATATGACAGCAGTCACCCTGTTGCAAAGCGGATTACTGAGGCCATAACAATTATTCTGGTGTTAGATGTGCATACGGTATCCAACATTAGTGAAGAGGGATTTAGACAGTAGATGGACATACTGTGTCCCCGGTACCAAATCCCGTCTAGATTCCACTTCACTAGGCAAGCAATTCCCAGATTGTACAGGGACATTAAGAAAAGTGTCCTCAGTGTCCTGAAAAATGCGGTTGTACCCACTGTCCACTTAACCACGGACATGTGGACAGGTGGACAAGTGGAGCAGTGCAAACTAAGGACTACATGATTGTGACAGCCCACTGGGTAGATGTATTGCCTCCCACAGCAACAACCGCAGCGGCACCAGTAGCAGCATCTCACAAATGCCAACTCGTTCCTAGGCAGGCTACGCTGTGTATCACCGGTTTCTGTAAAAGGCAAACCGCTGACAACCACATCATCGCACAATGGCTTACCCCACTTACACTCTCCTGGGGATTTGTGATATCTGACAATGCCACCAATATTGTGCGTGCATTACATCTGGGCAAATTCCAGCATGCCCCATGTTTTGCACATACATTGAATTTGGTGGTGCAGAAGTTTTTGAAAAATGACAGGGGCGTGCAGGAGATGCTGTCAGTGGGCCGAAAATTTGCAGGTCACATTTGACATTCAACGACTGCGTGCCAAAGACTGGAGCTCCAGCAAACACTCCTGAACCTGCCCTGTCATCACCTGAGGCGAGAGGTGGTAACGAGGTTGAATTCAACACTCTATATGCTTCAGAGGATGGAGGAGCAGCAAAAGGCCATTCAAACCTATACATCCACCTATGATATAGGCAAAGGTGGGGGAATGCACCTGACCCAAACACAGTGGAGAATGATTTCCGTGTTGTGCAAGGTTCTCCAACCCTTCGAACTTGCCACACATGAAGTCAGTTCAGACACTGCCAGCTTGAGTCAGGTCATTCTGCTCATCAGAAAAAAGGGTGTGTGGTAGTTGCACTGTCTCTAGCATTACTGATATCATACAGCTTAACATATAATAAATAGTGGAGTTTAGTAATGTATTGATCAGTGCATGTAGCCGCAGCCCCACTGTGGTGCTGTGACTAAATGCATTGATCAATACATTACTAAACTCCACTATTTATTATATGCTAAGCTACTAAACTCCACTATTTATTACATGCTGAGCTGTATGATATCAGTAATGCTAGAGACAGTGCACTTACAACACCCCTTTTTTCTGTAGCACTACAAGTCTCAGTAGGTAGCACCTCACATTACTGGCAGCTATAGATGTGCAGTCTAAGGCCCTCCCTAGCATTCCCCTCATCAGGCTTTTGAAGAAGCAGCTGGAGAAACTGAAGGATGAACTAAGACGGAGCGATTCCGCTAATTATGTGGGACTTGTGGATGGAGCCCTTCATTCACTTTGCCAGGATTCAAGGGTGGTCAATCTGTTGAAATCAGAGCACTACATTTTGGCCACCGTGCTTGATCCTAGGTTTAAAGCCTGTGTTGAAACTCTCTTTCTAGCAGACAAAAGTGTGCAGAGGTGCAAAGACCTACTGATGAGAAAATTGTCAACTCAAGTGGAACGTGACCCATCGACAGCTCCTCCTTTACTTTCTCCTGCAACTGGGCCTGTGAGAATGCAGGGCAGTCAGGAGCAAGTGTTGACATCTGGTCTGGACTGAAGGAGCTGCCAACTATTACTGACATGTCTACTGTCACTGCATATGATGCTGTCAGCATTGAAAGAATGGTGGATTATATTTTTTGACAGCATCCAAGTAGGCATGTCAGACAATCTGTATGGATACTGGCAGGAAAAAGAAGCAATTTGGAGGCCCTTGCACAAACTGGCTTTATTATTTTATTTTACCTAAGTTGCCCCCCCCCCCCTCCAGTGTGTACACTAAAAGAGTGTTTAGTGCAGCTGGTAACTTTGTCAGCGATCGGCATAGGAGATCACTTCATCAAAATGAATTATGAATTACTCCAGGAAGACTTTTACCACCAATCCCCTCCAAAAAGTACACAGGGACCTGAGATGGTGGATTCCAGTGGGGACGTATTAATACTCTGTGAAGATGAGGATGTACACAGTGAAAGGGGTGAGGAATCGGAGGATGAGGACAACATCTTGCCTCTGTAGAGCCAGTTTGTGCAAGGAGAGATTAATTGCTTCTTTTTTGGTGCAGGGATTAATTGCTTCTTTTTTTGTGGGGACCCAAACAAACCAATCATTTCAACCACAGTCATATGGCAGACCCTGTCGCTGAAATGATTGGTTTGTTAAAGTTTGCATGTCCTGTTTATACAACATAAGAGTGAGTGGGAGGGCCCAAGGACAATTCCATCTTGCACCTCTTTTTTTCTTTGCATTATGTGCTCTTTGGGGCCTAGTTTTTAAAACTGCCATCCTGTCTGACACTGCAGTGCCACTACTAGATGGGCCACTTGTTTTTGCCGCTCACTTGTGTCACTTAGCTTAGTCATCCAGCCACCTCGGTGAAACCTTTTGGCCTAAAAGCAATATTGTGAGGTGTGAGGTGTTCAGAATAGACTGGAAATGCATGGAAATGAATGTTATTGAGGTTAATAATATCGTAGTACCAAAATTACCCCCAAATTCTGTGATTTTAGCTGTTTTTATGTTTTTTTCAAAAAACATGTAGATCCAAAACCAAAACCCGAAAGGATGGTTTTAGCCAAACCAATGCAGATCCAAAACACGAGCAGAGATCCAGATCCAAAACCCAAAACACAAAACCCGAAAAGTGTCAGCCGCACATCTCTAATATAAACAGCCACGCTTCACCGTCAATTTCACTCCGGACTTGGAGAGTGAGGGAGACAGACCTCTGTCTCTCTGTTGGTGGTGGCATCAGGTGGGGTCAATGTGTGCTCTGTAGGGGTGCTGTTGTTCCTGTCACTGTGGTGTCCCTGTGCTTTTAGTGGTGCTGTCCTGGCTGTCACTGGTGTTTCATGTGCTGTGAGGGGTACTGCAGCTGTACATGGGTGTTGCTGTCCTGGCCGTGACTGTGTTGTACAGGGGGCAGGGGCACTGTCCTCCTGTATGCTGTGAAAATACAGGGGTGCTGGCTGTAAATATTCTGGGGTGCGGTGAAAATAAATGTACACTGGCCCTGTCTTGTATGCTGTAAAAATTCTGGGTGCTGTGAAAATAAATGTATACTAGCCCTGTCTTGTATGCTGTCAAAATTCTGTGGTGCTGTTATAATAAATAAATACACTGGCCCTGTCTTGTATGCTGTAAAAATTCAGAGGTGCTGTTAAAATAAAGGTACACTGGCCCTGTCTTGTATGTTGTAAAAATGATGTGGTGCAGTGACAATAAATGTACACTGGCCCTGACTTGTATGCTGTAAAAATTCTTGGGTGCTTTTGTTAAAATGAAAGTACACTGGCCCTCTCTTGTATGCTGTAAAAATTCTGGGGAGCAGTGAAAATAAATGTACACTGGCCTGTCTTGTATGCAGTAAAAATTCTGGGGTACTGTTGTTAAAGTAAATGTACACTCGCCCTGTTTTGTATGCTGTAAAAACTCTGGGGTGCAGTGAAAATAAATGTACACTGACCCTGTCTTGTATGCTGTAAAAATACAGGGGTGCTGTTGTTAAAAAAAAAAGTACACTGGTCCTGTATGCTGTAAAAATACAGGGGTGCTGTTGTTAAAATAAAAATACACTGGTCCTGTAAGATGAAAAAAATACAGGGGTGCTGTTGTTAAAATCAAAGTACACTGGTCCTGTATGCTGTAAAAATACAGAGGTGCTGTTGTTAAAATAAAAGTACACTGGTCCTGTATGCTGTAAAAGTACAGGGGTGCTGTTGTTAAAAAAAAGTACACTGGTCCTGTATGCTGTAAAAATACAGGGGTGCTGTTGTTAAAATAAAAGTACACTGGTCCTGTATGCTGTAAAAATACAGGGGTGCTGTTGTTAAAACAAAAGTACACTGGTCCTGTATGCTGTAAAAATACAGGGGTGCTGTTGTTAAAATAAAAGTACACTGGTCCTGTGTGCTGTAAAAATACACGGATGCAGTTAAAATAAATGTACACTGGCCCTGTCCTGTATGCTGTAAAATTACATGGGTGTTGTGAAAATACAGGAGTGCTGGCACTGTCTGCGATTGTGATGTCTAGGCCTGACTTTCACAACGTTGTATGGGAAGAGGAGGCTCCTACCACCATTTGGACGCCCTCTGCAAGTGTTGGAAGAAGCACCGCCATTCCAGTTGCTGATATTGAGATTGAGGATGTCACTGTAGAAGTACACCAGGATGAGCAGGATATTGGTGTAGCTGACACTGAGGAGGAAGTTAACAATGAGGATTCTGATGGTGATGTGGTTTGTTTGAATAAAACACCAGTGGAGACAGTTGTTGACCATGGAATGAAAAAGATCATTGTCATGCCTGGGCAAAATACCAAAAAAAGCCACCTCTTCGGTGTGGAATTATTTCTCCACAAATCTGGACAACAGGTGTCAAGCCATCTGTTGCCTTAGTCAATCCATAATAAGTAGGGGTAAGGATGTTAACCACCCAGGAACATCCTCCCTTATACAGATGGGTCCACATTTATCCTGACCTTTATTAGGATTAACTGAGACTGGCCAGTCAGACTTACTCTACTGCTGTAATGACTTAATCCCCTGCTGTATTGTTCTCTGTATTGTATTGCAGTTGAGAACAATAGATGAAGGGTTTATGCTAATAAGTCATTTTGTGCATAGGCGCAGAAAACTAGTCAAGATAACCGTGGACTCATCTGTACGTCACCTGCAGTGCATTCATCATAAGTCATTGTCAAGTTCATAAACTTTGGGTTATAGCGTAAGCAGTCCACTGACACCTAAATGAGGTGGTTTGTTTGAATATTATTTCTCTGTGTGGATGAGGATGTAAACACAGAAGGGGGGAATCTGAGGATGAGGACGACATCTTGCCTTTGTAGATAGAGTTTGTGCAAGGAGAGATGAATTGCTTCTTTTTTTGTGGGGGCCCAAACAAACCAATCATTTCAACCACAGTCATGTGGCAGACCTGGTTGCTTAAATGATTAGTTTGTTAAAGTGTGCATGTCCTGTTTATACAACATAAGGGTGGTTGGGAGGGCCCAAGGACAATTCCATCTTGCACATCTTTTCTTTGTCACATCATTGCATGGGTGCTGCCCTATATGGGGTGCTGCACCTCTGCCCTATCAGTCATGGGGTGCTGCCCTACTGCTGTTTAAGTACAGGGGTGCTGTTGCCTGTCTGCTGTGCTGTGTAATAGTCCAGGGGTGCTGCCGTATAATTCCAGGGGTGCTGCTGTACTTGATCCTAGGTTTAAATGAAAGCCTACAGCAGATATAAAACAAGCTTCAACATCACAAACAGATTTGTGAAAATATAGCCAAGGTGGAAATGGAAATTGCTATTTTGACGAAGTGTTTTTTAATAAAGTGGGGAGAGAACACATTTGTGGCCAAAGTCAGTGTGACTCAGAAGAGACATAAGAATAATGCAGCGCAACTGCCGGAGAGGTAAAAGAGAGATTTTCTGCCGGAGCATCAGAGAGAGGTGCCTCTCAATTATTTCATGTTAGGGACTCACTCGAATGGCTCCAATTAGTCAACCTTAATTTTGATTTATTATCGATGTTCCACATTTTGGGATTATTTATTTACAAGATGCGCATTTGTGGTACAGGGTTCTTTTCCTAAGGGCTGCGTAGGGTTATTGCAAGACCTCGCGGTGTTAGAAGAACAGAGTTTCAGTGATCTTGTATTGCATCAGCTTTCCATTGCACTGAGGCACTAGATGGGCCAGGAGCTCCTGTAAGGCACAAACAGTTACTGAATAAGGCCCAGTATTTAGCCTCATGGTGGCTTACAGCCAGGAAGATGTCTGACTTGCCAGGCTAAGGCATGCTGTGGGCACAGAGGTTAGCATTGCTTCCTCCCACAGTCCTACTTATAGTATGAAATGATTTTCAAATGTATAGTGGTAAGCTCCACTAGGGCAGGGGCTCAATAGCAAAAAATTAACTGCACAGTCCTGCTTAGTATTGTACCTAACCCACCCAAACTCAACTTGCCCCATCCGTCACTGCTGTTGGGGCTCAGGAGGGGCTGCTAAAACATCTAAGGCTGCTTTATTTAAAAATGAAATATGAAAAAAATATACAAGACACACAGGTATGCTCACATGCGTGTAACTGGGAGCTGTGAAAAACAAAAATAAGGCATCTGCCACAAAATATGTAAATAAAAATGCAATAAAAAAATGGGGAAAAAAAGAAACCCACAAGATATTCACAAAATAAGTAGAGATGAGCGGGTAATCCTACCAGACTTTGCCTTCCGAGTTCGGTTCCGAGCCAGGATCGGGTTTTCCTGACTCGGAAACCCAAACGCGGCAAAACGTCATCATCCCGCTGTCGGATTCTCGCTGGATTTGGAATCCATATAAGGAGCGGCGCGTCACGGGCATTTTCACTCCAGTCTCGGAGAGTGTATTGAGAGGACGTGTCCTCGGTGTTCAGTGTCTGTGTGGGGGCGGGAAAGTGGGGATGGCGAGTCTTGTGCTGTGTTGTGCTGCTCAGTCCAGTCCAGTGTAGTCAGTGTATTGTGCTGCATTAGTCCAGCCAGTCACAGTGTTGGTGCCCTCTCCTGCCAGTGTAGCTGTATAAAGTGGTGCTGTGTTGTGCTGTCCAGTCCAGTGTAGTCAGTGTATTGTGCTGCATCAGTCCAGCCAGTCACAGTTTTGGTGTTCTCTGCTGCCATATATCCAGTGTAGCTGTATAAAGTGGTGCTGTGTTGTGCTTTCCAGTACAGTGTAGTCAGTGTATTGTTGTGCTGCATCAGTCCAGCCAGTCACAGTTTTTGTGTTCTCTGCTGCCATATATCCAGTGTAGCTGTATAAAGTGGTGCTGTGTCTTGCTGTCCAGTCCAGTGTAGTCAGTGTATTGTGCTGCATCAGTCCAGCCAGTCACAGTGTTGGTGTTCTCTGCATATATCCAGTGTAGCTGTCAAGTGTCTAGTGTAGCTGTATAAAGTGTTGTTGTGTTGTGCTGCATCAGACCAGTGGTAGTGTCCTGTCTCATTAGTCATTCCAGTGACGATATACGCTGCTGCTATATGTCCACTGCTGCTGTATAATAATTATAACAACAACCGCAAGTCCCTTACAGTGTTGTTGTGTTGTGCTGCATCAGACCAGTGGTAGTGTCCTGTTCATCAGTCATTCCAGTGACGATATACGCTGCAGCTATATGTCCACTGCTGTTGTAGAATAATAATAACAACAACCACAGTCATTCCAGTCATTCCTGTGCCGCATATTGTCTCATATAACTCTCAAAAAATAATGGAGAACAAAAATTTTGAGGATAAAATAGGGAAAGATCAAGAAGAACCACTTCCTCCTAGTGCTGAAGCTGCTGCCACTAGCCATGACATAACAATGAAATGCCATCAACGTCGTCTGCCCATACCGATGCCCAATGTGATAGTAGAGGTCATGTAAAATCCAAAAAGCCAAAGTTCAGTAAAAAGAACCAAAAAAAGAAATGTAAATCGTCTGAGGATAAACGTAAACTTGCCAATATGCCATTTACAACACGGAGGGCAAGGAACGGCTGAGGCCCTGGCCTATGTTCATGGCTAGTGGCTCAGCTTCACATGAAGCCCTCATCCTCCAGCTAGAAAAATTAAAAGAGTTAAGCCGGAAAGAGCACAGAAAAGAACTGTGTGTACTGAGATGGTATCACAAATCCCCAAGGAGAGTCCAAGTGTGTCGGCAGTTGTGATGCCTGACTTTCCCAACACTGGACGGGAAGAGGTGTATCCTTCCACCATTTGCACACCCTCTGCAACTGCTGGAAGGAGCACCCACAGTCCAGTTCCTGATACTGAAATTGAAGATGTCACTGTTGAAGTACACCAGGATGAGGATATGTGTGTTGCTGGCGCTGAGGAGGAAGTTGACGATGAGGATTCTGATGGTGATATGGTTTGTTTAAGTCAGGCACTGGAGGAGTCACCTGTTGTCCTTGGGACAAAGAAGCCCATTGTGATGCCTGGGCAAACTACCAAAAAAGCCACCTCTTCGGTGTGGAATTATTTCTCCACAAAACCGGACAACAGGTGTCAAGCCATCTGTTACCTCTGTCAATCTGTAATAAGTAGGGGTAAGGATGTTAACCACCTAGGAACATCCTCTCTTATACGTCACCTGCTGCGCATTCATCAGAAGTCACTGTCAAGTTGTGAAACTTTGGGTAAGAGCGTAAGCAGTCCACGGACACCTAAATCTTTTCTTCCTCCTGTACCCAAGCTCCTGCAAGCCACACCACCAACTCCCTCAACGTCAACTTCCTCCTCAGTCAGAACGTCCATAGTCCTGCAGGCCATGTCACTGTCAAGACTGAGGAGTCCTCTCCTAATTGGGATTCCTCCAGAGGATCTTGGAGTGGTACGCCTGCTGTTGCTGCTGCTGCTGCTGTTGTTGCTGCTGGCAGTTGATCATCATCCCAGAGGGGAAGTTGGAAGACCACTTGTACTACTTCCAGTAGGCAATTGACTGTCCAACAGTCCTTTGTGAGGAAGATGAAATATGACAGCAGTCATCCTTTTGCAAAGCGGATAGCTGAGGCCTTGACAGATATGTTGGTGTTAGAGGTGCGTCCGGTATCTACCATTAGTTCAGTGGGACTTAGAGAATTGATGGAGATAGTGTGTCCCTGGTATCAAATCCCATCTAGGTTCCACTTCTCTAGGCAGGCGATACCGAGAATGTGCATAGACGTCAGCAAAAAAGTCACCAGTGTCCTACAAAATGTGGCTGTATCCAGTGTCCAATTAAACACGGACATGTGGACAAGTGGAACAGGGCAGACTAAGGACTATATGACTGTGACAGCCCACTGGGTAGATGTATGGCCTCCCGCAGCAACAACATCAGTGGCACCAGTAGCAGCATCTCGCAAACGCCAACTCATTCCTAGGCAGGCTACGCTATGTATCACCGCTTTCCATAAGAGGCACACCACTGACAACCTCTTACGGAAACTGAGGAACATCATCGCAGAATGGCTTACCCCAATTGGACTCTCCTGGGGATTTGTGATATCGGACAACGCCACCAATATTGTGCGTGCATTACATCTGGGCAAATTCCAGCATGTCCCATGTTTTGCACATACAATTAATTTGGTGGTGCAGAATTTTTGGAAAAATGACAGGGGTGTGCAAGAGATGCTGTCGGAGGCCCGAAAAATTGCGTGCCACTTTCGGCATTCTGCCACTGCATGCCGAAGACTGGAGCACCAGCAAACACTCCTGAACCTGCCCCACCATCAACTGAAGCAAGAGGTTGTAATGAGGTGGAATTCAACACTCTATATGCTTCAGAGGATGGAGGAGCAGCAAAAGGCCATTCAAGCCTATAGATCCACCAACGATATAGGCAAAGGAGGGGTAATGCACCTGACTCAAGCGCAGTGGAGAATGATTTCCGTCTTGTGCAAGGTTCTCCAACCCTTCGAACTTGCCACACGTGAAGTCAGTTCAGACACTGCAAGCCTGAGTCAGGTCATTCCCCTCATCAGGCTTTTGCAGAAGCAGCTGGATAAATTGATGGAGGAGCTAAGACGGAGCGATTCCGCAAAGTATGTGGGACTTGTGGATGAAGCCCTTCATTCGCTTTGCCAGGATTCAAGGGTTGTCAATCTGTTGAATTTAGAGCACTACATTTTGGCCACCGTGCTCGATCCTAGGTTTAAAGCCTACGTTGTATCTCTCTTTCCAGCAGACACAAGTGTGCAGAGGTGCAAAGACCTGCTGGTTAGTAAATTGTCAACTAAAGTGGAACGTGACCCGTCAACAGCTCCTCCTTCAATTCTCCCGCCACTGGGGCTTCAAGGAAAAGGATAACATTTCCTAGCCCACCCGCTGGTGTTGATTCAGGGCAGTCAGGAGCGAAAGCTGACATCTGGTCCGGACTGAAGGACCTGCCAACGATTACTGACATGTCTACTGTCACTGCATATGATTCTGTCACCATTGAAAGAATGGTGGAGGATTATATGAGTGACAGCATCCACGTAGGCATGGCAGACAGTCCGTACGTACGTATACTGGCAGGAAAAAGAGGCAATTTGAAGGCCCTTGCACAAACTGGCTTTTTTTTACCTAAGTTGCCCCCCCTTCAGTGTGTACTCCGAAAGAATGTTTAGTGCAGCCGGTAACCAGGTCAGCGATCGGTGTAGGAGATTACTTCCACTAAATATGGAGAAGATGATGTTCATCAAAATGAATTATAAATACCTACGGGAAGACCTTTACCAGCAATTGCCTCCAGAAAGTACACAGGGACCTGTGATGGTGGATTCCAGTGGGGACGAATTAATACTCAGTGAGGAGGATGTACACAGTGAAGGGGTGAGAATCGGAGGATGATGATGAGGTCAACATCTTGCCTCTGTAGAGCCAGTTTGTGCAAGGAGAGATTGATTGCTTCTTTTTTGGTGGGGGCCCAAACCAACCAGTCATTTCAGCCACAGTCGTGTGGCAGACCCTGTCGCCGAAATTATGGGGTTGTTAAAGTGTGCATGTCCTGTTTATACAACATAAGGGTGGGTGGGAGGTCCCAAGAACAATTCCATCTTCAACTCTTTTTTTTCTTTGCATCATGTGCTGTTTGGGGACTAGTTTCTTTAAGTGCCATCCTGTCTTTAACTGCAGTGACACTCCTAGATGGGCCAGATGTTTGTGCCGCACACTTTTGTTGCTTAGCTTGGCCATCCAGCTACCTAATTGCACCTCTTTTTCTTCTTTGCATCATGTGCTGTTTGGGGACTATTTTTTTAAGTGCCATCTTTTCTGCAACTGCAGTGCCACTCCTAGATGAGCCACGTGTTTGTGTCGCACACTTGTGTCGCTTGGCTTAGTCATACAGCAGCCTTGGTGCACCTCCTTTTCTTCTTTGCATCATGTGCTGTTTGGGGACTAGTTTTTTTAAGTGCCATCTTGTCTGCAACTGCAGTGCCACTCCTAGATGGGCCAGGTGTTTGTGCCGCACACTTTTGTCACTTAGCTTAGTCATACAGCCACCTCGGTGCAACTTTTAGGCCTAAAAACAATATTTTGAGATGTGAGGTGTTAAGAATAGACTGGAAATGAGTGGAAATTAATGTTATTGAGGTTAATAATACCGTAGGAGAAAAATTACCCCCAAATTCTGTGATTTTAGCTGTTTTTATGTTTTTTTCAAAGATTTTCCAGATCCAAAAAAATACCAAAACACAAAAGGGTGGTTTTGGCAAAACCAAGCCAAAACAAAAAACACAAAAGTGGAATTAGAACCAAAACCAAAACACAAAACACGAAAAGTGCCAGCCGCACATCTCTACTCCCAATACATATCTTCAGAAGCTTTGACACTTAACGGGTAAATTTAATAAAACAAAAGTAATGCTGCGCTTGTAATAAGCAGCTCTTATAAATATGGTAATTATTTAAAGAGAAAAAAAGAGCGCTAGGGGTTTTACGGCAGGATTTAATAACCTGCGTCTTACTAGGCATGAGTTACTTTCCTGAGAGTCTGCCCAAAGTTCTAATAGGGTAGTTTGGTTTTGCCTTTGAAATGATTGCCCCTTTAAAACATCGGGCAGACTCTCCGGAACATTGCCGAAGCCTACAAGAATTGCTGGGTTGGCGGGTGTCTTTTGAACAGGGTCGGACTGGCCCACAGGGGTACAGGGGAAACAACCGGTTGGCCCTATTGCCTGTTGGGGCACCACCTCCTCCTCTAGGGAAGAGATTCCAGACTGTGCACTTGAATTATACATTATGCATATGTTCCATTATAATGCACATGACTATGGTTTATTTTTTATCATGCATTGCTGTTATTAATGTGCTACATTATCATGCATGCACTGGCAATATTGACTGTGTATATATATCAAGGGCTCCAGCCCATGCAGTCTCTAATGGTTAGGTAAACCAATGTGGAGGCTGGCTACACCCGCTATGCATGGGGCCCTACCACTGCATTCCCCCCGGTAGGCCCTTCATACCCCAGTCTGACACTGCTTTTGAATATGAAGATTAACTGCACAAATTTAAATAATTCCCTCCAATAATTTTTTTTCTTCAACCATGATATTTAAAAGACAGCACTAAAATTCCATACATCCATAAGCGAGTATCAGACAGGTTTGTATAGATGTAAAAATTGTTACGGATGTAATTTTGTGTTGTATGCTCATCAGGAAAATTTTAGAATAGATCTGAACGAAGGTAACTAATCTACTGTGAACTGAAGTCAGTTACTGTTAGCAAACTTGTACCGCAGAGAACAATTGTGTGATTAATTGATTTGTCATGTGTCACGTTTGGTTAACAAAAGCTCAAAGTAGAAAACATAAGTCAGTTAGTTGAGTTTGTTGTTCAAAAATTTTGGCCACTTATTTTTCCTATTCGTAAAAGTATTACAAAAAAAAGATAAGTAGCAAGACATAGAAAATACTATTTTTCCACAATAGTACTAGAGATACATATGTACATTTGTGCATATATGTAGTGCTAGTTGTACTAGAATAGTTTCTGGGTGTCCAGCTTGAGCGTTGCATGAGATTAAGAAAACGCTAGGATCATTTATATTCTGTCACTAGTAGTATTTGTTCTTGCTTCAGTCCACAGAGAAATCTAGATCCTTAGTTCTAATGACATAGACAAGTGTATGGAGAGTGCTGACATTTTGTGAATACATTATTACAAAAGTGAGGAGGCTACAAATGTCTGCAGACCTGCTTTCCTATAAACAGACAACTGATCATATCCACCAGTTATATTTTTCAAGGGCCTCATACAGTAATTCGCCTTTGGTCTTGCAAGGACAGACCTTACCACTGTGGATACATTGTGGCCACCAAGTGCACATTGTCAAAAGGTAGACATGAAAAGTAGTCAGTACAAAAGGTTGACAGGGTCAAAAGGTAGACCTGGTCAAAACGTCAAAAATGGTCGAAATCAAAAAAGTAGACACTATTTTTTTTTGCATGTTTGGGGTTTGTGTGGATAGTTTTGACATTTGGGAAACCCAATTGTAGAAAAGCATTCTGTTGCAGGGCTCACTTTGCTCGCCACTCTACGGGCTTGGTGGCTCACTGCGCTCGCCACAAGGTTTATAACCAAAACTATGCAGACATGGATAGAGATGGTATGAAAAAGTCCAAAAACATGTAAAATGTAAAAAAAACCTGTTTCTACCTTTTTTATGTCGACCATTTTCATGTGGACCTTTTGACCTTGTCCACCTTTTGTACTATCTACTCTTTTCATGTCGACTTTCCGACCCTGTTGACCTTTTGACCCTGTCGACCTAATGTCTGTCTAACATATGGTGTCTACGTATTGACTGTCTAACTAGACGCTGTCTATCTTTCATCCGGATACCCACTGGGGCAGGGACTGATGTGAATGGACAAATATTCTCTGTGAAGTGCTGCAAAATATGAGTGCGCCATATAAATAACTGGTAATAAACACTAAAATAAAGTAGGGATGAGCGGGTTCGGTTCCCTGGGAAATGAACACCACCACCCCCAAAACCGAACTTCACGTTCCGAGCCCGGAAACCAGAACGAGGCAAAACATCATCATCCCGCTGTCAGATTCTCGCAGGCTTTGGATCCCATATAAACAGCCGTGCATCACCGCCATATTCACTCTGGACTTGGAGAGTGAGTGAGACAGACCTCTGTCTCTCTGTGGGTGGTGGCGTGGGGTTAGTGTGTGCTCTGTTGGGGTGCTGCTGCAGTCACTGTGGTTTATTTGTGCTGTGTTAGAGGTGCTGTCTTGACTGTCCCTGCTGTCCTGGCTGTCACTGGTGTTACTGCCAGGTACTGCAGATGTACATGTGTGTTGCTGCCCTGGCTGTCACTGTGTTGTACAGGGAGCATGGGCACTGTGAAATATAGGGGTGCTGATGTCTTAATTAGAGATGAGCGCCGGAAATTTTTCGGGTTTTGTGTTTTGGTTTTGGGTTCGGTTCCGCGGCCGTGTTTTGGGTTCGACCGCGTTTTGGCAAAACCTCACCGAATTTTTTTTGTCGGATTCGGGTGTGTTTTGGATTCGGGTGTTTTTTTAAAAAAACCCTAAAAAACAGCTTAAATCATAGAATTTGGGGGTAATTTTGATCCCAAAGTATTATTAACCTCAAAAAACATAATTTACACTCATTTTCAGCCTATTCTGAACACATCACACCTCACAATATTATTTTTAGTCCTAAAATTTGCACCGAGGTCGCTGTGTGAGTAAGATAAGCGACCCTAGTGGCCGACACAAACACCGGGCCCATCTAGGAGTGGCACTGCAGTGTCACGCAGGATGGCCCTTCCAAAAAACCCTCCCCAAACAGCACATGACGCAAAGAAAAAAAGAGGCGCAATGAGGTAGCTGACTGTGTGAGTAAGATTAGCGACCCTAGTGGCCGACACAAACACCGGGCACATCTAGGAGTGGCACTGCAGTGTCACGCAGGATGTCCCTTCCAAAAAACCCTCCCCAAACAGCACATGACGCAAAGAAAAAAAGAGGCGCAATGAGGTAGCTGTGTGAGTAAGATTAGCGACCCTAGTGGCCGACACAAACACCGGGCCCATCTAGGAGTGGCACTGCAGTGTCACGCAGGATGTCCCTTCCAAAAAACCCTCCCCAATCAGCACATGATGCAAAGAAAAAGAAAAGAAAAAAGAGGTGCAAGATGGAATTATCCTTGGGCCCTCCCACCCACCCTTATGTTGTATAAACAAAACAGGACATGCACACTTTAACCAACCCATCATTTCAGTGACAGGGTCTGCCACACGACTGTGACTGATATGACGGGTTGGTTTGGACCCCCCCCAAAAAAGAAGCAATTAATCTCTCCTTGCACAAACTGGCTCTACAGAGGCAAGATGTCCACCTCATCTTCACCCTCCGATATATCACCGTGTACATCCCCCTCCTCACAGATTATCAATTCGTCCCCACTGGAATCCACCATCTCAGCTCCCTGTGTACTTTGTGGAGGCAATTGCTGCTGGTCAATGTCTCCGCGGAGGAATTGATTATAATTCATTTTAATGAACATCATCTTCTCCACATTTTCTGGATGTAACCTCGTACGCCGATTGCTGACAAGGTGAGCGGCGGCACTAAACACTCTTTCGGAGTACACACTTGTGGGAGGGCAACTTAGGTAGAATAAAGCCAGTTTGTGCAAGGGCCTCCAAATTGCCTCTTTTTCCTGCCAGTATAAGTACGGACTGTGTGACGTGCCTACTTGGATGCGGTCACTCATATAATCCTCCACCATTCTATCAATGTTGAGAGAATCATATGCAGTGACAGTAGACGACATGTCCGTAATCGTTGTCAGGTCCTTCAGTCCGGACCAGATGTCAGCATCAGCAGTCGCTCCAGACTGCCCTGCATCACCGCCAGCGGGTGGGCTCGGAATTCTGAGCCTTTTCCTCGCACCCCCAGTTGCGGGAGAATGTGAAGGAGGAGATGTTGACAGGTCGCGTTCCGCTTGACTTGACAATTTTGTCACCAGCAGGTCTTTCAACCCCAGCAGACCTGTGTCTGCCGGAAAGAGAGATCCAAGGTAGGCTTTAAATCTAGGATCGAGCACGGTGGCCAAAATGTAGTGCTCTGATTTCAACAGATTGACCACCCGTGAATCCTTGTTAAGCGAATTAAGGGCTGCATCCACAAGTCCCACATGCCTAGCGGAATCGCTCCGTGTTAGCTCCTTCTTCAATGCCTCCAGCTTCTTCTGCAAAAGCCTGATGAGGGGAATGACCTGACTCAGGCTGGCAGTGTCTGAACTGACTTCACGTGTGGCAAGTTCAAAGGGCATCAGAACCTTGCACAACGTTGAAATCATTCTCCACTGCACTTGAGACAGGTGCATTCCATCTCCTATATCGTGCTCAATTGTATAGGCTTGAATGGCCTTTTGCTGCTCCTCCAACCTCTGAAGCATATAGAGGGTTGAATTCCACCTCGTTACCACTTCTTGCTTCAGATGATGGCAGGGCAGGTTCAGTAGTTTTTGGTGGTGCTCCAGTCTTCTGTACGTGGTGCCTGTACGCCGAAAGTGTCCCGCAATTTTTCTGGCCACCGACAGCATCTCTTGCACGCCCCTGTCGTTTTTTAAAAAATTCTGCACCACCAAATTCAAGGTATGTGCAAAACATGGGACGTGCTGGAATTTGCCCATATTTAATGCACACACAATATTGCTGGCGTTGTCCGATGCCACAAATCCACAGGAGAGTCCAATTGGGGTAAGCCATTCCGCGATGATCTTCCTCAGTTGCCGTAAGAGGTTTTCAGCTGTGTGCGTATTCTGGAAAGCGGTGATACAAAGCGTAGCCTGCCTAGGAAAGAGTTGGCGTTTGCGAGATGCTGCTACTGGTGCCGCCGCTGCTGTTCTTGCGGCGGGAGTCCATACATCTACCCAGTGGGCTGTCACAGTCATATAGTCCTGACCCTGCCCTGCTCCACTTGTCCACATGTCCGTGGTTAAGTGGACATTGGGTACAACTGCATTTTTTAGGACACTGGTGAGTCTTTTTCTGACGTCCGTGTACATTCTCGGTATCGCCTGCCTAGAGAAGTGGAACCTAGATGGTATTTGGTAACGGGGGCACACTGCCTCAATAAATTGTCTAGTTCCCTGTGAACTAACGGCGGATACCGGACGCACGTCTAACACCAACATAGTTGTCAAGGACTCAGTTATCCGCTTTGCAGTAGGATGACTGCTGTGATATTTCATCTTCCTCGCAAAGGACTGTTGAACAGTCAATTGCTTACTGGAAGTAGTACAAGTGGGCTTACGACTTCCCCTCTGGGATGACCATCGACTCCCAGCGGCAACAACAGCAGCGCCAGCAGCAGTAGGCGTTACACGCAAGGATGCATCGGAGGAATCCCAGGCAGGAAAGGACTCGTCAGACTTGCCAGTGACATGGCCTGCAGGACTATTGGCATTCCTGGGGAAGGAGGAAATTGACACTGAGGGAGTTGGTGGGGTGGTTTGCGTGAGCTTGGTTACAAGAGGAAGGGATTTACTGGTCAGTGGACTGCTTCCGCTGTCACCCAAAGTTTTTGAACTTGTCACTGACTTATTATGAATGCGCTGCAGGTGACGTATAAGGGAGGATGTTCCGAGGTGGTTAACGTCCTTACCCCTACTTATTACAGCTTGACAAAGGGAACACACGGCTTGACACCTGTTGTCCGCATTTCTGGTGAAATACCTCCACACCGAAGAGCTGATTTTTTTGGTATTTTCACCTGGCATGTCAACGGCCATATTCCTCCCACGGACAACAGGTGTCTCCCCGGGTGCCTGACTTAAACAAACCACCTCACCATCAGAATCCTCCTGGTCAATTTCCTCCCCAGCGCCAGCAACACCCATATCCTCCTCATCCTGGTGTACTTCAACACTGACATCTTCAATCTGACTATCAGGAACTGGACTGCGGGTGCTCCTTCCAGCACTTGCAGGGGGCATGCAAATAGTGGAAGGCGCATGCTCTTCACGTCCAGTGTTGGGAAGGTCAGGCATCGCAAACGACACAATTGGACTCTCCTTGTGGATTTGGGATTTCAAAGAACGCACAGTTCTTTGCGGTGCTTTTGCCAGCTTGAGTCTTTTCAGTTTTCTAGCGAGAGGCTGAGTGCTTCCATCCTCATGTGAAGCTGAACCACTAGCCATGAACATAGGCCAGGGCCTCAGCCGTTCCTTGCCACTCCGTGTGGTAAATGGCATATTGGCAAGTTTACGCTTCTCCTCCGACAATTTTATTTTAGGTTTTGGAGTCCTTTTTTTTCTGATATTTGGTGTTTTGGATTTGACATGCTCTGTACTATGACATTGGGCATCGGCCTTGGCAGACGACGTTGCTGGCATTTCATCGTCTCGGCCATGACTAGTGGCAGCAGCTTCAGCACGAGGTGGAAGTGGATCTTGATCTTTCCCTAATTTTGGAACCTCAACTTTTTTGTTCTCCATATTTTATAGGCAGAACTAAAAGGCACCTCAGGTAAACAATGGAGATGGATGGATTGGATAGTTTACTAGTATACAATTATGGACGGACTGCCACGGTTAGGTGGTATAAAAAAACCACGGTTAGGTGGTATATATTATAATAATAATACAATTATGGATGGACGGACTGCCTGCCGACTGCCGACACAGAGGTAGCCACAGCCGTGAACTACCGCACTGTACACTGGTTGATAAAGAGATAGTAGTATACTCGTAACAACTAGTATGACACTATGACGACGGTATAAAGAATGAAAAAAAAACCACGGTTAGGTGGTATATATTATAATAATAATACAATTATGGATGGACGGACTGCCTGCCGACTGCCGACACAGAGGTAGCCACAGCCGTGAACTACCGCACTGTACACTGGTTGATAAAGAGATAGTAGTATACTCGTAACAACTAGTATGACACTATGACGACGGTATAAAGAATGAAAAAAAAACCACGGTTAGGTGGTATATATTATAATAATAATACAATTATGGATGGACGGACTGCCTGCCGACTGCCGACACAGAGGTAGCCACAGCCGTGAACTACCGCACTGTACACTGGTTGATAAAGAGATAGTAGTATACTCGTAACAACTAGTATGACACTATGACGGTATAAAGAATGAAAAAAAAACCACGGTTAGGTGGTATATATTATAATAATAATACAATTATGGATGGACGGACTGCCTGCCGACTGCCGACACAGAGGTAGCCACAGCCGTGAACTACCGCACTGTACACTGGTTGATAAAGAGATAGTAGTATACTCGTAACAACTAGTATGACACTATGACGACGGTATAAAGATTAAAGAATGGAAAAAAAACCACGGTTAGGTGGTATATATTATAATAATAATACAATTATGGATGGACGGACTGCCTGCCGACTGCCGACACAGAGGTAGCCACAGCCGTGAACTACCGCACTGTACACTGGTTGATAAAGAGATAGTAGTATACTCGTAACAACTAGTATGACACTATGACGGTATAAAGAATGAAAAAAAAACCACGGTTAGGTGGTATATATTATAATAATAATACAATTATGGATGGACGGACTGCCTGCCGACTGCCGACACAGAGGTAGCCACAGCCGTGAACTACCGCACTGTACACTGGTTGATAAAGAGATAGTAGTATACTCGTAACAATTAGGATGACACTATGACGGTATAAAGAATGAAAAAAAAACCACGGTTAGGTGGTAGGTATATAATAATAAATAATACAATTCTGGTCGGACGGACTGCCTGCCGTGTGCCGACACAGAGGTAGCCACAGCCGTGAACTACCGCACTGTACACTGGTTGATAAAGAGATAGTAGTATACTCGTAACAATTAGGATGACACTATGACGGTGTAAAGAATGAAAAAAAAACCACGGTTAGGTGGTAGGTATATAATAATAAATAATACAATTCTGGTCGGACGGACTGCCTGCCGTGTGCCGACACAGAGGTAGCCACAGCCGTGAACTACCGCACTGTACACTGGTTGATAAAGAGATAGTAGTATACTCGTAACAATTAGGATGACACTATGACGGTATAAAGAATGAAAAAAAAAACACGGTTAGGTGGTAGGTATATAATAATAAATAATACAATTCTGGTCGGACGGACTGCCTGCCGTGTGCCGACACAGAGGTAGCCACAGCCGTGAACTACCGCACTGTACACTGGTTGATAAAGAGATAGTAGTATACTCGTAACAATTAGGATGACACTATGACGGTATAAAGAATGAAAAAAAAACCACGGTTAGGTGGTAGGTATATAATAATAAATAATACAATTCTGGTCGGACGGACTGCCTGCCGTGTGCCGACACAGAGGTAGCCACAGCCGTGAACTACCGCACTGTACACTGGTTGATAAAGAGATAGTAGTATACTCGTAACAATTAGGATGACACTATGACGGTATAAAGAATGAAAAAAAAACCACGGTTAGGTGGTAGGTATATAATAATAAATAATACAATTCTGGTCGGACGGACTGCCTGCCGTGTGCCGACACAGAGGTAGCCACAGCCGTGAACTACCGCACTGTACACTGGTTGATAAAGAGATAGTAGTATACTCGTAACAATTAGGATGACACTATGACGGTATAAAGAATGAAAAAAAAACCACGGTTAGGTGGTAGGTATATAATAATAAATAATACAATTCTGGTCGGACGGACTGCCTGCCGTGTGCCGACACAGAGGTAGCCACAGCCGTGAACTACCGCACTGTACTGTGTCTGCTGCTAATATAGACTGGTTGATATTTAAAGAGATATTAGTAGTATACAACAATACTATACTGGTGGTCAGGCACTGGTCACCACTCCTGCAGCAAAAGTGTGCACTGTTAATTAATATAATTGTACTCCTGGCTCCTGCTAACAACCTGCAGTGCTCCCCAGTCTCCCCCACAATTAATTATAAGCTTTTAATTTATACATTGATGACTGTGCAGCACACTGGGCTGAGCTGAGTGCACACAGACTGAGTCACACTGTGTGACTGACTGTGCTGTGTATCGTTTTTTTTTTCAGGCAGAGAACGGATATAGCAGAGAGAAGTGAACGGATATATTATATTAAATAAAAGTTAACTAGCAACTGCACTGGTCACTGACTGTGGTAAACTAACTCTGTCTGCGACTCTGCACAATCTCTCTCTATCTAATCTATCTATCTCTATTCTAATGGAGAGGACGCCAGACACGTCCTCTCCCTATCAATCTCAATGCACGAGTGAAAATGGCGGCGACGCGCGGCTCCTTATATAGAATCCGAGTCTCGCGATAGAATCCGAGCCTCGCGAGAATCCGACAGCGTCATGATGACGTTCGGGCGCGCTCGGGTTAACCGAGCAAGGCGGGAAGATCCGAGTCGCTCGGACCCGTGGAAAAAAAAGTGAAGTTCGTGCGGGTTCGGATTCAAAGAAACCGAACCCGCTCATCTCTAGTCTTAATAACATTACACTGGCCCTCTCTGCTATAAAAGTTTGGGTGCAGTTAAAAATTAAAAGCACACTGTTCCTGTATGCTGTGCAATATAGGGGTGCTGATGTCTTACTAACATTACACTGGCCCTGTCTGCTATAAAAGTTTGGGTGCAGTTAAAAATTAAAAGCTGGTTGCTCAGCTTCTCATGAGGATGGAAACCCTCCTCCCTCTCGAAAAATAAAAAAAATAAGCTTCTTAAAACACAGGAAAAAACAACTGTGCATTCAGAGATATCACAAATCCCCAAGGAGAGTCCAAGTGTGTCCACGGTTGCGATGTCTAGGCCTGACCT
Source organism: Pseudophryne corroboree (assembly GCF_028390025.1). Classification (NCBI taxonomy): domain Eukaryota; kingdom Metazoa; phylum Chordata; class Amphibia; order Anura; family Myobatrachidae; genus Pseudophryne; species Pseudophryne corroboree. The sequence goes on from NC_086448.1 coordinate 749,654,176, forward strand.
TCCCAATACTGGACAGGAAGAGGTGGCTCCTTACACCATTTGCACGCCCCCTGCAAGTGCTGGAAGGAGCACCCACAGTCCAGTTTCTGATATTCAAATTGAAGATGTCACTGTTGAAGTACACCAGGATGAGGATATGGGTGTTGCTGGCGCTGAGGAGTAAGTTGACGAGGAGGATTCTGATGGAGATGTGGTTTGTTTAAATCAGGCACCGGGGGAGACAGTTGTTGTCCATGGGATGAGAAAGCCCATTGTCATGCCTGGGCAAAATACCAAAAAAGCCACCTCTTTGGTGTGGAATTATTTATCCACAAATCCAGACAACAGGTGTCAAGCCGTGTGTTGCCTTTGTCAATCTATAATAAGAAGGGTTAAGGATGTTAACCACCTTGGAACATCCCCCCTTATACATCACCTGCAGCGCATTCATCTGAAGTCAGTGTCAAGTTCAGAAACTTTGGGTAAGAGCGGAAGCAGTCCACTGACACCTAAATCCCTTCTTCCTCTTGTACCCAAGCTCCTGCAAGCCACACCACCAACTCATTCAATGTCAATTTCCTCCTCAGTCAGGAGCATCAGTAGTCCTGCAGGCCAAGTCACTGGCATGACTGACGAGTCCTCTCCTAACCGGGATTACTCCAGAGGATCCTTGAGTGGTACAGCTACTGCTGCTGCCACTGCTGTTGTTGCTGCTGGGAGTCGATCGTTATCCCAGGATGGAAGTCGGAAGACAACTTGTACTACTTCAACTAAGCAATTGACTGTCCAACAGTCCTTTGCGAGGAAGATGAAATATGTCAGCAGTCATCCTTTTGCAAAGTGGATAACTGAGGCCTTGACAGATATGTTGGTATTAGACGTGCATCCGGTATCCATCATTAGTGAAGTGGGATTTAGACAATTGATGGAGGTAGTGTCCCCGGTACCAAATCCCGTCTAGATTCCATTTCACTAGGAAAGCGATTCCCAGACTGTACAGGGACATTAAGAAAAGTGTCCTCAGTGTCCTGAAAAATGCAGTTGTACCCAGTGTCCAATTAACCACGGACATGTGGACAAGTGGAGCAGGGCAAACTAAGGACTACATGACTGTGAAAGCCGACTGGGTAGATATATTGCCCACTGCAGCAAGAACAGCAGCGGCACCAGTAGCAGCATCTCACAAACGCCAGCTCGTTCCTAGGCAGGCTACGCTTTGTATCACCGGTTTCCATAAGAGGCACACCGCTGACAACCTCTTACGGAAACTGAGGGACATCATCGCAGAATGACTTACCCCACTTAGACTCTCCTGGGGATTTGATTCAGTGACGTAAATTCGTCCCATTTGCCCGGAGGCAAGATAAATATTGGTGCCCCCCTATTTCCTATATTAAGATGTGTGTGTGTGTGTGTGTGTGTGTGTGTGTGTGTGTGTGTGTGTGTGTGTGTGGAGTTTTCTGAAAAAAAATGTATATACTGTATTTAGACATTTAATTGTCTTTTATTTTGAATCACACATTTCTTAGCAGTCATACCCAGGATTAGTAACCATGACCTGATACACTGACAGCAGACACTTTACTGATGGAGCTATTTGCTCCTGTGCAGGAAGCATGACAGTTCTAACTATATGAAGTTGCGTGTAATTGTCAGAGAAGTAACTTCATATACAGTAGTTAAAATTCTCATATTTCCTATACAGGAGCAAATAGTTTCATCAGTAAGGTGTCTGCTTCCAGTGTAATAGGTTGTGGTTTCTAATCCTGGGTATGACACTTCTAAAATGTGTATCAATGTATATAATAAAAAGGGTGTGATTTGTAAGGTGCAGGGACCAGTGATGAAGTCGGCCACTGAAAAGACAGCGACAGCTATCAATTAACTGAATTCAATGGTGTCACAGAATGGGAGGAGAGGTGCCCCCCTTCAGAGCAGGAGCTCGGCGGCAGATGACTCTGTTGCCTCCCAGAGTTCTGCCTCTGTGTGCATTACATCTGGGCTAATTCCAGCGTGTCCCATGTTTTGCACATACAATTAATTTGGTGGTGCAGAATTTTTTTTTAAATGACAGGGGCATGCAGGAGATGCTGTCGGTGGCCCAAAAAAGTGAGGGCCACTTTCGGCATTCAGCCACTGCGTGCCGATGACTGGAGCACCAGCAAACACTCCTGAACCTGCCCTGCCATCACCTGAAGCAGAAGGTGGTAACGAGGTGGAATTCAACACTCTATATGCTTCAGAGGATGGAATAGCAGCAAAAGGCCATTCAAGCCTATACATTCACCTACAATATAGCAAAGGAGGGGGAATGTACCTGACTCAAGCGCAGTGGAGAATGATTTCCGTCTTGTGCAAGGTTCTCCAACCCTTGAGTCAGGTCATTCTCCTCATCAGGCTTTTGCAGGAGCAGCTGGAGAAATTGACAGAGGAGCTAAGATAAAGTGATTCTGCAAAGTATGTGGGACTTGTGGATGAAGCCCTTCATTCGCTTTGCCAGGATTCAAGGGTGGTCAATCTGTTGAAATCAGAGCACTACATTTTGGCCACCATGCTCGATCCTAGGTTTAAAGCCTACGTTGTATCTCTCTTTCCGCCAGACACAAGTCTGCAGAGGTTCAAAGACCTGCTGGTGAGACAATTGTCAACTCAAGCGGAACGTGACCCATCAACAGCTCATCCTTCACTTTCTCCTGCAACTGGGGCTGCGAGAAAAGGATAAAATGTCCGAGCCCGCCTGCTGGCAGTGATGCAGGGCAGTCAGGAGCAAGCGCTGACATCTGGTCTGGACTGAAGGAGCTGCCAATGATTACAGACATGTCTACTGTCACTGCATATGCTGAGGATTATATGGGTGACAGCATCCAAGTAGGCATGTCAGACAGTCCGTATGTATACTGGCAGGAAAAATAGACAATTTGGAGGTCCTTGCACAAACTAGCTTTATTTTACCTAAGTTGAGCCCCTCCAGTGTGTACTCCGAAAGAGTGTTTATTGCAGCCGGTAACCTTGTCAGCGATCGGCATAGGAGGTTAAAATGTGGAGAAGATGATGTGCATCAAAATGAATTATAAATTCCTCCAGGAAGACCTTTACCAGCAATTGTCTCCAGAAAGTACACAGGGACCTATGATGGTGGATTCCAGTGGGGACACATTAATACTCTGTGAGGAGGAGGATGTACACACTGAAAGGGGTGAGGAATTGGAGGATGAGGATGAGGACGACATCTTGCCTCTGTAGAGCCAGTTTGTGCAAGGAGAGATGAGTTGCTTCTTTTTTGGTCGGGGGATTAATTGGGTGGGAGGGCCCAAGGACAATTCCATCTTTTTTTTCTGTGCATTATGTGCTCTTTGGGGACTAGTTTTTAAAAGTGCCATCCTGTGACACTGCAGTGCCACCCCTAGATGGGCCAGGTGTTTATGCCGTACACTTGGGTCACTTAGCTTAGTCATCCAGTTACCTCATTTCACCTCTTTTTCTTCTATGCACTATGAGCTCTTTAGGGCCTAGTTTTTAAAAGTGCCATCCTGTCTGCCACTGCAGTGCCACTCCTAGATGGGCCAGGTGTTTGTGCCGCCCACTTGGGTCGCTTAGCTTAGTCATCCAGTCACCTTATTGCACCTCTTTTTCTTCTTTGCACTATGTGCTCTTTGAGGCCTAGTTTTAAAAGTGCCAGCTTGTCTGCCACTGGAGTGCCACTCCTAGATGGGCCCAGTGTTTGTGCCGCCCACTTGGGTCGCTTAGCTTAGTCATCCAGCGACCTCTGTGCACCTCTTTTTCTTCTTTGCACTATGTGCTCTTTTGGGCCTAGTTTTTAAAAGTGCTATCCTGTCTGCCACTGCAGTGCCACTCCTAGATGGGAGAGGTGTTTGTGCCGCCAACTTGGGTTGCTTAGCTTAGTCATCCAGCGACCTTGGTGCAACCTTTTGGCCTTAAAATAATATTGTGAGGTGTGAGGTGTTCAGAATAGACTGGAAATGAGTGGAAATTAATGTTATTGAGGTTAATAATACCATTTTTCAAAAATCATCCAGATCCATAACCAAAATCAAAACCGGAAAGGGTGGTTTTGGCAAAACCAATCCAGATCCAAAACATGAGTGAGAATCCAGATCCAAAACCAAAACACAAAACACGAAAAGTGCCCGCCATACATCTCTAAAATAAATAAAATTACCTCAGGCTGTGCTCCTCTGCTCTGGCTCATATGGCTCTTCAAGATTCCTTCAGTCTCCATCGACTGGCAGCATCACAACGCCAAAATCAGGGTGATTAAAGAGGCACCATCAGCACAAAGGCTCTGGCCCTGTGGGAGCCCCTGGGTTATGGCTTTGGCAGCTCCACCTATACTCTAGCTCTGTATGGTCACTTTGGACTTTTTGTTATCAGAGCACTACACTAGAATGAAGTGATTGGCAATACAAGCAGTAAGCTAAAAGATGATTGGTTAGGTAATCTGCTGATAAAATGTCACTATAAAATTATGGACTAAGCTGTAACATAGCGTATGAGTTAACACGGTGTTAATGGGAAATTTAATGGAAGATGCCTCCCAATAACTGCTTCTCTTTGCACAATACTGTATCAGGGCACCTCTGCTTTACATTACCATGCTTTGCAGCCAAACATAGCTTCTAGAGATGTGCACTTGAAATTTTTCGGGTTTTGTGTTTTGGTTTTGGGTTCGGTTCCGCGGCCGTGTTTTGGGTTCGACCGCGTTTTGGCAAAACCTCACCGAATTTTTTTTGTCGGATTCGGGTGTGTTTTGGATTCGGGTGTTTTTTTCAAAAAACACTAAAAAACAGCTTAAATCATAGAATTTGGGGGTCATTTTGATCCCAAAGTATTATTAACCTCAAAAACCATAATTTCCACTCATTTTCAGTCTATTCTGAATACCTCACACCTCACAATATTATTTTTAGTCCTAAAATTTGCACCGAGGTCACTGGATGACTAAGCTAAGCGACCCTAGTGGCCGACACAAACACCTGGCCCATCTAGGAGTGGCACTGCAGTGTCACGCAGGATGGCCCTTCCAAAAAACACTCCCCAAACAGCACATGACGCAAAGAAGAAAAAAAGAGGCGCAATGAGGTAGCTGTGTGAGTAAGATAAGCGACCCTAGTGGCCGACACAAACACCTGGCCCATCTAGGAGTGGCACTGCAGTGTCACGCAGGATGGCCCTTCCAAAAAACACTCCCCAAACAGCACATGACGCAAAGAAGAAAAAAAGAGGCGCAATGAGGTAGCTGTGTGAGTAAGCTAAGCGACCCTAGTGGCCGACACAAACACCTGGCCCATCTAGGAGTGGCACTGCAGTGTCACGCAGGATGGCCCTTCCAAAAAACACTCCCCAAACAGCACATGACGCAAAGAAGAAAAAAAGAGGCGCAATGAGGTAGCTGTGTGAGTAAGCTAAGCGACCCTAGTGGCCGACACAAACACCTGGCCCATCTAGGAGTGGCACTGCAGTGTCACGCAGGATGGCCCTTCCAAAAAACACTCCCCAAACAGCACATGACGCAAAGAAGAAAAAAAGAGGCGCAATGAGGTAGCTGTGTGAGTAAGATAAGCGACCCTAGTGGCCGACACAAACACCTGGCCCATCTAGGAGTGGCACTGCAGTGTCACGCAGGATGGCCCTTCCAAAAAACACTCCCCAAACAGCACATGACGCAAAGAAGAAAAAAAGAGGCGCAATGAGGTAGCTGTGTGAGTAAGCGAAGCGACCCTAGTGGCCGACACAAACACCTGGCCCATCTAGGATGGGCACTGCAGTGTCACGCAGGATGGCCCTTCCAAAAAACACTCCCCAAACAGCACATGACGCAAAGAAGAAAAAAAGAGGCGCAATGAGGTAGCTGTGTGAGTAGGATAAGCGACCCTAGTGGCCGACACAAACACCTGGCCCATCTAGGAGTGGCACTGCAGTGTCACGCAGGATGGCCCTTCCAAAAAACACTCCCCAAAGAGCACATGACGCAAAGAAGAAAAAAAGAGGCGCAATGAGGTAGCTGTGTGAGTAAGCTAAGCGACCCTAGTGGCCGACACAAACACCTGGCCCATCTAGGAGTGGCACTGCAGTGTCACGCAGGATGGCCCTTCCAAAAAACACTCCCCAAACAGCACATGACGCAAAGAAGAAAAAAAGAGGTGCAATGAGGTAGCTGTGTGAGTAAGCTAAGCGACCCTAGTGGCCGACACAAACACCTGGCCCATCTAGGAGTGGCACTGCAGTGTCACGCAGGATGGCCCTTCCAAAAAACACTCCCCAAACAGCACATGACGCAAAGAAGAAAAAAAGAGGCGCAATGAGGTAGCTGTGTGAGTAAGATAAGCGACCCTAGTGGCCGACACAAACACCTGGCCCATCTAGGAGTGGCACTGCAGTGTCACACAGGATGGCCCTTCCAAAAAACACTCCCCAAACAGCACATGACGCAAAGAAGAAAAAAAGAGGCGCAATGAGGTAGCTGTGTGAGTAAGATAAGCGACCCTAGTGGCCGACACAAACACCTGGCCCATCTAGGAGTGGCACTGCAGTGTCACACAGGATGGCCCTTCCAAAAAACACTCCCCAAACAGCACATGACGCAAAGAAGAAAAAAAGAGGCGCAATGAGGTAGCTGTGTGAGTAAGCTAAGCGACCCTAGTGGCCGACACAAACACCTGGCCCATCTAGGAGTGGCACTGCAGTGTCACGCAGGATGGCCCTTCCAAAAAACACTCCCCAAACAGCACATGACGCAAAGAAGAAAAAAAGAGGCGCAATGAGGTAGCTGTGTGAGTAAGATAAGCGACCCTAGTGGCCGACACAAACACCTGGCCCATCTAGGAGTGGCACTGCAGTGTCACGCAGGATGGCCCTTCCAAAAAACACTCCCCAAACAGCACATGACGCAAAGAAGAAAAAAAGAGGCGCAATGAGGTAGCTGTGTGAGTAAGATAAGCGACCCTAGTGGCCGACACAAACACCTGGCCCATCTAGGAGTGGCACTGCAGTGTCACGCAGGATGGCCCTTCCAAAAAACACTCCCCAAACAGCACATGACGCAAATAAAAATGAAAGAAAAAAGAGGTGCAAGATGGAATTGTCCTTGGGCCCTCCCACCCACCCTTATGTTGTATAAACAGGACATGCACACTTTAACCAACCCATCATTTCAGTGACAGGGTCTGCCACACGACTGTGACTGAAATGACGGGTTGGTTTGGACCCCCACCGAAAAAGAAGCAATTAATCTCTCCTTGCACAAACTGGCTCTACAGAGGCAAGATGTCCACCTCATCATCATCCTCCGATATATCACCGTGTACATCCCGCTCCTCACAGATTATCAATTCGTCCCCACTGGAATCCACCATCTCAGCTCCCTGTGTACTTTGTGTAGGCAATTGCTGCTGGTCAATGTCTCCACGGAGGAATTGATTATAATTCATTTTAATGAACATCATCTTCTCCACATTTTCTGGAAGTAACCTCGTACGCCGATTGCTGACAAGGTGAGCGGCGGCACTAAACACTCTTTCGGAGTACACACTTGTGGGAGGGCAACTTAGGTATAATAAAGCCAGTTTGTGCAAGGGCCTCCAAATTGCCTCTTTTTCCTGCCAGTATAAGTACGGACTGTCTGACGTGCCTACTTGGATGCGGTCACTCATATAATCCTCCACCATTCTTTCAATGGTGAGAGAATCATATGCAGTGACAGTAGACGACATGTCCGTAATCGTTGTCAGGTCCTTCAGTCCGGACCAGATGTCAGCATCAGCAGTCGCTCCAGACTGCCCTGCATCACCGCCAGCGGGTGGGCTCGGAATTCTGAGCCTTTTCCTCGCACCCACAGTTGCGGGAGAATGCGAAGGAGGAGATGTTGACAGGTCGCGTTCCGCTTGACTTGACAATTTTGTCACCAGCAGGTCTTTGAACCCCAGCAGACTTGTGTCTGCCGGAAAGAGAGATCCAAGGTAGGTTTTAAATCTAGGATCGAGCACGGTGGCCAAAATGTAGTGCTCTGATTTCAACAGATTGACCACCCGTGAATCCTTGTTAAGCGAATTAAGGGCTCCATCCACAAGTCCCACATGCCTAGCGGAATCGCTCCCTTTTAGCTCCTCCTTCAATGCCTCCAGCTTCTTCTGCAAAAGCCTGATGAGGGGAATGACCTGACTCAGGCTGGCAGTGTCTGAACTGACTTCACGTGTGGCAAGTTCAAAAGGTTGCAGAACCTTGCACAACGTTGAAATCATTCTCCACTGCGCTTGAGACAGGTACATTCCACCTCCTATATCGTGCTCAATTGTATAGGCTTGAATGGCCTTTTGCTGCTCCTCCAACCTCTGAAGCATATAGAGGGTTGAATTCCACCTCGTTACCACTTCTTCCTTCAGATGATGGCAGGGCAGGTTCAGGCGTTTTTGGTGGTGCTCCAGTCTTCTGTACGTGGTGCCTGTACGCCGAAAGTGTCCCGCAATTCTTCTGGCCACCGACAGCATCTCTTGCACGCCCCTGTCGTTTTTAAAAAAATTCTGCACCACCAAATTCAAGGTATGTGCAAAACATGGGACGTGCTGGAATTTGCCCATATTTAATGCACACACAATATTGCTGGCGTTGTCCGATGCCACAAATCCACAGGAGAGTCCAATTGGGGTAAGCCATTCCGCGATGATCTTCCTCAGTTGCCGTAAGAGGTTTTCAGCTGTGTGCGTATTCTGGAAACCGGTGATACAAAGCGTAGCCTGCCTAGGAAAGAGTTGGCGTTTGCGAGATGCTGCTACTGGTGCCGCCGCTGCTGTTCTTGCGGCGGGAGTCCATACATCTACCCAGTGGGCTGTCACAGTCATATAGTCCTGACCCTGCCCTGCTCCACTTGTCCACATGTCCGTGGTTAAGTGGACATTGGGTACAACTGCATTTTTTTAGGACACTGGTGAGTCTTTTTCTGACGTCCGTGTACATTCTCGGTATCGCCTGCCTAGAGAAGTGGAACCTAGATGGTATTTGGTAACGGGGGCACACTACCTCAAGAAATTGTCTAGTTCCCTGTGAACTAACGGCGGATACCGGACGCACGTCTAACACCAACATAGTTGTCAAGGCCTCAGTTATCCGCTTTGCAACAGGATGACTGCTGTGATATTTCATCTTCCTCGCAAAGGACTGTTGGACAGTCAATTGCTTGGTGGAAGTAGTAAAAGTGGGCTTACGACTTCCCCTCTGGGATGACCATCGACTCCCAGCAGCAACAACAGCAGCGCCAGCAGCAGTAGGCGTTACACGCAAGGATGCATCGGAGGAATCCCAGGCAGGAGAGGACTCGTCAGAATTGCCAGTGACATGGCCTGCAGGACTATTGGCATTCCTGGGGAAGGAGGAAATTGACACTGAGGGAGTTGGTGGGGTGGTTTGCGTGAGCTTGGTTACAAGAGGAAGGGATTTACTGGTCAGTGGACTGCTTCCGCTGTCGCCCAAAGTTTTTGAACTTGTCACTGACTTATTATGAATGCGCTGCAGGTGACGTATAAGGGAGGATGTTCCGAGGTGGTTAACGTCCTTACCCCTACTTATTACAGCTTGACAAAGGCAACACACGGCTTGACAAATGTTGTCCGCATTTCTGTTGAAATACTTCCACACCGAAGAGCTGATTTTTTTGGTATTTTCACCAGGCATGTCAATGGCCCTATTCCTCCCACGGACAACAGGTGTCTCCCCGGGTGCCTGACTTAAACAAACCACCTCACCATCAGAATCCTCCTTGTCAATTTCCTCCCCAGCGCCAGCAACACCCATATCCTCCTCATCCTGGTGTACTTCAACACTGACATCTTCAATCTGACTATCAGGAACTGGACTGCGGGTGCTCCTTCCAGCACTTGCAGGGGGCGTGCAAATGGTGGAAGGCGCATGCTCTTCACGTCCAGTGTTGGGAAGGTCAGGCATCGCAACCGACACAATTGGACTCTCCTTGTGGATTTGGGATTTGGAAGAACGCACAGTTCTTTGCGGTGCTTTTGCCAGCTTGAGTCTTTTCATTTTTCTAGCGAGAGGCTGAGTGCTTCCATCCTCATGTGAAGCTGAACCACTAGCCATGAACATAGGCCAGGGCCTCAGCCGTTCCTTGCCACTCCGTGTGGTAAATGGCATATTGGCAAGTTTACGCTTCTCCTCCGACAATTTTATTTTAGATTTTGGAGTCCTTTTTTTACTGATATTTGGTGTTTTGGATTTTACATGCTCTGTACTATGACATTGGGCATCGGCCTTGGCAGACGACGTTGCTGGCATTTCATCGTCTCGGCCATGACTAGTGGCAGCAGCTTCAGCACGAGGTGGAAGTGGATCTTGATCTTTCCCTAATTTTGGAACCTCAACATTTTTGTTCTCCATATTTTAATAGGCACAACTAAAAGGCACCTCAGGTAAACAATGGAGATGGATGGATACTAGTATACTTATGGATGGACCAGCGACTGCCGACACAGAGGTAGCTACAGCCGTGGACTACCGTACTGTGTCTGCTGCTAATATAGACTGGATGATAATGAGATGAAATTAATATATATATATATATATATATATATATAATATCACTAGTACTGCAGCCGGACAGGTATATATATTTATTATGTAATGACTGATGACGGACCTGCTGGACACTGTCAGCTTAGCAGCACCGCAGACTGCTACAGTAAGCTACTATAGTAGTATGTATCAAGAAGAAAGAGAAAAAAAAAACCACGGGTAGGTGGTATACAATTATGGATGGACCAGCGACTGCCGACACAGAGGTAGCTACAGCCGTGGACTACCGTACTGTGTCTGCTGCTAATATAGACTGGATGATAATGAGATGAAATTTATATATATATATATATATAATATCACTAGTACTGCAGCCGGACAGGTATATATATTTATTATGTAATGACTGATGACAGACCTGCTGGACACTGTCAGCTCAGCAGCACCGCAGACTGCTACAGTAAGCTACTATAGTAGTACGTATCAAGAAGAAAGAGAAAAAAAAAAACCACGGGTAGGTGGTATACAATTATGGATGGACCAGCGACTGCCGACACAGAGGTAGCTACAGCCGTGGACTACCGTACTGTGTCTGCTGCTAATATAGACTGGATGATAATGAGATGAAATTAATATATATATATATATATATAATATCACTAGTACTGCAGCCGGACAGGTATATATATTTATTATGTAATGACTGATGACGGACCTGCTGGACACTGTCAGCTCAGCAGCACCGCAGACTGCTACAGTAAGCTACTATAGTAGTATGTATCAAGAAGAAAGAGAAAAAAAAAACCACGGGTAGGTGGTATACAATTATGGATGGACCAGCGACTGCCGACACAGAGGTAGCTACAGCCGTGGACTACCGTACTGTGTCTGCTGCTAATATAGACTGGATGATAATGAGATGAAATTAATATATATATATATATATATATATATATATAATATCACTAGTACTGCAGCCGGACAGGTATATATATTTATTATGTAATGACTGATGATGGACCTGCTGGACACTGTCAGCTCAGCAGCACCGCAGACTGCTACAGTAAGCTACTATAGTAGTATGTATCAAGAAGAAAGAAAAAAAAAAACACGGGTAGGTGGTATACATATACAATTATATATATATTATATACAATTATATATATATATATATATATATATATATATATATATATATATATTAAACTGGTGGTGATTAATTAAACTGGTGGTCAGGTCACTGGTCACACTATCAGCAACTTGCAAGTAGTACTCCTAAGCAGACAATCACAATATATACTGGTGGTCAGTGTGGTCACAATGGCAGTGTGGCACTCTGGCAGCAGAGTGCCAGCAAAAGTGTGCACTGTACGTTAAAATATGTACTCCTGCTCTCAGACTCTAACTGCTCCCCACTGTCTCCCCCACAAGTCAGATATACAGTCACACTATCACTTCAGCAAGTAGTAGTACTCCTCCTAATGCTCCCCAAAATTACTAAAGTAAATAATACTGTGTCTCTCTCTACTCTAGTAGTCTCACTCTCTATAAACGGAGAGGACGCCAGCCACGTCCTCTCCCTATCAATCTCAATGCACGTGTGAAAATGGCGGCGACGCGCGGCTCCTTATATAGAATCCGAGTCTCGCGATAGAATCCGAGCCTCGCGAGAATCCGACAGCGGGATGATGACGTTCGGGCGCGCTCGGGTTAACCGAGCAAGGCGGGAAGATCCGAGTCGCTCGGACCCGTGTAAAAAAAACTGAAGTTCGGGCGGGTTCGGTTTCCGAGGAACCGAACCCGCTCATCTCTAATAGCTTCTACAAACAAAGGGCACCCAATGGAATGTATCTATGCTCCCCACTTTCCACACGCCCATACATAATCAGGGCAGTACTGTGGCAAAATTAGGGTGACATTTAATCTGCTCATACATGCTTAGGTGGTCAGGTTGGGGGAAATGTTTAGCAGAAAATAATAAACCTAAATCTTGAATGTACAGACTACCCCACATCATACCTTCCTACATGTAAATACTGCCTCTTGGGATGTTCCGGATTGGAGGCAGAAGTGGGAGTAGCATTGCCCTGCAAATCACATCACTGTACCCAGCCAGCCACCGTACAATGCAACACTTTATGGGCAGAGGGGAAATCATAATTTGCGAGCTAATTGTTTTATGTTTTAATTGCAACATGCAAATTCTGAGCTGAAATTCACCTGAATCAACATGTCTGTGTCGTTAAAAAGTCAAACCTGGTGTACTCCACTCCAGCACCAACGAGTTTCAGAAATGCTTTCCTTTCTCAGGGTGAAATGCTTTCCTTCCTCAGGGTGAGGAAGGAAACATTTCCGAAACGCATTGGTTCTGGGGTGGCGTACTGACTTTTCGCCACATATATACTCAAATTAAACTTCTTTACACATGCCAAGGGTGCATCACTCCTGGAGAGAATTTTATATTTTCTCAAAGGAGATTATAGATACCCAGGTCCCATAGGGAATTAAGTGAAACAAACCATATATATATATATATATATAATTTTATTTTTTTTATTACTATTATTATTATTTTGTTGTTGAAATGTATGAATAAAAAATTATTTGGGGCATATTTTTCGACTCGCTGTGGTATATTGAGGGCTGTATATATCATGGTATAATGTTAAAAATGCCACTACAGAAGGTCCAGTACAAAGATACCTTTCATTACGCGAGTGTCTTTTTTATGGAATGTGGTATCATTCACCTGAGTCCTGTGAATTAAGATATATAAGAGTAAAGAAACCTTTTGATGCACGCATCTCATTTTTATGAGGTTAGTATAAAGGTTCCGATAGGATATACAGAAGAACAGTATATATCTACAATTGATGCAATCTCCCTGTTTTCTTTTTGAATCCCTTGAGAATACAGGATTTCTTCACAGAGCCTCCTGGGGACTGATAAGAGGGACTATTAAACATTACTAGCAGCGCTTATGGACTGCTCTCCTTTGGTTTTATATGTTGTCCAAGAATTGGTGCTCTTGTGAGTCAGTACTGAGCTGCAGCTAGGGCGCGAGTTACTTTTTCATTGTTTATTGGACAAGTGTAATATATTTGATATGTTTGTGTACATTTGTGTATATTGTATATATTTTTAATGCAACAAAAGAAAGAATCCTTGAAAATTATCATCTTTCATCCATTCCATCCATTCTTAGCTCAGCACTGAAACCCAACCTTACAGGTTACTTATTCCAAATTCCATGTTGATAGAGTGAAGAAGGAAAGACGAGAACTTACATTGCTATCCTGAGTGTGTACAGTTTTGTTCTGGTGTGAGTGGGAAATGTCCTGTCAGCCACAGATCTCTTTCTAGTGCATCTTGTAAACTCCTTTCAGCCACTTACCTGGGATGATCTCATCAGATGTGACCATACCTGCAAGTGCTTTATCTGACCTGGTCACACAGGATGCGACCATAGAAACATAGAAACACCAGTCAGATAGACAGTGTTAGCAGCGGCAGGGAAGGGAAACGTCCCTCTGCCTTCTAGCACCCAGCCCCAAGTGTTGCCGTCCTGCCGATCATTGCTGATCGGTCAGCACGGCATGATCCCCCACCCCCAGCGGCTGCAGACAGTAGCAGCTGCTGGTAAGTGTAAATCATTGCTCCCAAGCCACCCCCTGTTCCTATGGTCGCGATGTTCCCGATCGATGTTTCGATGATTGGGGGGAAAATATGTTTTTTAACTAAAATCATTTTGGATAGGGTTAAATTCATGATCTCCACCTAATTCACTCATTAAAAAAAAAGACAATTTCTGAGTGTTTTTTTTTTAATCGTCAGTAAAGTGGTTAAATATCAATCATTTTCCAATATCATGCTCAGACCACAACTTTCACTTTATTCAACCCATTGCCTGAAAGTAAATGTCAGCATCTGAATACTACATAGCCTGTTTACACTAGAAGCCCTGAATGGGTATGATATGTCAGCAGACCAGGCCTGTCCAACCTGCTACCCAACAGCTGTTGTGAAACTACACATCCCAGCATGCCCTGCCACACGTATAGTACTCCCTAATGCACAGGTTCTCAAACTCTGTCCTCAGTGCATGCTTTGCAGGTCCTCACAGAATCACAAGTGAAATAATGAACTCCTCTTTTAAAATGTGTCAGTGACTAATGAGTACACCTGTGCACCTGCTGGAAACGTTGACTGTTTGAGGCCCTGAGCATGCTGGGACTTGTCGTTTCACAACAGCTGTTGGGCCGCAGGATGGACAGGCCTGATCTAGACAGTGATGAAATGTCGACATATCGTATCTGGTGGCCCAGCACTAACTTACGTTCTACTAGAAGTTCCAGCGGCCTTTTCAGGGTCCTGGTGGCCATGTGTCAGCCACTTCTGTGTCAGGCCTCTGTTCCTCCGGCATTCTGGTATTTCTCCACTAACCCCTAACCCTAATCCCTACCCCTTCTACTATTGCCTAACCACTATTGCAAACCCCCCCTGCCCGGAAACTAACCGTAACCCTCTTGCCCGTAACCTAACCTTAACCCTCCTGCCCGCAGCCTAACCCTACTTTTGACATTCTTACAATGTCGACATTCAGAGAATGTCAGCCAGTTGACTTTGACATTTTACCAATGTTGACATTGTTATTGTCGACCTTTAGACTACATCACGAAAGTCAAAGGTGAAATTCACTATCTTGTTCTGTTACATTCATTGTACTCAGGGCCTAATTCAGACCTGATCACTAGCAAGTGATTTTTGCACTGCTGCGATCGTATAGTCGCCGTCTACAGGGGGAGTGTATTTTAGCTGTGCATGTGTGCGATCGCATGTGTAGCAGAACTGTACAAACAGATTTTGTGCAGTTTCTGCGCAGCCCAGGACTTACTCAGCCGCTGCGAACACTTCAGCCTGTCCGGGACCGGAATTGACGTCAGGAACCCTCCTTGATAACGCAACAACACGCCGCCGTTTTTACAGACACTCCCAGAAAACGGTCAGTTGACACCCATAAACGCCTTCTTCCTGTCAATCTCCATGTGATCGCCTGTGCAAACGGATCCGTCGCACAAACCCATCGCTGAGCGGCGATCCGCTTTGTACCCGTGCAACGCGCCTGCGCATTGCGGTGCATACGCATGCGCAGTTTGTGCCTGATCGGCCGCTGTGTGAAGACGCACAGCAGCGATCAGGTCTGAATTACCCCATCAGACATAAAAAGTGCTGAAGGTACACAGTCCAGTTATCAATACATGAATAGGGAAAAAGACATATCCAGATAAAAATAACCTCCCCCAGTGCTAGACAGGTCACAGCACAGGCTTCCCCTGCTATACAGCAATAGGGTTTAATACCAACCCAGGTTTAGTAAAAAGGAGAACGCTATGATACTTCCTTCCCCCTTATAGATGGTATCATTTGAATTGGCTGGTGCTATGGGTGCAAAAAAAATGCAGTTCATGAACCCCTAATATGCTACTGAATGAAAGCTTAAGAGAACTGTAGATCTTCACACTATGCTTGGGCTGTTGGTTCTGAGGTAATAGGTAAGAAGTGGGACTTTATTTGACACCCTAGGGACCCATTTATAGTTATAATATACTAGTAAAATTGACTTGTCATATGCCAGATCACTTCAGCCAACCACCACGCTGCACCATCCTGCCCCCACCCTGTCCCATCCCAAACCTTTCCTTTTCTCACTCTGCTTACTGGTCCTGCTGTCCACTCCTGCTGGAGGGGTATCCCATCTCACTCACCAGCAATGGAAGCCATTGGGGGAGGTGATTACATGCATCCTTGCATATGTACAACTAGGATGCAGTTAAAATGTTGGATGTCAGGAGACTGATGCCAGAATCCCCAAGCGGGTAGCATGGTCCAAGTCTTGCAGTTTCTGGGCATAGGAGCTTGTCAAATGCTCATGCTCCTCCTCTTCCATTGCTATGAGCCTGTTGGCAGATTCAAGGATCTGGTGATTCATGACCTCCAACTGAAACTCTCCTTGCCACAACCTTTTGCATCAATGCCTGATGCTGACATCCGCTTGCTATGTAGGTTGCCGAGTGCTGGGGGAGGGACGTGCGCACGGAAACTGCTGCGATGGCTGGGTGCTGGCGATAAGGGATAAACAGAGGACTAGCGATGGAGTGCTTGTAGGGTCCCCGATTGTTGTGGATGTCTGAAATATAACCCTTTTCTTCTATGAAGGCCCTGGTTTGCCATTTCCAAATATATGTTGTTGTTTTTCTTTTTTTTTCTGTGGGGGGGGCATTTAAATATGTTGCTGTATTATTATGGTTACAGTATGCACCTGCTGCTTGACAGTGCAGTTTTCTGGTCCTGTTAACATTTACTGTTATATATCAGGCATATGGGAAAACGCCAGCGATGCATTACATGTAAACAGCCAGGGATGTTAACACATGATGCATTGTTGGCATGGGACTGAATGAGCAATATATACCACTACAGGTTGGGTCTCGGAGACTTGTTATCCGGAATATTCCGAAAACTGGAATATCCTGGAGCTGTAGTGACGTCATGACGTGCCGCAACGTTATGACGTCACTACTACTGTGACCAATGTCTGGCAGTGGGGGAGTGGCTTTGCAGCTAGTTCCTCGCCACATAGTGCAAGCCAACCCCCGCTGACTTCGCCGCTGACCCCTGCAATGACCGCCGGACCCCCGCTGACCTCACCGAGGACCCCCGTTGCCCCTCCTGGACCCCGCATTGACAGCCGGACCACAAGTGATGACTGCTGGACCCCTCTCCGGACCAGGTATTCCATTATCCGGAAAAATCCCATATCCGGAATGCTCCTGGTCCCGAGCATTCCGGATATGGGATACTCGACCTGTATATGTTTGCAGGATCATACTTGGCATTCTATATGGTCATGTAGGCTCTGTTGTGTTTTTGTGTAAATTTAAGGGGGGGGGGGGGTTATTGTATTGCTTTATTGTGTATAGCAATTTACACAGATGTTCGCTGTGTGTGTGTGTGTGTGTGTGTGTGTGTGTGTGTGTGTGTGTGTGTGTGTGTGTGTGTGTGTAGATCGATAGATAGATAGATAGATAGATAGATAGATAGATAGATAGATAGATAGATAGATAGCAAGACAGGCTACACATGCCAGCAAGTCCTAATACAGTTTGAGCCAAGAGATAAAAAGACTTGGAGTTTATGTTCTGGTGAAAGGTTTATGGTAAAGGGTGTATTGCCCAAATACAGTGATTAACAAGTGAAAAACGGGTGAATGTTTACATGCAGAGGAGCGTGAGTTTACACGAGAGTACGCAATACGCATTATGCATACCCACAGAGGCAGCCCTGGTTTGGTGTACAATCGCAAGAGCAGTCACAAGAGCGGTCACAAGAACAGTTGCAAGAATGGCCGAGGGTGCATACACACTGCACTTTTGGTCTGACTTGGCTGCGTCAAATCAGATGAAAATTAAACTGTACCTAAGATGCGATGCTTCAATTCAACTGGTTTTCTTCTGAAAAAACATAATCGAAGGTGAGTACACACTCTTCCGATATCGAATGAATGGTTTGAAATCGAAAGAACAGGCCGACAATGGTATACTGTAGGTGTGTACCCAGCTTTACCTTAATTCTAACTGTAACCCAAAGTACTTACCAGCAGGATTCCGACTGTATTCTGTCGGGAACCTGACTGCCAAGATCCTGACCACATCCCATAAAATAATATTTGTCCTATCCTATTGATACTGTATAAAAAAAAAAGTGTAAAAATCTTAGCATCTTTTTATATATTTTATTCTTACCATAGAGAATACTATCATCAATCATTATATGAAGGTTCCCTTGTACTTATGGTAACATTGAACTGCAGTAACAGAAGTTCCATAAACTCACTATCGGGGTATTTTTGTGTCACCCTTTACATGTATCTGTTCACAACTACATATTTATAACTTAACAACTACAATAAAGACACGGACAACAGTGCTGGTGTTTAAAATCTTTGTCAAATTTATTATTGACAGATACTATATTTAATTTTAAACTTTAAATGGTGGCAGCACTAAAGAACGGACAGGGAAAAAACCAAACACACACACACACAAAACCAAATTTTGGTGTTCAACTCTCCACTCCACAACCCACCCGTTCAGGTGGTGTAACCATTGCCAGTAGAGGACAATTGGTTTACAACATAACCCACTGTAAGGAAAGCGCATCCACTAAAGCCTAAAACAACCAACCGTTCTTTACCGCCACACACCAACTGATCAACCACACAACAGGGGGGGAGAACCTCCCCACTTGACCACTATTGACTGAAGCCTAAACAGACCATTTAAAAAAGCAATAACAACACATCATTTAAAGTGGCAACACCTAAAACCCCTTGTGGTTTAATATCACCTCAGTGCTTATAGAATCAGCCTTCGGTCGGTCTTCTTCTGCTATGAGAGAGCACAATGTAGGGTTACAAATGATAGAATGACTAGATGGGAATTGCACATGTCCAATCCCTCCATCATTTAGCTCTCACATAGGGGGAGATGTAGCAAACCTCATAAAGAGGATAGATGGAGTAACTGCCATAGCAGCAAATCAGATTTTAGCTATCATTGATAGCTAGAAGCTGGTTACTGGCTGTAGGCAACTTCTCAGCTTGTCAACTTTAGAAGGTATGATCATCTTTTATTTTATAGAACCAGATCAATAGAGCCACCCCGGCACTGGGACAAATAGTGTAACTCCCAGTAGATGCTCTCCTATCTTCACCCTAGTGTAGAATATAAGGTGTAGAGTAAAACCTTCAAAGCCTTTTTAAAGTCTTCAACAGACATAGATCATGCTAGTATTCCCCTCAACCCTTGCGAGATATGAGGGGGTCCTCGTGAAAGCTAAGGTTTCACAATAGAG
The DNA here is from genome assembly GCF_028390025.1 of Pseudophryne corroboree. Classification (NCBI taxonomy): domain Eukaryota; kingdom Metazoa; phylum Chordata; class Amphibia; order Anura; family Myobatrachidae; genus Pseudophryne; species Pseudophryne corroboree. The sequence goes on from NC_086448.1 coordinate 749,673,604, forward strand.
CATAGTGCAAATTGTCAAAAATTTCCAACATCTGCTATCTCTTGTTGCAATGTGTTTAGCCGGATTGATATCATAAAAGCGTAATGTAGATCAATAAAGAAGAAATGTTTAAAACCTTTTTAAATAATAAAAACAAACTTTTCCCTGGACGCCCAGATTGAATGTGAACCTGCAGATGTACTGGAAAAAAATTATAACAAAACACCCTCTACAAGAACCAGTTGGACCCATTAAGTCTTATCTTTGAGGCTTCAAGTCATTCCAGATCTTTTTTTTTAATTAAGCAGACCTCTATAACCCTTGTTAATAAAAGAAAGCTGCATGTATTCCGAAACATGCACTAAGAAGTTAAGAACTCATGACAGAATTCCCAGTAATTCAAAAAATTAGAACCTTGGATATCAGTCGATCTCTAAATATCTGAATAGCATCCAAGTGATAATGTAAAACCATCAGATGAGAGAATCTATTAAAATCCAAGACAGAAAAGTCAAATTGCAGTCCAGTTATTTAAAACAGCTGCTGGAGGAAAGTCTTCTGCATACCTATATAATTAATCTAAGCTTTGTGACATACTAGATGACTGTGGCTTGGCCGGATTCCAGAGTTATGCCACTATTCAAGAATGGCTTTCTTACTGAACCAAACTAAGGCTGACTTCAGCCTACCTAGCTGGCAGTGATTAACTATCAATTACATCTCTAAGCTACCAAACATACGTATATTTAGGAGACATATTGGAAAACATTTTGTTTGTTGCATTAATTTAGGAGTATTAAAAAATATGCCTCAGAGTCATGCCTAACAAATGTCACTAGTTCCTAGCGAATTGATAGCCTAAACAAAGCAGGGCCGGATCCAGGGCCCCCACACATAAAAGGCCCCCAAAACACTGGGTCAGATGTATTAAGCCTGGAGAAGGGATAAAGCAGTAATAAGTGCGGGGTGATAACTCACCAGCCAATCAGCACCAATATGTAAATTGACAGTTAGGAGCCGACGGGCTGGTACGTGTCCAGAGCAGAGGCAGAGGCATGCAGGCGGAGGTATGTTCAGCTAGTGCTGGCTGCTAGCTACTCCTGTATAGCTGCACAGCTGCTGTTCAGGTGAGATGTGTGCCCAGGATGAGTGGGTGACACTCTGCTCGGAGCGGAATGTGTGACACTCTGCTCAGGGTGGGATGTGTGGCACTCTGCTCGGGGTGGAATGTGTGACGCTCTGCTTGGGATGGGATGTGTGACACTCTGCTCAGGATGGGATGCGTGACACTCTGCTTGGGATAGGTGCGTGACACTCTGCTCTGGGTGGGATGCGTGACACTCTACTCTGGGTGGGATGCGTGACACTCTGCTCAGGATGGGATGCGTGACACTCTGCTTGGGATGGGTGCGTGACACTCTGCTCTGGGTGGGATGCGTGACACTCTGTTCGGGGTGGGATGCGTGACACTCTACTCTGGGTGGGATGCATGACACTCTGCTCGGGGTGGGATGCGTGACACTCTGCTCGGGGTGGGATGCATGACACTCTGCTCGGGTGCGATGCGTGACACTCTGCTCGGGATGGGATGCGTGACACTCTGCTCGGGGTGGGATGCGTGACACTCTGCTCGGGATGGGTGTGTGACACTCTGCTCGGGGTGGGATGCGTGACACTCTGCTCGGGATGGGTGTGTGACATTCGCCTAGAGGTGGGATGCGGGACACTCTGCTCGGGGTGGGATGCGGCACACTCTGCTCGGGGTGGGATGCGTGACACTCTGCTCGGGGTGGGTGCGTGACATTCTGCCCAGGGTGGGATGAGTGACACTCTGCTCGGGATGGGTGCGTGGCACTCTGCTCGGGGTGGGTGCGTGGCACTCTGCTCGGGGTGGGATGCGTGTTACTCTGCTCGGGATGGGTGCGTGGCACTCTGCTCGGGGTGGGATGCGTGACGCTCTGCTCGGGGTGGGATGCTGACACTCTGCTCATGTTTGTATGTGTGACACTCTGCTCGGGGTGGGATGCGGAACACTCTGCTCGGGGTGGGTGCGTGACATTCTGCCCAGGGTGGGATGCGTGACACTCTGCTCGGAATGGGATGCGTGACACTCTGCTCTGGGTGGGATGCGTGACGCTCTGCTCGGGGTGGGATGCTGACACTCTGCTCATGTTTGTATGTGTGACACTCTGCTCGGGGTGGGATGCGTGACACTCTGCTCGGGGTGGGTGCGTGACATTCTGCCCAGGGTGGGATGCGTGACACTCTGCTCGGAATGGGATGCGTGACACTCTGCTCTGGGTGGGATGCGTGACACTCTGCCCAGGGTGGGATGCGTGACACTCTGCTCGGGATGGGTGCGTGGCATTCTGCTCGGGATGGGTGCGTGACACTCTGCTCGGGATGGGATGCGTGACACTCTGCTCAGGGTGGGATGCGTGACACTCTGCTCGGGGTGGGTGCGTGACACTCTGCTCGGGATGGGTGTGTGACACTCTGCTCATGGTGGGATGTATGACACTATGCTCGGGATGGGTGTGTGACATTCGCCTAGAGGTGGAATGCGGGACACTCTGCTCGGGGTGGGATGCGGCACACTCTGCTCGGGGTGGGATGCGTGACACTCTGCTCGGGGTGGGTGCGTGACATTCTGCCCAGGGTGGGATGCGTGACACTCTGCTCGGGATGGGTGCGTGGCACTCTGCTCGGGGTGGGTGCGTGGCACTCTGCTCAGGGTGGGATGCGTGTTACTCTGCTCGGGATGGGTGCGTGGCACTCTGCTCGGGGTGGGATGCGTGACGCTCTGCTCGGGGTGGGATGCTGACACTCTGCTCATGTTTGTATGTGTGACACTCTGCTCGGGGTGGGATGCGGGACACTCTGCTCGGGATGGGTGTGTGACACTCTGCCCAGGGTGGGTGTGTGACACTCTGCTCGGGATGGGTGTGTGACACTGTGCTCGGGATGGGATGCGTGACACTCTGCTCGGGATGGGTGTGTGACACTCTGCTAGAGGTGGGATGTGTGACACTCTGCTCAGGATGGGTGTGTGACACTCTGCTCGGGGTGGGATGCGGCACACTCTGCTCGGGGTGGGATGCGTGACACTCTGCTCGGGGTGGGTGCGTGACATTCTGCCCAGGGTGGGATGCGTGACACTCTGCTCGGGATGGGTGCGTGGCACTCTGCTCGGGGTGGGTGCGTGGCACTCTGCTCGGGGTGGGATGCGTGTTACTCTGCTCGGGATGGGTGCGTGGCACTCTGCTCAGGGTGGGATGCGTGACGCTCTGCTCGGGGTGGGATGCTGACACTCTGCTCATGTTTGTATGTGTGACACTCTGCTCGGGGTGGGATGCGGGACACTCTGCTCGGGATGGGTGTGTGACACTCTGCCCAGGGTGGGTGTGTGACACTCTGCTCGGGATGGGTGTGTGACACTGTGCTCGGGATGGGATGCGTGACACTCTGCTCGGGATGGGTGTGTGACACTCTGCTAGAGGTAGGATGTGTGACACTCTGCTCAGGATGGGTGTGTGACACTCTGCTCGGGATGGGACGCGTGACACTCTGCTCGGGGTGGGATGCGTGACACTCTGCTCGGGATGGGATGCGTGACACTCTGCTCGGGATGGGATGCGTGACACTCTGCTCGAGATGGGTGTGTGACACTCTGCTCGGGATGGGATGCGTGACACTCTGCTCAGGGTGGGATGCGTGACACTCTGCTCGGGGTGGGTGCGTGACACTCTGCTCGGGATGGGTGTGTGACACTCTGCTCATGGTGGGATGTATGGCACTATGCTCGGGATGGGTGTGTGACATTCGCCTAGAGGTGGGATGCGGGACACTCTGCTCGGGGTGGGATGCGGCACACTCTGCTCGGGGTGGGATGCGTGACACTCTGCTCGGGGTGGGTGCGTGACATTCTGCCCAGGGTGGGATGCGTGACACTCTGCTCGGGATGGGTGCGTGGCACTCTGCTCGGGGTGGGTGCGTGGCACTCTGCTCGGGGTGGGATGCGTGTTACTCTGCTCGGGATGGGTGCGTGGCACTCTGCTCGGGGTGGGATGCGTGACGCTCTGCTCGGGGTGGGATGCTGACACTCTGCTCATGTTTGTATGTGTGACACTCTGCTCGGGGTGGGATGCGGGACACTCTGCTCGGGATGGGTGTGTGACACTTTGCCCAGGGTGGGTGTGTGACACTCTGCTCGGGATGGGTGTGTGACACTCTGCTAGAGGTGGGATGTGTGACACTCTGCTCAGGATGGGTGTGTGACACTCTGCTCGGGGTGGGATGTGGCACACTCTGCTCGGGGTGGGATGCGTGACACTCTGCTCGGGGTGGGTGCGTGACATTCTGCCCAGGGTGGGATGCGTGACACTCTGCTCGGGATGGGTGCGTGACATTCTGCCCAGGGTGGGATGCGTGACACTCTGCTCGGGATGGGTGCGTGGCACTCTGCTCGGGGTGGGTGCGTGGCACTCTGCTCGGGGTGGGATGCGTGACGCTCTGCTCGGGGTGGGATGCTGACACTCTGCTCATGTTTGTATGTGTGACACTCTGCTCGGGGTGGGATGCGGGACACTCTGCTCGGGATGGGTGTGTGACACTCTGCCCAGGGTGGGTGTGTGACACTCTGCTCGGGATGGGTGTGTGACACTGTGCTCGGGATGGGATGCGTGACACTCTGCTCGGGATGGGTGTGTGACACTCTGCTAGAGGTGGGATGTGTGACACTCTGCTCAGGATGGGTGTGTGACACTGCTCGGGATGGGATGCGTGACACTCTGCTCGGAGTGGGATGCGTGACACTCTGCTCGGGGTGGGATGCGTGACACTCTGCTCGGGATGGGATGCGTGACACTCTGCTCGGGATGGGATGCGTGACACTCTGCTCGGGATGGGTGTGTGACACTCTGCTCGGGATGGGATGCGTGACACTCTGCTCAGGGTGGGATGCGTGACACTCTGCTCGGGGTGGGTGTGTGACACTCTGCTCATGGTGGGATGTATGACACTATGCTCGGGATGGGTGTGTGACATTCGCCTAGAGGTGGGATGCGGGACACTCTGCTCGGGGTGGGATGCGGCACACTCTGCTCGGGGTGGGATGCGTGACACTCTGCTCGGGGTGGGTGCGTGACATTCTGCCCAGGGTGGGATGCGTGACACTCTGCTCGGGATGGGTGCGTGGCACTCTGCTCGGGGTGGGTGCGTGGCACTCTGCTCGGGGTGGGATGCGTGTTACTCTGCTCGGGATGGGTGCGTGGCACTCTGCTCGGGGTGGGATGCGTGACGCTCTGCTCGGGGTGGGATGCTGACACTCTGCTCATGTTTGTATGTGTGACACTCTGCTCGGGGTGGGATGCGGGACACTCTGCTCGGGATGGGTGTGTGACACTCTGCCCAGGGTGGGTGTGTGACACTCTGCTCGGGATGGGTGTGTGACACTCTGCTAGAGGTGGGATGTGTGACACTCTGCTAAGGATGGGTGTGTGACACTCTGCTCGGGGTGGGATGCGGCACACTCTGCTCGCGGTGGGATGCGTGACACTCTGCTCGGGGTGGGTGCGTGACATTCTGCCCAGGGTGGAATGCGTGACACTCTGCTCGGGATGGGTGCGTGGCACTCTGCTCTGGGTGGGTGCGTGGCACTATGCTCGGGGAAGGATGCGTGTTACTCTGCTCGGGATGGGTGCGTGGCACTCTGCTCGGGGTGGGATGTGTGACGCTCTGCTCGGGGTGGGATGCTGACACTCTGCTCATGTTTGTATGTGTGACACTCTGCTCGGGGTGGGATGCGGGACACTCTGCTCGGGATGGGTGTGTGACACTCTGCCCAGGGTGGGTGTGTGACACTCTGCTCGGGATGGGTGTGTGACACTGTGCTCGGGATGGGGTGCGTGACACTCTGCTCGGGATGGGTGTGTGACACTCTGCTAGAGGTGGGATGTGTGACACTCTGCTCAGGATGGGTGTGTGACACTCTGCTCGGGATGGGATGCGTGACACTCTGCTCGGGGTGGGATGCGTGACACTCTGCTCGGGGTGGGATGTGTGACACTCTGCTCGGGATGGGATGCGTGACACTCTGCTCGGGATGGGTGTGTGACACTCTGCTCGGGGTGGGATGCGTGACACTCTGCTCGGGGTAGGATGCGTGACACTCTGCTCGGGGTAGGATGCGTGACACTCTGCTCGGGGTGGGATGCGTGACACTCTGCTCAGGGTGGGATGCATGCCACTCTGCTCGGGGTGGGTGCGTGGCACTCTGCTCGGGATGGGTGTGTGACAATCTGCTCATGGTGGGATGTATGACACTCTGCTCGGGATGGGTGTGTGACATTCGCCTAGAGGTGGGATGCGGGACACTCTGCTCGGGGTGGGATGCGGCACACTCAGCTCGGGGTGGGATGCGTGACACTCTGCTCGGGGTGGGTGCGTGACATTCTGCCCAGGGTGGGATGCGTGACACTCTGCTCGGGATGGGTGCGTGGCACTCTGCTCGGGGTGGGTGCGTGGCACTCTGCTCGGGGTGGGATGCGTGACGCTCTGCTCGGGGTGGGATGCTGACACTCTGCTCATGGTTGTATGTGTGACACTCTGCTCGGGGTGGGATGCGGGACACTCTGCTCGGGATGGGTGTGTGACACTCTGCTCAGGGTGGGTGTGTGACACTCTGCTCGGGATGGGTGTGTGACACTGTGCTCGGGATGGGATGCGTGACACTCTGCTCGGGATGGGTGTGTGACACTCTGCTAGAGGTGGGATGTGTGACACTCTGCTCGGGATGGGTGTGTGACACTCTGCTCGGGATGGGTGTGTGACACTCTGCTCAGGGTGGATGTGTGGCACTCTGCTCAGGGTGGGTGTGTGGCACTCTAGAAGCTTTTTAGAACTGGTGATGTTGCTCATAGCAACCAATCAGATTCTACTTAACATTTACCTAGTTGCCTCTAGAAGATAATAAAATCTATTTGGTTGCTATGGGCAACATCACCAGTTCTAAAAAAAACTCCAACCTTAGTAAACTTACCCTTGTGCATCTGAAGTACCTTTTTAGGATTTTTCCCCTACCACATCGCAGCTGGCGGCTTGTCACACACTACAGGCTTTAGTGCAGCTATGCTCCAACACCTTAGAATTACTTATTTGTTAATAATTTATTTCTTTCATACAGATGATGCAGGGGCAGAGTATGGGTCACTGAGATCTGTGTGAAGTGGGAACAGTATGTATGATTTAGGCTTGCCAAAAAGTTAGAGCCAGGCCTGAAGTAAAGCAACAGCTTGTTATTTAAGGAGACTAATGATTTTTTCATGTAAATTTGTGAATGTTCAAAGAAGCTCAAACTTGCTGCAAATTGTTTTTTGAACTAGTTCATTGAATCTATAAAAAATAAATGAAATAGTCCAGACATAATAGAAGTGACATAGGATATAACAATTATGTGGTGCTGACGCGTTTCGTGCTAGTCCTGGAACTATCATCCTATGAAAGTTACTGGCTTGGAATAAAGAAACAGATATATTAACCTGGAGAAGGCATAAGAAAGTGATAAACCAGTGATAAATGCAAGGTGATAAATGCACCAGCCAATCAGCTCCTAACTGTTAATTTACATATTGGAGCTGATTGGCTGGTGAGTTTATCACCTTGCACTTAACACTGGTTTATCACTTCCTTATGCCTTCTCTAGGTTAATACAGCTGCCCCAAAAAGTGTTGGGCATGCACAATTATGACACCTTACATCGTTTCAACTATAGCTGGACTACTGTATTAATTAAAGGGGAGAATGTCTTGAGTTGCCGATTGTCCTGAACACTGCAGAACACCACCCCCCCTGCGCCTACTGTAGCTACGCCTTGAGCAGCAGAGTTTACTGACAAATAAGGTGTAAGTACCAAGTAGGACTAATTCCAGATGAACTTTCTCTCAAATATTTATGGTATGCATATTTTTAATTCATTAAATTCTATTAGTACTGCCCATTTGTGTGTATGCATATGCTGAGCATGTGCAGTGCCCAATCATATAAGTTAATCTACACAAGCTGACGCAGTGCTCTTTAGTCCCTTTCTCTAACGTCCTAAGTGGATGCTGGGGACTCCGTCAGGACCATGGGGAATAGCGGCTCCGCAGGAGACAGGGCACAAAAATAAAGCTTTAGGATTAGGTGGTGTGTACTGGCTCCTCCCCCTATGACCCTCCTCCAAGCCTCAGTTAGGTTTTTGTGCCCGTCCGAGCAGGGTGCAATCTAGGTGGCTCTCCTAAAGAGCTGCTTAGAAAAAGTTTTTAGGTTTTTTATTTTCAGTGAGTCCTGCTGGCAACAGGCTCACTGCATCGAGGGACTTAGGGGAGAGAATTTCAACTCACTCCGTGCAGGATGGATTGGATTCTTAGGCTACTGGACACCATTAGCTCCAGAGGGAGTCGGAACACAGGTCTCACCCTGGGGTTCGTCCCGGAGCCGCGCCGCCGACCCCCCTTACAGATGCTGAAGATTGAAGTAGAGATGAGCGCCTGAAATTTTTCGGGTTTTGTGTTTTGGTTTTGGGTTCGGTTCCGCGGCCGTGTTTTGGGTTCGACCGCGTTTTGGCAAAACCTCACCGAATTTTTTTTGTCGGATTCGGGTGTGTTTTGGATTCGGGTGTTTTTTTAAAAAAACACTAAAAAACAGCTTAAATCATAGAATTTGGGGGTCATTTTGATCCCATATTATTATTAACCTCAAAAACCATAATTTCCACTCATTTTCAGTCTATTCTGAATACCTCACACCTCACAATATTATTTTTAGTCCTAAAATTTGCACCAAGGTCGCTGGATGACTAAGCTAAGCGACACTAGTGGCCGACACAAACACCTGGCCCATCTAGGAGTGGCACTGCAGTGTCACGCAGGATGTCCCTTCCAAAAAACCCTCCCCAATCAGCACATGACGCAAAGAAAAAAAGAGGCGCAATGAGGTAGCTGACTGTGTGAGTAAGATAAGCGACCCTAGTGGCCGACACAAACACCGGGCCCATTTAGGAGTGGCACTGCAGTGTCACGCAGGATGTCCCTTCCAAAAAACCCTCCCCAATCAGCACATGACGCAAAGAAAAAAAGAGGCGCAATGAGGTAGCTGACTGTGTGAGTAAGATTAGCGACCCTAGTGGCCGACACAAACACCGGGCCCATTTAGGAGTGGCACTGCAGTGTCACGCAGGATGTCCCTTCCAAAAAACCCTCCCCAATCAGCACATGACGCAAAGAAAAAAAGAGGCGCAATGAGGTAGCTGACTGTGTGAGTAAGATTAGCGACCCTAGTGGCCGACACAAACACCGGGCCCATTTAGGAGTGGCACTGCAGTGTCACGCAGGATGTCCCTTCCAAAAAACCCTCCCCAATCAGCACATGACGCAAAGAAAAAAAGAGGCGCAATCAGGTAGCTGACTGTGTGAGTAAGATTAGCGACCCTAGTGGCCGACACAAACACCGGGCCCATTTAGGAGTGGCACTGCAGTGTCACGCAGGATGGCCCTTCCAAAAAACCCTCCCCAATCAGCACATGACGCAAAGAAAAAAAGAGGCGCAATGAGGTAGCTGACTGTGTGAGTAAGATTAGCGACCCTAGTGGCCGACACAAACACCGGGCCCATTTAGGAGTGGCACTGCAGTGTCACGCAGAATGTCCCTTCCAAAAAACCCTCCCCAATCAGCACATGACGCAAAGAAAAAAAGAGGCGCAATGAGGTAGCTGACTGTGTGAGTAAGATTAGCGACCCTAGTGGCCGACACAAACACCGGGCCCATTTAGGAGTGGCACTGCAGTGTCACGCAGGATGTCCCTTCCAAAAAACCCTCCCCAATCAGCACATGACGCAAAGAAAAAAAGAGGCGCAATGAGGTAGCTGACTGTGTGAGTAAGATTAGCGACCCTAGTGGCCGACACAAACACCGGGCCCATTTAGGAGTGGCACTGCAGTGTCACGCAGGATGTCCCTTCCAAAAAACCCTCCCCAATCAGCACATGACGCAAAGAAAAAAAGAGGCGCAATGAGGTAGCTGACTGTGTGAGTAAGATTAGCGACCCTAGTGGCCGACACAAACACCGGGCCCATTTAGGAGTGGCACTGCAGTGTCACGCAGGATGTCCCTTCCAAAAAACCCTCCCCAATCAGCACATGACGCAAAGAAAAAAAGAGGCGCAATGAGGTAGCTGACTGTGTGAGTAAGATTAGCGACCCTAGTGGCCGACACAAACACCGGGCCCATTTAGGAGTGGCACTGCAGTGTCACGCAGGATGTCCCTTCCAAAAAACCCTCCCCAATCAGCACATGACGCAAAGAAAAAAAGAGGCGCAATGAGGTAGCTGACTGTGTGAGTAAGATTAGCGACCCTAGTGGCCGACACAAACACCGGGCCCATTTAGGAGTGGCACTGCAGTGTCACGCAGGATGTCCCTTCCAAAAAACCCTCCCCAAACAGCACATGACGCAAAGAAAAATAAAAGAAAAAAGAGGTGCAAGATGGAATTGTCCTTGGGCCCTCCCACCCACCCTTATGTTGTATAAACAAAACAGGACATGCACACTTTAACCAACCCATCATTTCAGTGACAGGGTCTGCCACACGACTGTGACTGATATGGCGGGTTGGTTTGGACCCCCCCAAAAAAAGAAGCAATTAATCTCTCCTTGCACAAACTGGCTCTACAGAGGCAAGATGTCCACCTCATCATCACCCTCCGATATATCACCGTGTACATCCCCCTCCTCACAGATTATCAATTCGTCCCCACTGGAATCCACCATCTCAGCACCCTGTGTACTTTGTGGAGGCAATTGCTGCTGGTCAATGTCTCCGCGGAGGAATTGATTATAATTCATTTTAATGAACATCATCTTCTCCACATTTTCTGGATGTAACCTCGTACGCCGATTGCTGACAAGGTGAGCGGCGGCACTAAACACTCTTTCGGAGTACACATTTGTGGGAGGGCAACTTAGGTAGAATAAAGCCAGTTTGTGCAATGGCCTCCAAATTGCCTCTTTTTCCTGCCAGTATAAGTATGGACTGTGTGACGTGCCTACTTGGATGCGGTCACTCATATAATCCTCCACCATTCTTTCAATGGTGAGAGAATCATATGCAGTGACAGTAGACGACATGTCCGTAATCGTTGTCAGGTCCTTCAGTCCGGACCAGATGTCAGCATCAGCAGTCGCTCCTGACTGCCCTGCATCACCGCCAGCGGGTGGGCTCGGAATTCTGAGCCTTTTCCTCGCACCCCCAGTTGCGGGAGAATGTGAAGGAGGAGATGTTGACAGGTCGCGTTCCGCTTGACTTGACAATTTTGTCACCAGCAGGTCTTTCAACCCCAGCAGACTTGTGTCTGCCGGAAAGAGAGATCCAAGGTAGGCTTTAAATCTAGGATCGAGCACGGTGGCCAAAATGTAGTGCTCTGATTTCAACAGATTGACCACCCGTGAATCCTTGTTAAGCGAATTAAGGGCTCCATCCACAAGTCCCACATGCCTAGCGGAATCGCTCCGTGTTAGCTCCTCCTTCAATGTCTCCAGCTTCTTCTGCAAAAGCCTGATGAGGGGAATGACCTGACTCAGGCTGGCAGTGTCTGAACTGACTTCACGTGTGGCAAGTTCAAAGGGCATCAGAACCTTGCACAACGTTGAAATCATTCTCCACTGCGCTTGAGACAGGTGCATTCCACCTCCTATATCGTGCTCAATTGTATAGGCTTGAATGGCCTTTTGCTGCTCCTCCAACCTCTGAAGCATATAGAGGGTTGAATTCCACCTCGTTACCACTTCTTGCTTCAGATGATGGCAGGGCAGGTTCAGTAGTTTTTGGTGGTGCTCCAGTCTTCTGTACGTGGTGCCTGTACGCCGAAAGTGTCCCGCAATTTTTCTGGCCACCGACAGCATCTCTTGCACGCCCCTGTCGTTTTTTAAATAATTCTGCACCACCAAATTCAAGGTATGTGCAAAACATGGGACGTGCTGGAATTTGCCCATATTTAATGCACACACAATATTGCTGGCGTTGTCCGATGCCACAAATCCACAGGAGAGTCCAATTGGGGTAAGCCATTCCGCGATGATCTTCCTCAGTTGCCGTAAGAGGTTTTCAGCTGTGTGCGTATTCTGGAAAGCGGTGATACAAAGCGTAGCCTGCCTAGGAAAGAGTTGGCGTTTGCGAGATGCTGCTACTGGTGCCGCCGCTGCTGTTCTTGCGGCGGGAGTCCATACATCTACCCAGTGGGCTGTCACAGTCATATAGTCCTGACCCTGCCCTGCTCCACTTGTCCACATGTCCGTGGTTAAGTGGACATTGGGTACAACTGCATTTTTTAGGACACTGGTGAGTCTTTTTCTGACGTCCGTGTACATTCTCGGTATCGCCTGCCTAGAGAAGTGGAACCTAGATGGTATTTGGTAACGGGGGCACACTGCCTCAATAAATTGTCTAGTTCCCTGTGAACTAACGGCGGATACCGGACGCACGTCTAACACCAACATAGTTGTCAAGGCCTCAGTTATCCGCTTTGCAGCAGGATGACTGCTGTGATATTTCATCTTCCTCGCAAAGGACTGTTGAACAGTCAATTGCTTACTGGAAGTAGTACAAGTGGGCTTACGACTTCCCCTCTGGGATGACCATCGACTCCCAGCAGCAACAACAGCAGCGCCAGCAGCAGTAGGCGTTACACGCAAGGATGCATCGGAGGAATCCCAGGCAGGAGAGGACTCGTCAGAATTGCCAGTGACATTGCCTGCAGGACTATTGGCATTCCTGGGGAAGGAGGAAATTGACACTGAGGGAGTTGGTGGGGTGGTTTGCGTGAGCTTGGTTACAAGAGGAAGGGATTTACTGGTCAGTGGACTGCTTCCGCTGTCACCCAAAGTTTTTGAACTTGTCACTGACTTATTATGAATGCGCTGCAGGTGACGTATAAGGGAGGATGTTCCGAGGTGGTTAACGTCCTTACCCCTACTTATTACAGCTTGACAAAGGGAACACACGGCTTGACACCTGTTGTCCGCATTTCTGTTGAAATAGTTCCACACCGAAGAGCTGATTTTTTTGGTATTTTCACCAGGCATGTCAACGGCCATATTCCTCCCACGGACAACAGGTGTCTCCCCGGGTGCCTGACTTAAACAAACCACCTCACCATCAGAATCCTCCTGGTCAATTTCCTCCCCAGCGCCAGCAACACCCATATCCTCCTCATCCTGGTGTACTTCAACACTGACATCTTCAATCTGACTATCAGGAACTGGACTGCGGGTGCTCCTTCCAGCACTTGCAGGGGGCGTGCAAATGGTGGAAGGCGCATGCTCTTCACGTCCAGTGTTGGGAAGGTCAGGCATCGCAACCGACACAATTGGACTCTCCTTGTGGATTTGGGATTTCGAAGAACGCACAGTTCTTTGCGGTGCTACTGCTTTTGCCAGCTTGAGTCTTTTCATTTTTCTAGCGAGAGGCTGAGTGCCTCCATCCTCATGTGAAGCTGAACCACTAGCCATGAACATAGGCCAGGGCCTCAGCCGTTCCTTGCCACTCCGTGTGGTAAATGGCATATTGGCAAGTTTACGCTTCTCCTCCGACAATTTTATTTTAGGTTTTGGAGTCCTTTTTTTACTGATATTTGGTGTTTTGGATTTGACATGCTCTGTACTATGACATTGGGCATCGGCCTTGGCAGACGACGTTGCTGGCATTTCATCGTCTCGGCCATGACTAGTGGCAGCAGCTTCAGCACGAGGTGGAAGTGGATCTTGATCTTTCCCTAATTTTGGAACCTCAACATTTTTGTTCTCCATATTTTAATAGGCACAACTAAAAGGCACCTCAGGTAAACAATGGAGATGGATGGATACTAGTATACAATTATGGACGGACTGCCGAGTGCCGACACAGAGGTAGCTACAGCCGTGAACTACCGTACTGTGTCTGCTGCTAATATAGACTGGTTGATAAAGAGATGTCGTAGTATGTATGTATGAAGAAGAAAGAAAAAAAAACCACGGTTAGGTGGTATACAATTATGGACGGACTGCCGAGTGCCGACACAGAGGTAGCCACAGCCGTGAACTACCGTACTGTACTGTGTCTGCTGCTAATATAGACTGGTTGATAAAGAGATGTCGTAGTATGTATGTATGAAGAAGAAAGAAAAAAAAACCACGGGTAGGTGGTATACAATTATGGACGGACTGCCGAGTGCCGACACAGAGGTAGCCACAGCCGTGAACTACCGTACTGTACTGTGTCTGCTGCTAATATAGACTGGTTGATAAAGAGATGTAGTAGTATGTATGTATAAAGAAGAAAGAAAAAAAAACCACGGGTAGGTGGTATACAATTATGGACGGACTGCCGAGTGCCGACACAGAGGTAGCCACAGCCGTGAACTACCGTACTGTACTGTGTCTGCTGCTAATATAGACTGGTTGATAAAGAGATGTCGTAGTATGTATGTATGAAGAAGAAAGAAAAAAAAACCACGGTTAGGTGGTATACAATTATGGACGGACTGCCGAGTGCCGACACAGAGGTAGCCACAGCCGTGAACTACCGTACTGTACTGTGTCTGCTGCTAATATAGACTGGTTGATAAAGAGATGTCGTAGTATGTATGTATAAAGAAGAAAGAAAAAAAAACCACGGTTAGGTGGTATACAATTATGGACGGACTGCCGAGTGCCGACACAGAGGTAGCCACAGCCGTGAACTACCGTACTGTACTGTGTCTGCTGCTAATATAGACTGGTTGATAAAGAGATGTCGTAGTATGTATGTATGAAGAAGAAAGAAAAAAAAACCACGGTTAGGTGGTATACAATTATGGACGGACTGCCGAGTGCCGACACAGAGGTAGCCACAGCCGTGAACTACCGTACTGTACTGTGTCTGCTGCTAATATAGACTGGTTGATAAAGAGATGTCGTAGTATGTATGTATAAAGAAGAAAGAAAAAAAAACCACGGTTAGGTGGTATACAATTATGGACGGACTGCCGAGTGCCGACACAGAGGTAGCCACAGCCGTGAACTACCGTACTGTACTGTGTCTGCTGCTAATATAGACTGGTTGATAAAGAGATGTAGTAGTATGTATGTATAAAGAAGAAAGAAAAAAAAACCACGGGTAGGTGGTATACAATTATGGATGGACTGCCGAGTGCCGACACAGAGGTAGCTACAGCCGTGAACTACCGTACTGTGTCTGCTGCGAGTGGATGATAAATAATGATATAAAAAATATATATATATCACTACTGCAGCCGGACAGGTATATATATTATATAATGACGGACCTGCTGGACACTGTCTGTCAGCAGAATGAGTTTTTTATAGAATAAAAAAAAAAACACCACACAAGTGAAGTCACACGACGAGTGTTTAACTTTTTCAGGCAATCACAATATAGTATACTACTAACTATACTGGTGGTCAGTGTGGTCAGGTCACTGGTCAGTCACACTGGCAGTGGCACTCCTGCAGCAAAAGTGTGCACTGTTTAATTTTAATATAATATGTACTCCTGGCTCCTGCTATAACCTATAACTGGCACTGCAGTGCTCCCCAGTCTCCCCCACAATTATAAGCTGTGTGAGCTGAGCACAGTCAGATATATAATATATACATAGATGATGCAGCACACTGGGCTGAGCAGTGCACACAGATATGGTATGTGACTGTCTTGTACTCCTGGCTCCTGCTATAACCTATAACTGGCACTGCAGTGCTCCCCAGTCTCCCCCACAATTATAAGCTGTGTGAGCTGAGCACAGTCAGATATATAATATATACATAGATGATGCAGGCATGCAGCACACTGGGCTGAGCAGTGCACACAGATATGGTATGTGACTGAGTCACTGTGTGTACCGTTTTTTTCAGGCAGAGAACGGATATATTAAATAAAACAACTGCACTGCTGGTGGTCACTGTGGTCAGTCACTAAACTCTGCACTCTCTTCTACAGTATCAGCCTCAGGTCAATCTCTCTCTCTCTCTCCTAATCTAAATGGAGAGGACGCCAGCCACGTCCTCTCCCTATCAATCTCAATGCACGTGTGAAAATGGCGGCGACGCGCGGCTCCTTATATAGAATCCGAGTCTCGCGAGAATCCGACAGCGTCATGATGACGTTCGGGCGCGCTCGGGTTAACCGAGCAAGGCGGGAAGATCCGAGTCGCTCGGACCCGTGAAAAAAAACATGAAGTTCGTGCGGGTTCGGATTCAGAGAAACCGAACCCGCTCATCTCTAGATTGAAGGTCCGGAAACAGGCGGCAGAAGGCTCTTCAGTCTTCATGAAGGTAGCGCACAGCACTGCAGCTGTGCGCCATTGTTGTCACACACTTCACACCAAGCGGTCACGGAGGGTGCAGGGCGCTGCTGGGGGCGCCCTGGGCAGCAATATTTAATACCTTTATGGCAAAAGAATACATCACATATAGCCATTGAGGCTATATGTATGTATTTAACCCATGCCAGATATCTAAAACTCCGGGAGAAAAGCCCGCCGAAATAGGGGGCGGGGCTTATTCTCCTCAGCACACAGCGCCATTTTCCTGCTCAGCTCCGCTGTGAGGAAGGCTCCCAGGACTCTCCCCTGCACTGCACTACAGAAACAGGGTAAAACAGAGAGGGGGGGCATTTTTTGGCGATATTTTGATATATTTAAGCTGCTATAAGGAACAACACTTATATAAGGTTGTTCCCATATATATTATAGCGCTTGGGTGTGTGCTGGCAAACTCTCCCTCTGTCTCCCCAAAGGGCTAGTGGGGTCCTGTCTTCGATAAGAGCATTCCCTGTGTGTCTGCTGTGTGTCGGTACGTGTGTGTCGACATGTATGAGGACGATGTTGGTGTGGAGGCAGAGCAATTGCCGATAATGGTGATGTCACCCCCCAGGGAGTCGACACCGGAATGGATGGCTTTGTTTATGGAATTACGTGATAATGTCAGCACATTACAAAAATCAGTTGACGACATGAGACGGCCGGCAAACCAGTTAGTACCTGCCCAGGCGTCTCAGACACCGTCAGGGGCTGTAAAGCGCCCTTTACCTCAGTCGGTCGACACAGACCCAGACACAGACACTGAATCTAGTGTCGACGGTGATGAAACAAATGTATTTTCAAGTAGGGCCACACGTTATATGATCACGGCAATGAAGGAGGCTTTGCATATCTCTGATACTGCAAGTACCACAAAAAGGGGTATTATGTGGGGGGTGAAAAAACTACCTGTAGTTTTTCCTGAATCAGAGGAATTAAATGATGTATGTGATGAAGCGTGGGTTAACCCAGATAGAAAAGTGCTAATTTCAAAAAAGTTATTAGCATTATACCCTTTCCCGCCAGAGGTTAGGGCGCGCTGGGAAACACCCCCTAGGGTGGATAAGGCGCTCACACGCTTATCAAAACAAGTGGCGTTACCGTCTCCTGATACGGCCGCCCTCAGGGATCCAGCTGATAGGAGACTGGAAACTACCCTAAAAAGTATATACACACATACTGGTGTTATACTGCGACCAGCCATCGCCTCAGCCTGGATGTGCAGTGCTGGGGTCGTCTGGTTGGATTCCCTGACTGAAAATATTGATACCCTGGATAGGGACAGTATTTTATTGACTATAGAGCAATTAAAGGATGCTTTCCTTTATATGCGAGATGCTCAGAGAGATATTTGCACTCTGGCATCGAGAGTAAATGCGATGTCCATATCTGCCAGAAGGAGTTTATGGACGCGACAGTGGTCAGGTGATGCGGATTCCAAACGACATATGGAAGTATTGCCGTATAAAGGGGAGGAATTATTTGGCGTCGGTCTATCGGATCTGGTGGCCACGGCAACTGCCGGAAAATCCACCTTTTTACCTCAGACCCCCTCCCAACAGAAAAAGACACCGTCTTTTCAGCCGCAGTCCTTTCGGTCCTATAAGAACAAGCGGACAAAAGGACAGTCATATCTGCCTCGGGGCAGAGGAAGGGGTAAGAGAGGGCAGCAAGCAGCCCCTGCCCAGGAACAGAAGCCCTCTCAGGGTTCTGCAAAGCCCTCAGCATGACGCTGGGGCCTTACAAGCGGACTCAGGAGCGGTGGGGGGTCGACTCAAGAATTTCAGCGCACAGTGGGCTTGCTCACAGGTGGACCCCTGGATCCTGCAGGTAGTATCTCAGGGTTACAGGTTGGAATTCGAGAAGTCTCCCCCTCGCAGGTTCCTAAAGTCTGCTTTGCCAACGTCTCCCTCAGACAGGGCGACGGTATTGGAAGCCATTCACAAGCTGTTTTCTCAGCAGGTGATAGTCAAGGTACCCCTCCTACAACAGGGAAAGGGGTATTACTCCACACTATTTGTGGTACCGAAGCCGGACGGCTCGGTAAGACCTATTCTAAATCTGAAATCTTTGAACCTGTACATACAAAAATTCAAGTTCAAGATGGAGTCACTCAGAGCAGTGATAGCGAATCTGGAAGAAGGGGACTTTATGGTGTCCCTGGACATAAAGGATGCTTACCTGCATGTCCCAATTTGCCCTTCACATCAAGGGTACCTCAGGTTCGTGGTGCAAAACTGTCATTATCAGTTTCAGACGCTGCCGTTTGGATTGTCCACGGCACCTCGGGTCTTTACCAAGGTAATGGCCGAAATGATGATTCTTCTGCGAAGAAGAGGCGTATTAATTATCCCTTACTTGGACGATCTCCTGATAAGGGCAAGGTCCAGAGAACAGCTGGAGGACGGAGTAGCACTAACCCGACTAGGGCTGCAACAACACGGGTGGATTCTGAATTTTCCAAAATCTCAGTTGACCCCGACGACACGTCTGCTGTTCCTGGGAATGATTCTGGACACGGTTCAGAAAAAGGTGTTTCTTCCGGAGGAGAAAGCCAGGGAGTTATCCGAACTTGTCAGGAACCTCCTAAAACCAGGGAAAGTGTCTGTGCATCAATGCACAAGAGTCCTGGGAAAGATGGTGGCTTCTTACGAAGCGATTCCATTCGGCAGATTCCACGCACGAACTTTTCAGTGGGATCTGCTGGACAAATGGTCCGGATCACATCTGCAGATGCATCAGCGGATAACCTTATCGCCACGGACAAGGGTGTCTCTTCTGTGGTGGTTGCAGAGTGCTCATCTGTTAGAGGGCCGCAGATTCGGCATACAGGACTGGGTCCTGGTGACCACGGATGCCAGTCTGAGAGGCTGGGGAGCGGTCACACAGGGAAGAAACTTCCAGGGAGTATGGTCAAGCCTGGAGATGTCTCTTCACATAAATATACTGGAGCTAAGAGCGATTTACAATGCTCTAAGTCTGGCAAAACCCCTGCTTCAGGGTCAGCCGGTGTTGATCCAGTCGGACAACATCACGGCAGTCGCCCACGTAAACAGACAGGGCGGCACAAGAAGCAGGACAGCAATGGCAGAAGCTGCAAGGATTCTTCGCTGGGCGGAAGATCATGTGATAGCACTGTCAGCAGTATTCATTCCGGGAGTGGACAACTGGGAAGCAGACTTCCTCAGCAGACACGATCTACACCCGGGAGAGTGGGGACTTCATCCAGAAGTCTTCCACATGATTGTGAACCGTTGGGAAAAACCAATGGTGGATATGATGGCGTCCCGCCTCAACAAAAAACTGGACAGGTATTGCGCCAGGTCAAGAGACCCTCAGGCAATAGCTGTGGACGCTCTGGTAACACCGTGGGTGTTCCAGTCAGTGTATGTGTTCCCTCCTCTGCCTCTCATACCAAAAGTACTGAGAATTATACGGCAAAAGGGAGTAAGAACGATACTAGTGGCTCCGGATTGGCCAAGAAGAACTTGGTACCCGGAACTTCAAGAGATGCTCACGGAGGATCCGTGGCCTATACCTCTAAGACGGGACCTGCTTCAGCAGGGACCGTGTCTATTCAAAGACTTACCGCGGCTGCGTTTGACGGCATGGCGGTTGAACGCCGAATTCTAAGGGAAAAAGGCATTCCGGAAGAGGTCATTCCTACACTGGTAAAAGCCAGGAAGGAGGTGACTGCACAACATTATCACCGCATTTGGAGAAAATATGTTGCGTGGTGTGAGGCCAGGAAGGCCCCCACGGAGGAATTTCAACTGGGTCGATTCCTACATTTCCTGCAAACAGGATTGTCTATGGGCCTCAAATTGGGGTCCATTAAGGTTCAAATTTCGGCCCTGTCGATTTTCTTCCAGAAAGAATTGGCTTCAGTTCCTGAAGTCCAGACTTTTGTAAAAGGAGTACTACATATACAGCCCCCGGTTGTGCCCCCAGTGGCACCGTGGGATCTTAATGTAGTCTTGGATTTTCTCAAATCCCATTGGTTTGAGCCGCTCAAATCGGTGGAGTTGAAGTATCTTACATGGAAAGTAACCATGCTACTGGCCCTGGCTTCAGCCAGGAGAGTATCAGAATTGGCGGCTTTATCATATAAGAGCCCATATCTGATTTTCCATACGGACAGGGCAGAACTGCGGACGCGTCCTCATTTTCTGCCTAAGGTGGTGTCAGCGTTTCACCTGAACCAGCCTATTGTGGTGCCTGCGGCTACTAACGATTTGGAGGATTCCAAGTTGTTGGACGTGGTCCGGGCATTGAAAATATATATTTCAAGAACGGCGGGAGTCAGAAAGTCTGACTCACTGTTTATATTGTATGCACCCAACAAGATGGGTGCTCCTGCTTCTAAGCAGACGATTGCTCGTTGGATTTGTAGCACAATTCAACTTGCACATTCTGTGGCAGGCTTGCCACAACCTAAATCTGTCAAGGCCCATTCCACAAGGAAAGTGGGCTCATCCTGGGCGGCTGCCCGGGGGGTCTCGGCATTACAACTTTGCCGAGCTGCTACTTGGTCAGGGGCAAACACGTTTGCAAAATTCTACAAATTTGATACCCTGGCTGAGGAGGACCTTGAGTTCTCTCATTCGGTGCTGCAGAGTCATCCGCACTCTCCCGCCCGTTTGGGAGCTTTGGTATAATCCCCATGGTCCTGACGGAGTCCCCAGCATCCACTTAGGATGTTAGAGAAAATAAGAATTTACTTACCGATAATTCTATTTCTCGTAGTCCGTAGTGGATGCTGGGCGCCCATCCCAAGTGCGGATTGTCTGCAATACTTGTACATAGTTATTGTTACAAACAAATTCGGGTTGTTATTGTTGTGAGCCGTCTGTTCAGAGGCTCCTACGTTTGTCATACTGTTAACTGGGTTCAGATCACAAGTTATACGGTGTGATTGGTGTGGCTGGTATGAGTCTTACCCGGGATTCAATATCCTTCCTTATTGTGTACGCTCGTCCGGGCACAGTATCCTAACTGAGGCTTGGAGGAGGGTCATAGGGGGAGGAGCCAGTACACACCACCTAATCCTAAAGCTTTATTTTTGTGCCCTGTCTCCTGCGGAGCCGCTATTCCCCATGGTCCTGACGGAGTCCCCAGCATCCACTACGGACTACGAGAAATAGAATTATCGGTAAGTAAATTCTTATTTTTTGGGGCAGATGTATTAACCTGGAGAAAGCATAAGGAAGTGATAAACCAGTGATGAGTGCAAGGTGATAAGCACACCAGCCAATCAACTCCTAACTGTTAATTTACATATTGGAGCTGATTGGCTGGTATGTTTATCACCTTGCATTTATCACTGGTTTATCACTTCCTTTTGCCTTCTCCAGGTTAATACATTTGCCCCTTGGTGCTTTGTTAATGACCTCATATGTTGAAATGTTACACAACATAAAAGTAAAGCAAAATAAAACTATAGTATGATACTGTACAACATTTTATTAAACATATAGGGGCATATGATCACTTCCCAAAAACTGTCTTGCACCTTGTTCCTGTGTGTTTCCAGCTGCAGCTGCGCCCCCTTCCCCCCCTCCCACTATATGCAGGCACCTTGGGGTCTATTTACTAAACCTTGGATGGAGATAAAGTGGACGGAGATAAAGTACAATGAAATCAGCTCCTAACTGTCATGTCACAGGCTGGGTTTGAAAAATGACAGTTAGGAGCTGGTTGGCTGGTACTTTATCTCTGGCCACTTTATCTCCACCCCTCACAAGCTGCCATGTAAATGGCAGCTTGTTACGAGATTCTGGGGCTGTTCTCCATCTCAGGAACAATTTGACTTTCAATCTCCGAAAATAAAGCATTTTCAGAGTTTGATGAATGTCACAATTTCTACATGCCCATACGGAGTATGGGGAGTATAATTAGAAATTAGAGATGAGCGGGTTCGGTTTCTCTGAATCCGAACCCGCCCGAACTTCATGGTTTTTTTCACGGGTCCGAGCAGACTCGGATCCTCCCGCCTTGCTCGGTTAACCCGAGCGCGCCCGAACGTCATCATGACGCTGTCGGATTCTCGCGAGACTCGGATTCTATATAAGGAGCCGCGCGTCGCCGCCATTTTCACACGTGCATTGAGATTGATAGGGAGAGGACGTGGCTGGCGTCCTCTCCATTTAGATTATAAGAGAGAGAGATTTACTGGAGCTTAGGACTAGGAGGAGTACTGTAGAAGTGTAGAGAGTGCAGAGAGTTTACTAGTGAGTGACCACCAGACAGTGCAGTTTATTTAATATATCCGTTCTCTGCCTGAAAAAAGCGATACACACAGTGACTCAGTCACATACCATATCTGTGTGCACTGCTCAGGCTCAGCCCAGTGTGCTGCATCATCTATATATATTATATATCTGTCTGACTGCTCAGCTCACACAGCTTATAATTGTGGGGGAGACTGGGGAGCACTGCAGTGCCAGTTATAGGTTATAGCAGGAGCCAGGAGTACATAATATTATATTAAAATTAAACAGTGCACACTTTTGCTGCAGGAGTGCCACTGCCAGTGTGACTGACCAGTGACCTGACCACACTGACCACCAGTATAGTTAGTAGTATACTTATATTGTGATTGCCTGAAAAAGTTAAACACTCGTCGTGTGACTTCACTTGTGTGTTGTTGTTTTTTTTATTCTATAAAAATAAAACTCATTCTGCTGACAGACAGTGTCCAGCAGGTCCGTCATTATATAATATATAATATATACCTGTCCGGCTGCAGTAGTGATATATATATATTTTTTATATCATTTATCATCCAGTCACAGCAGACACAGTACGGTAGTTCACGGCTGTGGCTACCTCTGTGTCTGCACTCGGCAGGCAGTCCGTCCATAATTGTATACCACCTAACCGTGGTTTTTTTTTCTTCTTTATACATACATACTACTACGACATCTCTTTATCAACCAGTCTATATTAGCAGCAGACACAGTACAGTACGGTAGTTCACGGCTGTGGCTACCTCTGTGTCTGCACTCGGCAGGCAGTCCGTCCATAATTGTATACCACCTAACCGTGGTTTTTTTTTCTTTCTTCTTTATACATACATAGTTACATAGACATCTCTTTATCAACCAGTCTATATTAGCAGCAGACACAGTACAGTACGGTAGTTCACGGCTGTGGCTACCTCTGTGTCTGCACTCGGCAGGCAGTCCGTCCATAATTGTATACCACCTAACCGTGGTTTTTTTTTCTTTCTTCTTTATACATACATAGTTACATAGACATCTCTTTATCAACCAGTCTATATTAGCAGCAGACACAGTACAGTACGGTAGTTCACGGCTGTGGCTACCTCTGTGTCTGCACTCGGCAGGCAGTCCGTCCATAATTGTATACCACCTAACCGTGGTTTTTTTTTCTTTCTTCTTTATACATACATAGTTACATAGACATCTCTTTATCAACCAGTCTATATTAGCAGCAGACACAGTACAGTACGGTAGTTCACGGCTGTGGCTACCTCTGTGTCTGCACTCGGCAGGCAGTCCGTCCATAATTGTATACCACCTAACCGTGGTTTTTTTTTCTTTCTTCTTTATACATACATAGTTACATAGACATCTCTTTATCAACCAGTCTATATTAGCAGCAGACACAGTACAGTACGGTAGTTCACGGCTGTGGCTACCTCTGTGTCTGCACTCGGCAGGCAGTCCGTCCATAATTGTATACCACCTAACCGTGGTTTTTTTTTCTTTCTTCTTTATACATACATACTACTACGACATCTCTTTATCAACCAGTCTATATTATTAGCAGCAGACACAGTACAGTACGGTAGTTCACGGCTGTGGCTACCTCTGTGTCTGCACTCGGCAGGCAGTCCGTCCATAATTGTATACCACCTAACCGTGGTTTTTTTTTCTTTCTTCTTTATACATACATACTACTACGACATCTCTTTATCAACCAGTCTATATTATTAGCAGCAGACACAGTACAGTACGGTAGTTCACGGCTGTGGCTACCTCTGTGTCTGCACTCGGCAGGCAGTCCGTCCATAATTGTATACCACCTAACCGTGGTTTTTTTTTCTTTCTTCTTTATACATACATAGTTACATAGACATCTCTTTATCAACCAGTCTATATTAGCAGCAGACACAGTACAGTACGGTAGTTCACGGCTGTGGCTACCTCTGTGTCTGCACTCGGCAGGCAGTCCATAATTGTATACTAGTATCCATCTCCATTGTTTACCTGAGGTGCCTTTTAGTTGTGCCTATTAAAATATGGAGAACAAAAATGTTGAGGTTCCAAAATTAGGGAAAGATCAAGATCCACTTCCACCTCGTGCTGAAGCTGCTGCCACTAGTCATGGCCGAGACGATGAAATGCCAGCAACGTCGTCTGCCAAGGCCGATGCCCAATGTCATAGTACAGAGCATGTCAAATCCAAAACACCAAATATCAGAAAAAAAAGGACTCCAAAACCTAAAATAAAATTGTCGGAGGAGAAGCGTAAACTTGCCAATATGCCATTTACGACACGGAGTGGCAAGGAACGGCTGAGGCCCTGGCCTATGTTCATGGCTAGTGGTTCAGCTTCACATGAGGATGGAAGCACTCAGCCTCTCGCTAGAAAAATGAAAAGACTCAAGCTGGCAAAAGCAGCACAGCAAAGAACTGTGCATTCTTCGAAATCCCAAATCCACAAGGAGAGTCCAATTGTGTCGGTTGCGATGCCTGACCTTCCCAACACTGGACGTGAAGAGCATGCGCCTTCCACCATTTGCACGCCCCCTGCAAGTGCTGGAAGGAGCACCCGCAGTCCAGTTCCTGATAGTCAGATTGAAGATGTCAGTGTTGAAGTACACCAGGATGAGGAGGATATGGGTGTTGCTGGCGCTGGGGAGGAAATTGACCAGGAGGATTCTGATGGTGAGGTGGTTTGTTTAAGTCAGGCACCCGGGGAGACACCTGTTGTCCGTGGGAGGAATATGGCCGTTGACATGCCAGGTGAAAATACCAAAAAAATCAGCTCTTCGGTGTGGAGGTATTTCAACAGAAATGCGGACAACAGGTGTCAAGCCGTGTGTTCCCTTTGTCAAGCTGTAATAAGTAGGGGTAAGGACGTTAACCACCTCGGAACATCCTCCCTTATACGTCACCTGCAGCGCATTCATAATAAGTCAGTGACAAGTTCAAAAACTTTGGGTGACAGCGGAAGCAGTCCACTGACCAGTAAATCCCTTCCTCTTGTAACCAAGCTCACGCAAACCACCCCACCAACTCCCTCAGTGTCAATTTCCTCCTTCCCCAGGAATGCCAATAGTCCTGCAGGCCATGTCACTGGCAATTCTGACGATTCCTCTCCTGCCTGGGATTCCTCCGATGCATCCTTGCGTGTAACGCCTACTGCTGCTGGCGCTGCTGTTGTTGCTGCTGGGAGTCGATGGTCATCCCAGAGGGGAAGTCGTAAGCCCACTTGTACTACTTCCAGTAAGCAATTGACTGTTCAACAGTCCTTTGCGAGGAAGATGAAATATCACAGCAGTCATCCTGCTGCAAAGCGGATAACTGAGGCCTTGACAACTATGTTGGTGTTAGACGTGCGTCCGGTATCCGCCGTTAGTTCACAGGGAACTAGACAATTTATTGAGGCAGTGTGCCCCCGTTACCAAATACCATCTAGGTTCCACTTCTCTAGGCAGGCGATACCGAGAATGTACACGGACGTCAGAAAAAGACTCACCAGTGTCCTAAAAAATGCAGTTGTACCCAATGTCCACTTAACCACGGACATGTGGACAAGTGGAGCAGGGCAGGGTCAGGACTATATGACTGTGACAGCCCACTGGGTAGATGTATGGACTCCCGCTGCAAGAACAGCAGCGGCGGCACTAGTAGCAGCATCTCGCAAACGCCAACTCTTTCCTAGGCAGGCTACGCTTTGTATCACCGCTTTCCAGAATACGCACACAGCTGAAAACCTCTTACGGCAACTGAGGAAGATCATCGCGGAATGGCTTACCCCAATTGGACTCTCCTGTGGATTTGTGGCATCGGACAACGCCAGCAATATTGTGTGTGCATTAAATATGGGCAAATTCCAGCACGTCCCATGTTTTGCACATACCTTGAATTTGGTGGTGCAGAATTTTTTTAAAAACGACAGGGGCGTGCAAGAGATGCTGTCGGTGGCCAGAAGAATTGCGGGACACTTTCGGCGTACAGGCACCACGTACAGAAGACTGGAGCACCACCAAAAACTACTGAACCTGCCCTGCCATCATCTGAAGCAAGAAGTGGTAACGAGGTGGAATTCAACCCTCTATATGCTTCAGAGGTTGGAGGAGCAGCAAAAGGCCATTCAAGCCTATACAATTGAGCACGATATAGGAGGTGGAATGCACCTGTCTCAAGCGCAGTGGAGAATGATTTCAACGTTGTGCAAGGTTCTGATGCCCTTTGAACTTGCCACACGTGAAGTCAGTTCAGACACTGCCAGCCTGAGTCAGGTCATTCCCCTCATCAGGCTTTTGCAGAAGAAGCTGGAGACATTGAAGGAGGAGCTAACACGGAGCGATTCCGCTAGGCATGTGGGACTTGTGGATGGAGCCCTTAATTCGCTTAACAAGGATTCACGGGTGGTCAATCTGTTGAAATCAGAGCACTACATTTTGGCCACCGTGCTCGATCCTAGATTTAAAGCCTACCTTGGATCTCTCTTTCCGGCAGACACAAGTCTGCTGGGGTTCAAAGACCTGCTGGTGACAAAATTGTCAAGTCAAGCGGAACGCGACCTGTCAACATCTCCTCCTTCACATTCTCCCGCAACTGGGGGTGCGAGGAAAAGGCTCAGAATTCCGAGCCCACCCGCTGGCGGTGATGCAGGGCAGTCTGGAGCGACTGCTGATGCTGACATCTGGTCCGGACTGAAGGACCTGACAACGATTACGGACATGTCGTCTACTGTCACTGCATATGATTCTCTCAACATTGATAGAATGGTGGAGGATTATATGAGTGACCGCATCCAAGTAGGCACGTCACACAGTCCGTACTTATACTGGCAGGAAAAAGAGGCAATTTGGAGGCCCTTGCACAAACTGGCTTTATTCTACCTAAGTTGCCCTCCCACAAGTGTGTACTCCGAAAGAGTGTTTAGTGCCGCCGCTCACCTTGTCAGCAATCGGCGTACGAGGTTACATCCAGAAAATGTGGAGAAGATGATGTTCATTAAAATGAATTATAATCAATTCCTCCGCGGAGACATTGACCAGCAGCAATTGCCTCCACAAAGTACACAGGGAGCTGAGATGGTGGATTCCAGTGGGGACGAATTGATAATCTGTGAGGAGGGGGATGTACACGGTGATATATCGGAGGGTGATGATGAGGTGGGCATCTTGCCTCTGTAGAGCCAGTTTGTGCAAGGAGAGATTAATTGCTTCTTTTTTGGGGGGGGTCCAAACCAACCCGTCATATCAGTCACAGTCGTGTGGCAGACCCTGTCACTGAAATGATGGGTTGGTTAAAGTGTGCATGTCCTGTTTTGTTTATACAACATAAGGGTGGGTGGGAGGGCCCAAGGACAATTCCATCTTGCACCTCTTTTTTCTTTTCTTTTTCTTTGCATCATGTGCTGATTGGGGAGGGTTTTTTGGAAGGGACATCCTGCGTGACACTGCAGTGCCACTCCTAAATGGGCCCGGTGTTTGTGTCGGCCACTAGGGTCGCTAATCTTACTCACACAGTCAGCTACCTCATTGCGCCTCTTTTTTTTCTTTGCGTCATGTGCTGTTTGGGGAGGGTTTTTTGGAAGGGACATCCTGCGTGACACTGCAGTGCCACTCCTAGATGGGCCCGGTGTTTGTGTCGGCCACTAGGGTCGCTAATCTTACTCACACAGCTACCTCATTGCGCCTCTTTTTTTCTTTGCGTCATGTGCTGTTTGGGGAGGGTTTTTTGGAAGGGACATCCTGCGTGACACTGCAGTGCCACTCCTAGATGGGCCCGGTGTTTGTGTCGGCCACTAGGGTCGCTAATCTTACTCACACAGCTACCTCATTGCGCCTCTTTTTTTCTTTGCGTCATGTGCTGTTTGGGGAGGGTTTTTTGGAAGGGCCATCCTGCGTGACACTGCAGTGCCACTCCTAGATGGGCCCGGTGTTTGTGTCGGCCACAAGGGTCGCTAATCTTACTCACACAGCTACCTCATTGCGCCTCTTTTTTTCTTTGCGTCATGTGCTGTTTGGGGAGGGTTTTTTGGAAGGGACATCCTGCGTGACACTGCAGTGCCACTCCTAGATGGGCCCGGTGTTTGTGTCGGCCACTAGGGTCGCTTATCTTACTCACACAGCGACCTCGGTGCAAATTTTAGGACTAAAAATAATATTGTGAGGTGTGAGGTATTCAGAATAGACTGAAAATGAGTGTAAATTATGGTTTTTGAGGTTAATAATACTTTGGGATCAAAATGACCCCCAAATTCTATGATTTAAGCTGTTTTTTAGTGTTTTTTGAAAAAAACACCCGAATCCAAAACACACCCGAATCCGACAAAAAAAATTCGGTGAGGTTATGCCAAAACGCGTTCGAACCCAAAACACGGCCGCGGAACCGAACCCAAAACCAAAACACAAAACCCGAAAAATTTCAGGCGCTCATCTCTATTAGAAATTGTGACAAATATAGGATAAATAAGATGAGGCACAGGTAAAACGAGACTGCGTATTTCAATGTGCAAGGTAGAAATAGAGGGGGTAATTCAGACCTGATCGTAGCAGCAAATTTGTTAGCAGTTGGGCAAAACCATGTGCAGTGCAGGGGGGGCAGATATAACATGTGCGCCCTACACACTGGGCGATATTACTGAAAGATATGAACGATCTCGTTCTTTAATGAATGAGATACAGTTCATATCTTTCAGTGTGTAGGGACCAGCGATGAACGATGCGCGGCCCCGCGCTCATTCATTGTTGCTGCCCCGTCGCTTGTGCATGCAGGCCAATATGGACGATCTCATCCATATTTGCCTGCAATGCTATGGAGCCGGATGACGGGGGGAGTGAAGAAACTTCACTTCCCTTGTCACTGCCCCCCCGCCGTCGGGTCACCTGTTTGCCGTACCCGCCGTCGGCCAGTATGGCGGCGGATCGCAAGTGTGTAGGGCCCTTTAGATTTGGGTGGGGTGTGTTCAAACTGAAATCTAAATTGCAGTGTAAAAATAAAGCAGCCAGTATTTACCCTGCACAGAAACAAAATAACCCACCCAAATCTAACTCTCTCTGCAAATGTTATATCTGCCCAGTGGCGTTACTACTGCCCCCGCAGTCCTCGCGGTGGCTTGGGGGCGAGGGGCTGCAGGGGCGCCACTGACTTTGCACAGATTGACATGCGGATGAGCGTCCGCATGTCAATCTCCGGTCTCCTTCCCTCCGCTGCTGTAAGGAGGGACACGGAGCGCACATCGCGCGCCCCTCCTGTGTCCCTCCCTGGCTCTCCCCCGGCCTGTCTAATAAAGGAAGTGCCGTTCGTGAGCTCTGATTGGCCAGGAGGGACACAGGACACGTGTCCCTCCAACACAAAGGAGCGGGGGGGGGGTGGGAGCAGGCACTGTGGGGGAAGATCTGGCACTGGGGGCATATACCTGGCGCTGTGGGGGAAGATCTGGCACTGGGGGCATATACCTGGCGCTGTGGGGGAAGATCTGGCACTGGGGGCATATACCTGGCACTGTGGGGGAAGATCTGGCAGTGGGGGCATATACCTGGCACTGTGGGGGAAGATCTGGCACTGGGGGCATATACCTGGCACTGTGGGGGAAGATCTGGCACTGGGGGCATATACCTGGCACTGTGGGGGAAGATCTGGCACTGGGGGCATATACCTGGCACTGGGGGCGTATACCTGGCACTGGGGGCATATACCTGGCACTGTGGGGGAATATTTGGCACTGGGGGGAGCAGGCACTGAGGGGGCATATGTGGCACTGTGGGGAAATATCTGGCACTGGGGGCATATACCTGGCACTGTGGGGCATATACCTGGCACTGTGGGGGAAGATCTGGCACTGGGAGCATACACCTGGCACTGTGGGGGAATATTTGGCACTGGGGGGAGCAGGCACTGAGGGGGCATATGTGGCACTGTGGGGGAATATCTGGCACTGGGGGCATATACCTGGCACTGTGGGGGAATATCTGGCACTGGGGGGAGCAGGCACTGAGGGGGCATATGTAGCACTGTGGGGGAATATTTGGCACTGGGGGGAGCAGGCACTGAGGGGGCATATGTGGCACTGAGGGGGGGTATATGTGGCACTGGGGGCATGTACCTGGCACTGTGGGGGAATATCTGGCACTGGGGGCATATTCCTGGCACTGTGGGGGAATATCTGGCACTGGGGGCATATGTGGCACTGGGAGCATGGCCCTAGCAACAAGCACTACCCCCTAGCAACGAGCATGACACCCAGTGCATGAAACCCCTGGCAACAAGCATGACACCCAGTGCATGAAACCCCTGGCAACGAGCATGACACCCAGTGCATGAAACCCCTGGCAACGAGCATGACACCCTGAGCATGAAAACCCCTGGCACCGTGCATGGAACCAAGAGTATGAAAGCGCTGGCAACGAGCATGACACCCAGTGCATGAAACCTCTGGCAACGAGCATGACACCCTGAGCATGAAAACCCCTGGCACCGTGCATGGGACCAAGAGCATGAAACCCCTGGCAACGAGCAGGTAATTTAAAAGTAATTAGAAGCCTTACTGTAGAACTTAATGTGTAATGGGCATTACGGTGTGTGGCATAATGTATCACGGACATTGCGGTGTGTGTCATAATGTGTCAGGCATTACGGTGTGTTGTATACTATATCACGGGCATTGTGGTATGTGGTATAATGTCTCAGGATCATTGTGGTGTGTGTCATACTGTGTCACAGACATTGTATGTGCTATAATGTATCAGGGGCATTGCAGTGTGTAGCATAATGTATAACGGGCATTGCGATTCCTGTCATAATGTGTCACAGGCATTACGGTGTGTGGCATAATGTGTCGGGGGCATTACAGTGTGTGCATATTGTGTCATGTGCATTGCTGTGTGTGGCATAATGTCTAAGGGCCATTGCAGTATGTGGCATAATGTATACTGGGCATTACTATAAGGAGGAAAAATGACAAATAATGTAAGGGGCATGAATCAGGATTATTTTTCTTTCCTGTGGTGGCTAACGTCTGGGAGTGCAGGTTGCAAAACTGGTGTATAAGGTAGTCTTTTCCTGCAATGCCACGCCCCTTTACGCGAAGCCACGCCCATTTCAATGAAGCCACACACCCTTTTGGCAGCACGCGCCTACGGCGCGCGCATATTTGTCCCTTTACTAGTGCCAATTATGGGGGGTATGGGGGGGGGCGCCGAAGGATTTTTTGGCTTGGGGGAGAAAAATTTTTAGTTACGCCACTGTATCTGCCCCACCTGCAGTGCACATGGGTAGTCATTCCGAGTTGATCGCTAGCTGCATTCGTTCGCTGTGCAGCGACGAGGCAAAAAAGGCACTTCTGCACACGCGTATGCGGCGCAATGCGCACGCACGACGTACTATTACAACGGCTGATGTAGTTTCACACAAGGTCTAGCGAAGCTTTTCAGTCACACTGGGTGTCAACTGACCAGTTTCAGGGAGTGTTCAAAAAAACGCAGGCATGCCAGGAAAAACGCAGGCGTGGCTGGGCGAACGCAGGGCGTGTTTGTGATGTCAAATCCGGAACTGAACAGTCTGAAGTGATCGCAAGCGCTGAGTAGGTTTTGAGCTACTCTAAAACTGCACCAAAAAACCTTGGCCGCCGCTCTGCGATCCTTTCGTTCGCACTTCTGCTAAGCTAAAATACACTCCCAGTGGGAGGCGGCATAGCATTTGCACAGCTGCTAAAAACTGCTGGCGAGCGAACAACTCGGAATGACCACCAGGGTTTGCACAACTGCTAACAAATTTGTTGCTACGATCAGGTCTGAATTACTCCCATAGAGCAAACCAAAACCCCTATAAAATGTTTGCCTCTTTTTTTTTTTATCAAATAGTAATGCAACATACTTTCTGTATATATTTTAGAATGTTCAGAAATGTATAAACATTAAACTGCAAAAAATAGATTGAATGGGAATTTGGAATAAATAAAATATTACGTATAGACACAGGATCTTGCACATTGAAAATGCAATGCAAAATAAACAATTTTTTTAACAAATCTTGCCAATGTAAACACAATTTTATGGTAGATGCGTGAGATGGAAGGCATGTCAGTACAACCTAAACAACAGATGGGGAATGTTCTCATTATGCGGTCTCCTAGGTATTTGTGTATCACCTTTGTAGGGGAGTAACCAGTCTTCCGTTGTGGACATTTTAGCCTGTTAGTGGCTTTGTTGCAGTATCGGGCATCCCGAATCCAGATGTTGAATCCCGTTAGGTTATCAAACATCTGAAGTACCAAAGATTACCAATCCGTGATTCAAAACCTAAACTATAAATGTAATCAGAATGAACAGATATCTTTGATATTCACAAATTTGTATGCAAAAACTATATAAGCCTAATCAGACAAACCAGGACTGGCAGTTAAGGTGTTCATACATAGGGCCAGATGTATTAAGTCTGGAAAAGGGATAAAGAAGTGATAAAGGAGTGACAAGTGCAAGGTGATAACACACCAGCCAATCAGCTCCTAACTGTCATTTTTCAACTCTGTAATGATTGGCTGGTGCGTTATCACCTTGCACTTATCACTGCTTTATCACTTCTTTATCCCTTCTCCAGGATAATACATCTCCCCCATAATTTGTAATACCAGGGTGACATCATTCAGTTGACCTGCTATCATGTTTGCCCTAAAAACAATCATTATAAGTGATAATAATCCGTGGATTCATTAACGACCATGTTGGGCAATGCAGTTGGATTCAGACCCCAACTTTACGTCTATGCCCACTTTCCAACAACCCCAATATGTATATTAAATACCTCCTGTGGTACCTGATGCAGAGAGTTGGTTCACATTGAATAATTCTCATTGGGGGTTATTCCGACCCGTTCGCACGCAGCGGTTCTTCGCAGCAGTGCGAACGGGTTGGAACTGTGCATGTGCGGCGTACACATTGCGCACGCATGTCGTTGCCCGGCGACGTCGGTAACCGGGCAATGACGTGCACAGCGAAAAAAGAAGACGCAGCGCCGATCGCATGAATATTGACAGCGGAGAGGCGTTCCGGGGCGGATACTCACCGTTGGTTGCCGTTTTTGGGGAGTGGTCATCCAAACGCAGGCGTGTCCAGGCAAACAGAGGGTGGATGTCTGACGTCAAAGCCGGGAGGAACGTCGCTGGATCCATCGCACAGGGTAAGTAGCTCCAGCCTTACTCCTTGGTTGCTGAAAGCTTTCTTTGCTTAGCAGGGCTGCACAAGCGATCGCAGCCCTGCTAAGCTAAAATACACTCCCCCATAGGCGGGGATTAGTTGATCGCACCAGCAGCAAAAAGTTGCTTGCTGCGATCAACTCGGAATGACCCCCATTGTTTCTTACATCAGCGCTGCAAGCTTCCCATACCTTTTCTAGAGAGTTCTATTAAGCAGACGTGGATACTGTGGTTCATCCACTTTGGAAGTCCCATGTGAAACATCCGCTGAGATTTGTAGCGGTCCGCTTGTGGGATCAGACGTCATCACTAGTAAAAAATTATTATACAGTATATGGAAGAATTATAGCAGTTTCAACAATCCAGAGTTCCACCCTACAAGCAAATACACTGAATAATTTATAAATGGTTTGGAGATCATTCTGGTGCTCGTATGTAGAAATGAATACAACCAATTTCATGGCTATTATATTTTAAAAAATTTACATTACTTCCCTTTATGATGGGGAGATATCCAATCGGCAGCGGCTTAAAATCATCCCTGACTCGCGCCGACACACCCTCACACACTAGAGACAATTTCTAGTTGGGAGTCAATTAACCTACCAGTATATTTTTGGATTGTGGAAGGACTACCCGGAGGAAACCCATACAAGCGAAGGGAGAATATACAAACTCCACACAGTTAGGGCCATGGTGGGAATCGAACCTAGGACCTCAGTGCTTAATGAGGCAGTAATGCTGACCATTACACCATCAGAGCTATTTACACAAACACACACAACTTACAGAATTATATAGATAGTGCTCTCAGCCAGTCTGCAGGGACCAGGTCTCGTAGTGAATTGGCAGGGCTCCAGCTACGCTATGTGACAAAAGCCGGTACATCAGGGTCAGACTCTCTGCAGCATGCAGAATCAGTGTTCACAGGCGGGTCCCATCTCACAGTCCAGCAGCAGTGGCAGACACACCGTTGCGCGCTGTAGCGTAGGCTGAGCAGTACCAGGCAGGATCCATGCTGTCTCTTATTGCAAGTGTTAGTCGGGCTCCTGGAACACAGCTGATTAACATTGCAGCAGGGGTGTCTCAGAGCTCCAGTGGAAGATTGGCGGTCACACTTGGATCCTGCTGTGAATCACAGAAGTGTTGCTGTATATGCAGGTGCACCTTCATGGCCTGGCGTCCGGAGGCGGGCGTCTCCATTGCCTCTGGGAGTTCCGCCCTGCCAAACGGTGGTCATAAAAATAATCCTCTCTCCAATTTCTCCAAATGGTGTCACTTTTGTGTGGGGCACTCAGGGATTATGGGGGTAATTCTGAGTTGATCGCATCAGGAACTTTGTTAGCAGTTGGGCAAAACCATGTACACTGCAGGGGGGGGGGCAGATATAACATGTGCAGAGAGAGTTAGATTTGGGTGTGGTGTGTTCAATCTGCAATCTAAATTGCAGTGTAAAAATAAAGCAGCCAGTATTTACCCTGCACAGAAACAAAATAACCCACCCAAATCTAAGTCTTTCTGCACATGTTATATCTGCCTCCCCTGCAGTGCTCATGGTTTTGCCCAACTGCTAACAAAGTTCCTGCTGCGATCAACTCAGAATTACCCACTATGGCCCTCATTCCGAGTTGATCGGTCGCAAGGCTATTTTAGCAGAGTTGCTCACGCTAAGCCGCCGCCTACTGGGAGTGAATCTTAGCATCTTAAAATTGCGAACGATGTATTCGCAATATTGCGATTACAAACTACTTAGCAGTTTCAGAGTAGCTCCACACTTACTCGGCATCTGCGATCACTTCAGTGCTTGTCGTTCCTGGTTTGACGTCACAAACACACCCAGCGTTCGCCCAGACACTCCTCCGTTTCCCCGGCCACTCCTGCGTTTTTTCCGGAAACGGTAGCGTTTTTTCCCGCACGCCCATAAAACGGCCTGTTTCCGCCCAGTAACACCCATTTCCTGTCAATCACAATACGATCGCCGGAGCGATGAAAAAGCAGTGAGTAAAAATACTATCTCCATTGTAAAATTACTTGGCGCAGTCGCAGTGCGAATATGGCGCATGCGTACTAAGCGGAATTTCACTGCGATGCGATGAAAAATACCGAGCGAACGACTCGGAATGAGGGCCTATATTCATACTAATCCCCACTACACAGCAGGAAGCTGTATGAGAAATTGCAGCAGCTCTAGTCTTGGCCCAGGGGATATGACTGAATCTGCACAGGCGCAACTCAGAATAGAATGCAACTCTGTGCATACTGTACACCCCAATGGCACATATATTCTATTGACTTGATGCCACCCAGTAACACTTATACAGCAACAAGCAAAAAGTGATCTAGATGTGTGCGCAGGCACGTATTAAAAGCGGAGGGGGCCTGTTTGCAGTCGACACCTCTCTAGCAGGCTGCGGCAGGCAGCAAAATGACTTTGAGCACTATGCGCACAGAGTCTACCCAGCGTGCGCAGATCTCTGGGGAAATGGTGCAGTGGCCATTTTCCCAGCAATTTTACTACAGTGTATGCAAAAAAACACTAGAAAATGCCCTCTGCGCCATTTTCCCAGTGATTTGTGCAGCGATATCTTCAGCCGCAGCAGGACTCTGGAGCGCAGGATGTGGGCACCCCTGGACCCAGGGGCATCTGTGCACCGCACACACAGCACCCATCATAGATATTCCACTCTGGAGTGCAGGATGTGGGCCCCCCTAGACCCAGGGGCATCTGTGCACTGCACACACAGCACCCATCATAGATATTCCACTCTGGAGTGCAGGATGTTGGCCCCCCTGGACACAGGGGCATCTGTGCACCGCACACACAGCACCCATCATAGATATTCCACTCTGGAGTGCAAGATGTGGGCCCCCCTAGACCCAGGGGCATCTGTGCACCGCACACACAGCACCCATCATAGATATTCCACTCTGGAGTGCAGGATGTGGGCCCCCCTAGACCCAGGGGCATCTGTGCACTGCACACACAGCACCCATCATAGATATTCCACTCTGGAGTGCAGGATGTGGGCCCCCCTGGACCCAGGGGCATATGTGCACCGCACACACAGCACCCATCATAGATATTCCACTCTGGAGTGCAGGATGTGGGCCCCCCTAGACCCAGGGGCATCTGTGCACTGCACACACAGCACCCATCATAGATATTCCACTCTGGAGTGCAGGATGTTGGCCCCCCTGGACACAGGGGCATCTGTGCACCGCACACACAGCACCCATCATAGATATTCCACTCTGGAGTGCAAGATGTGGGCCCCCCTAGACCCAGGGGCATCTGTGCACCGCACACACAGCACCCATCATAGATATTCCACTCTGGAGTGCAGGATGTGGGCCCCCCTAGACCCAGGGGCATCTGTGCACTGCACACACAGCACCCATCATAGATATTCCACTCTGGAGTGCAGGATGTGGGCCCCCCTGGACCCAGGGGCATATGTGCACCGCACACACAGCACCCATCATAGATATTCCACTCTGGAGTGCAGGATGTGGGCCACCATGGACCCAGGGGCATCTGTGCACCGCACACACAGCACACATCATAGATATTCCACTCTGGAGTGCAGGATGTGGGCCCCCCTGGACCCAGGGGCATCTGTGCACTGCACACACAGCACACATCATAGATATTCCACTCTGGAGTGCAGGATGTGGGCCACCATGGACCCAGGGGCATCTGTGCACTGCACACACAGCACACATCATAGATATTCCACTCTGGAGTGCAGGATGTGGGCCCCCCTGGACCCAGGGGCATCTGTGCACTGCACACACAGCACCCATCATAGATATTCCACTCTGGAGTGCAGGATGTGGGCCCCCCTGGACCCAGGGGCATCTGTGCACCGCACACACAGCACCCATCATAGATATTCCACTCTGGAGTGCAGGATGTGGGCCACCATGGACCCAGGGGCATCTGTGCACTGCACACACAGCACACATCATAGATATTCCACTCTGGAGTGCAGGATGTGGGCCCCCCTGGACCCAGGGGCATCTGTGCACCGCACACACAGCACCCATCATAGATATTCCACTCTGGAGTGCAGGATGTCTGGCCCCCTGGACCCAGGGGCATCTGTGCACTGCACACACAGCACCCATCATAGATATTCCACTCTGGAGTGCAGGATGTGGGCCCCCCTGGACCCAGGGGCATCTGTGCACTGCACACACAGCACCCATCATAGATATTCCACTCTGGAGTGCAGGATGTGGGCCCCCCTAGACCCAGGGGCATCTGTGCACCACACACACAGCACCCATCATAGATATTCCACTCTGGAGTGCAGGATGTGGGCCCCCCTGGACCCAGGGGCATCTGTGCACCGCACACACAGCACCCATCATAGATATTCCACTGTGCGCATGGGTCAGGATCGCTCAGAAGTACTTTAAGATGTGCATGCAGTCTGCTAAAAGTCATTCGATCTGTACGTATTTGGAATTGGGAACAAACTGAAACTGGACACAGATGGAAATACAGGTTGAGTATCCCATATCCAAATATTCCGAAATACGGAATATTCCGAAATACGGAATTTTTTGAGTGAGAGTGAGATAGTGCAACTTTTGTTTTCTGATGGCTCAATGTACACAAACTTTGTATAATACACAAAGTTATTCAAAATATTGTATTAAATGACCTTCAGGCTGTGTGTATAAGGTGTATATGAAACATAAATGAATTGTGTGAATGTACACACACTTTGTTCAATGCACAAAATTATTAAAAATATTGATTAAAATGACCTTCAGGCTGTGTGTATAAGGTGTATATTGAACACAAATGCATTCTGTGCTTAGACTTAGGTCCCATCACCATGATATCTCATTATGGAATTCAATTATTCCAAAATACGGAAAAATCCGATATCCAAAATTCTTCTGGTCCCAAGCATTTTGGATAAGGGATACTCAACCTGTATGACTGTCAGTAGTCATATATCAATTACAGGCAATGGCTCCCTTTCCCCTTCCAAATCCAATTCAAGCTTCTCACACTCAGAAAGCCCAAACCCATTCCCCTCCCATTTACATATCTGACCTTATCCCCAACCTGACCCCTTTACTCCACAAATACATGCCACCTCTCCTGCCAATTTATTACTTCCTCCCATTCCTGCCTCCATGATTTTGGCCATGGTGCTCCCTACCTCTGGAATTCTCTACCTCTTTCTATCAGTTGTATTTGTTAAACGGACTCTCAACACCCACTTCTTCATCAAACCCAGCCATCTCTCATCCTAATCCTCTGCTACATGGCTCACTTCTACCCCATCTGTGTCATCCCTGTCTGTCTGCCCCTCCCCTTCAAAATATAAGCGCTCACAAGCAGGGCTCTCTCCCCATGTGCTTTTCCCTCTCTTAGGGGTCTATTTGCTAAAATCTGTGTTTTTGCCGATTTGATGGGAGTTTAATCTCGATTTTTATCGGACGTATTTTACTGCAACTTTTTGAATCCATTTTCTGTAATTTACTAAGCTGCCGAGTTTTCTATTTTCGTATTTTCCGATGTCGATGTGATTCGTATTGTCGGGCAGTGTTTTACAGGAGTGATTAGTAAAACACTGCCAGACATAACACAATGAAGCCCGGCCGGATCAGTGAGATCCATGCAGGGCTTCATTGTGTACATTATGAGAAGTGTTTAAAGAGTTAAAAGTTGAAAAAAAATTGCATGGGGTCCCCCCTCCTAAGCATAACCAGCCTCGGGCTCTTTGAGCCGTCCCTGGTTGTAAAAATACAGGGGGAAAAATGTGTAGGGTGCCCCCATACTTATACAACCATTACCGGGCTCTTGGGCCGGCCCTGGTTCAAAAAATATGGGGGACAAAAGTTGTAGGGGTCCCTCATATTTTAAAACCAACACCTGGCTTCACTAGCCAGAGAGATAATGCCACAGCCGGGGTACACTTTTATATAGGTCCCTGCGGCCGTGGTATTACCCCCCCAACTAGTCACCCCTGGCCGGGGTTCCCTGGAGGAGTGCGGACCCCTTAAATCAAGGGGTCCCCCCTCCAAGAACCCAAGGGCCAGGGGTGAAGCCCAATGCTGTCCCCCCCCCCCCCATCCCTGGGCGGTGGATCGGGGGCTGATATCCTTTGTGTAAAAACTGAATATTGTCTTTTGTGGTAGAACTACAAGTCCCAGCATGCCTCCCCCACAAGCTGGTACTTGGAGAACCAAAAGTACCAGCATGCCAGGAAATAAAGGG
This sequence comes from Pseudophryne corroboree, assembly GCF_028390025.1. Taxonomy (NCBI): domain Eukaryota; kingdom Metazoa; phylum Chordata; class Amphibia; order Anura; family Myobatrachidae; genus Pseudophryne; species Pseudophryne corroboree. Next base: position 749,713,594 of record NC_086448.1, read on the forward strand.
CCCGCTGGTACCTGTAGTTATACAACAAAAAGAAATATCCAAATAAAAACAGTACACAGTCACACACACCTTGAAAGTAAAACTTTAACTAACATACATGTACACTTACACACTCACACATACTTACCTAGTGTCCCACGGTACCCCTCGGTCCCCTTGTCAATGTAGAATCCAATTGGAAAGCTGTAAAGAAAAGCCCAAAATACGGTAGCATCCAGGGGATTAATAAAAACTAGAGATGTGTACCGGAAATTTTTCGGGTTTTGTGTTTTGGTTTTGGATTCGGTTCCGCGGCCGTGTTTTGGATTCGGACGCGTTTTGGCAAAACCTCCCTGAAAATTTTTTGTCGGAATCGGGTGTGTTTTGGATTCGGGTGTTTTTTTTTAAAAACCCCTCAAAAACAGCTTAAATCATAGAATTTGGGGGTAATTTTGATCCCATAGTATTATTAACCTCAATAACCACAATTTCCACTCATTTCCAGTCTATTCTGAACACCTCACACCTCACAATACTATTTTTAGTCCTAAAATTTGCACCGAGGTCGCTGGATGACTGAGCAAAGCGACCCAAGAGGGCGGCACAAACACCTGGCCCATCTAGGAGTGGCACTGCAGTGTCAGACAGGATGGCAGCACTTCAAAAAATTGGCCCCAAACAGCACATGATGCAAAGAGAAGAGAAAAAGAGGTGCACTGTGTTCGTTGGACGGCTAAGCTAAGCGACACAAACACCTCAATATCACAGGAATTATGTGTTCTAATCAATGGTATTATTGGTCCAAATCACTGGAAGAAAATGACAAAATCACTGGAATTATTCATTCTAATCAATGGAATTATTGGTCCAAATCACTGGAAGAACATGACAAAATCACTGGAATTATTCGTTCTAATCAATGGTATTATTGGTCCAAATCACTGGAAGAAAATGACAAAATCACTGGAATTATTTGTTCTAATCAATGGTATTATTGGTCCAAATCACTGGAAGAAAATGACAAAATCACTGGAATTAAATGGCAGTAATGTCAGGAATTATATCAAATGGCAGTACCACTGGACATATACAGAAGTGTCAGACAGGATGGCACTTCAAAAAATTGGCATCAAACAGCACATGATGCAAAGAAAAGAGAAAAAGAGGTGCACTGTGGTCGCTGGATGACTAAGATAAGCGACACAAACACCTCATATCACAGGAATTATTTGTTCTAATCAATGGTATTATTGGTCCAAATCACTGGAAGAAAATGACAAAATCACTGGAATTATTCGTTCTAATCAATGGTATTATTGGTCCAAATCACTGGAAGAAAATAACAATATCACTGGAATTATTCATTCTAATCAGTGGTATTATTGGTCCAAATCACTGGAAGAAAATGACAAAATCACTGGAATTATTCGTTCTAATCAATGGTATTATTGGTCCAAATCACTGGAAGAAAATGACAAAATCACTGGAATTATTCGTAAACATTTGTAGAAAGTCGCTGCTTTCTGATTACAGAAATGCTTAGATATTCCTGCGAATCCACAATCCCTTCCCATAGGAAAAATAAATTGAGAAACCGTTGTTTGAGAACGTTTGTTCTCTTTCCCTTACAAAGGAACAAACCACTTTCCAAGAAGACTGACTTTTTGGGATTATGGAGACATAATGTTTTTGAATATAAATCCTAAAGCAGGTGGTGTATTAGAGCAAAAGAGTGCAAGAGACCAGCCATGCAGTTTCTGAAATATTATGACAAAATGTTACTGTATTTCATAAGCACTCATTCCTAACTCTGCTAAGTACTGTTTGGTATACTGTATCTGGCTTCCATGAGGTAGTTGTCCATTATTTCAGCTTCCATTGACCTTTTTGAAGGTGGTAGAAGTTATCGATTCTCTCTTTTTTTTTTTCCCTATTTTTAATTTTCTCCGGCATAGCCCAGTAAAATGTTGCAATGTTAAGTATTGACTTGTGCCTTCTGGGGGTCCACTTCTTCACCAAACCCAGCCAAATCTCATCCTAACCCTCTGTTCCACGTTCTCTATGTACCCCATCTGTGTCAACCATGTCTGTCTACCCCTCCGCTTTAGATTGTAAGCTCTCACGAGCAGGGCCCTCTACCCTCATGTGCTTATCCTTTGTCTTACTTTAATAATCTTCAACTGTACCACATCCAGCAGTCTTCTGCCACCTGATACTTATTCCAGTGTCATCTTCTGATATAACTATGTGTATTTACCCTGTACTTGTCCTATACTGTCATCAACTGTAAGTTGCTGTTTTCCTGTTTGATTATTTATGTACTCTGTAATTGGGCGCTGCAGAACCCTTGTGGCGCCATATAAATAAAGGATAATAATAATAATAATATAGGGTATATAATCCCCAGGTGTATCTCACACATCACACAGTACAGTATATAGGGTGTATAATCCCCAGGTGTATCTCACACATCGCTCAGTACAGATTACAGGATGTATAATCACCAGGTGTATAACACACGTCGCACAGTACAGTATACCTACTGGTCACAACAATGCAGCAGATATTGAGAACTGATCAGGATACTAGAAGTGACACAGAGCTGCAAGATACAGCAATGGCCTACTGTACTGTACTATATATGTATACTGCTGGTCACCAAAATGCTGCACTGTCCTACTATATACTGCTCACAATAATGCAGCACAGATATGGAATGGATACTTGCAGTGACACAGAGCTGCAAGATACTACAGCAATGGCCTAATGTACTGTACAACTATATACTGTTGGTCACCAAAATGCTGCACTATCCTACTATATACTGCTCACAATAATGCAGCACAAATATGGAATGGATACTTGCAGTGACACAGAGCTGCAAGATACTACAGCAATGGCCTAATGTACTGTACAACTTTATACTGTTGGTCACCACAATGCTGTACTGTCCTACTATATACTGCTCACAATAATGCAGCACAGATATGGAATGGATACTTGTAGTGACACAGAGCTGCAAGATACAGCAATGGCCTACTGTACTGTACTATATATGTATACTGCTGGTCACCAAAATGCTGCACTGTCCTACTATATACTGCTCACAATAATGCAGCACAGATATGGAATGGATACTTGCAGTGACACAGAGCTGCAAGATACTTCAGCAATGGCCTAATGTACTGTACAACTATAAACTGTTGGTCACCAAAATGCTGCACTGTCCTACTATATACTGCTCACAATAATGCAGCACAGATATGGAATGGATACTTGCAGTGACACAGAGCTGCAAGATACAGCAATGGCCTACTGTACAACTATATACTGTTGGTCACCAAAATGCTGCACTGTAATACTATATATACTGCTCACAAAAATGCAGCACAGATATGGAATGGATACTTGCAGTGACACAGAGCTGCAAGATACAGCAATGGCCTACTGTACTGTACTACTATTATACTGGTGGTCCCCAGTCCCCACAATAAAGCACACTGAGCACAGATATTTGCAGCACACTGAGCACAGATATGGAGCGTTTTCAGGCAGAGAACGTAGATATTTTCAGCACACTGAGCACAGATATTTGCAGCACACTGAGCACAGATATTTGCTGCACACTGAGCACAGATTACGGAGCTTTTCAGGGAGAGAACGCAGCCACGTCCTCTCCGTTCAATCTCCAATGCACGAGTGAAAATGGCGGCGACGCGCGGCTCTTTATATAGAATACGAATCTCGCGAGAATCCGACAGCGGGATGATGACATTCGGGCGCGTTCGGGTTAACCGAGCAAGGCGAGAAGATCCGAGGCTGCCTCAGAACCGTGTAAAATAGGTGAAGTTCGGGGATTTGGATCTCGGAGAACCGAACCCGCTCATCTCTAATAAAAACTAGAGATGAGCGGGTTCGGTTCCTCGGAATCCGAACCCGCCCGAACTTCAGGTTTTTTTACACGGGGCCGAGCGACTCGGATCTTCCCGCCTTGCTCGGTTAACCCGAGCGCGCCCGAACGTCATCATCCCGCTGTCGGATTCTCGCGAGGCTCGTATTCTATCGCGAGACTCGGATTCTATATAAGGAGCCGCGCGTCGCCGCCATTTTCACACGTGCATTGAGATTGATAGGGAGAGGACGTGGCTGGCGTCCTCTCCGTTTAGACTAGAGTACTAGAGAGAGACACAAATTTTGGGTAGCATATTATTAGGAGGAGTACTACTTGCTGCTGATAGTGTGACCAGTGACCACCAGTTTAATGAATCCGTTCTCTGCCTGAAAAAAAACGATACACAGTGTGACACAGTCACATACCATATCTGTGCTCAGCCCAGTGTGCTGCATCATATGTAATACTGTATATCATTATCTGACTGTGCTGAGTGCTCACTGCTCACACAGCTTAATTGTGGGGGAGACTGGGGAGCAGTTATAGCAGGAGTACATATTTTAAGTACAGTGCACACTTTTGCTGCCAGAGTGCCACTGCCAGTGTGACTGACCAGTGACCACTGACCACCAGTATTGTGATTGTCTGCTGACCACCAGTATATTGTGATTGTCTGCCTGAAAAAGTTAAACACTCGTTGTGTGGTGTTTTTATAAACGCATTCTGCAGACAGTGTCCAGCAGGTCCGTCATAACATAATATATACCTGTCCGGCTGCAGTACTAGTGTGATATATATATATTTTAATTTTATCTCATTATCATCCAGTCTATATTAGCAGCAGACACAGTACGGTAGTCCACGGCTGTAGCTACCTCTGTGTCGGCAGTCGCTCGTCCATCCATAATTGTATACCACCTACCCGTGGTTTTTTTTTTCCATCTTCTTGATACTAGTAGCTTACTTTAGGAGTCTGCAGTGCTGAGTCTGACAGACAGTGTCCAGCAGGTCCGTCATTACATAATATATACCTGTCCGGCTGCAGTACTAGTGTGATATATATATATATATTAATTTTATCTCATTATCATCCAGTCTATATTAGCAGCAGACACAGTACGGTAGTCCACGGCTGTAGCTACCTTTGTGTCGGCAGTCGCTCGTCCATCCATAATTGTATACCACCTACCCGTGGTTTTTTTTTTTTCTATCTTCTTGATACTAGTAGCTTACTTTAGGAGTCTGCAGTGCTGACAGACAGTGTCCACCAGGTCCGTCATTACATAATATATACCTGTCCGGCTGCAGTACTAGTGTAATATATATATATATATTAATTTTATCTCATTATCATCCAGTCTATATTAGCAGCAGACACAGTATGGTAGTCCACGGCTGTAGCTACCTCTGTGTCGGCAGTCGCTCGTCCATCCATAATTGTATACCACCTACCCGTGGTTTTTTTTTTTTTCTATCTTCTTGATACTAGTAGCTTACTTTAGGAGTCTGCAGTGCTGAGTCTGACAGACAGTGTCCAGCAGGTCCGTCATTACATAATATATACCTGTCCGGCTGCAGTACTAGTGTGATATATATATATATTTTAATTTTATCTCATTATCATCCAGTCTATATTAGCAGCAGACACAGTACGGTAGTCCACGGCTGTAGCTACCTCTGTGTCGGCAGTCGCTCGTCCATCCATAATTGTATACCACCTACACGTGGTTTTTTTTTCTCTATCTTCTTGATACTAGTAGCTTACTTTAGGAGTCTGCAGTGCTGAGTCTGACAGACAGTGTCCAGCAGGTCCGTCATTACATAATATATACCTGTCCGGCTGCAGTACTAGTGTGATATATATATATATATTTTAATTTTATCTCATTATCATCCAGTCTATATTAGCAGCAGATACAGTACGATAGTCCACGGCTGTAGCTACCTCTGTGTCGGCAGTCGCTCGTCATCCATAAGTATACTAGTATCCATCCATCTCCATTGTTTACCTGAGGTGCCTTTTAGTTGTGCCTATTAAAATATGGAGAACAAAAATGTTGAGGTTCCAAAAATAGGGAAAGATCAAGATCGACTTCCACCTCGTGCTGAAGCTGCTGCCACTAGTCATGGCCGAGACGATGAAATGCCAGCAACGTCGTCTGCCAAGGCCGATGCCCAATGTCATAGTACAGAGCATGTAAAATCCAAAACACCAAATATCAGTAAAAAAAGGACTCAAAAATCTAATATAAAATTGTCGGAGGAGAAGCGTAAACTTGCCAATATGCCATTTACCACACGGAGTGGCAAGGAACGGCTGAGGCCCTGGCCTATGTTCATGGCTAGTGGTTCAGCTTCACATGAGGATGGAAGCACTCAGCCTCTCGCTAGAAAAATGAAAAGACTCAAGCTGGCAAAAGCACAGCAAAGAACTGTGCGTTCTTCGAAATCCCAAATCCACAAGGAGAGTCCAATTGTGTCGGTTGCGATGCCTGACCTTCCCAACACTGGACGTGAAGAGCATGCGCCTTCCACCATTTGCACGCCCCCTGCAAGTGCTGGAAGGAGCACCCGCAGTCCAGTTCCTGATAGTCAGATTGAAGATGTCAGTGTTGAAGTACACCAGGATGAGGAGGATATGGGTGTTGCTGGCGCTGGGGAGGAAATTGACAAGGAGGATTCTGATGGTGAGGTGGTTTGTTTAAGTCAGGCACCCGGGGAGACAACTGTTGTCCGTGGGAGGAATATGGCCATTGACATGCCTGGTGAAAATACCAAAAAAATCAGCTCTTCGGTGTGGAAGTATTTCAACAGAAATGCGGACAACAGGTGTCAAGCCGTGTGTTGCCTTTGTCAAGCTGTAATAAGTAGGGGTAAGGACGTTAACCACCTCGGAACATCCTCCCTTATACGTCACCTGCAGCGCATTCATAATAAGTCAGTGACAAGTTCAAAAACTTTGGGCGACAGCGGAAACAGTCCACTGACCAGTAAATCCCTTCCTCTTGTAACCAAGCTCACGCAAACCACCCCACCAACTCCCTCAGTGTCAATTTCCTCCTTCCCCAGGAATGCCAATAGTCCTGCAGGCCATGTCACTGGCAATTCTGACGAGTCCTCTCCTGCCTGGGATTCCTCCGATGCATCCTTGCGTGTAACGCCTACTGCTGCTGGCGCTGCTGTTGTTGCTGCTGGGAGTCGATGGTCATCCCAGAGGGGAAGTCGTAAGCCCACTTTTACTACTTCCACCAAGCAATTGACTGTCCAACAGTCCTTTGCGAGGAAGATGAAATATCACAGCAGTCATCCTGTTGCACAGCGGATAACTGAGGCCTTGACAACTATGTTGGTGTTAGACGTGCGTCCGGTATCCGCCGTTAGTTCACAGGGAACTAGACAATTTCTTGAGGTAGTGTGCCCCCGTTACCAAATACCATCTAGGTTCCACTTCTCTAGGCAGGCGATACCGAGAATGTACACGGACGTCAGAAAAAGACTCACCAGTGTCCTAAAAAATGCAGTTGTACCCAATGTCCACTTAACCACGGACATGTGGACAAGTGGAGCAGGGCAGGGTCAGGACTATATGACTGTGACAGCCCACTGGGTAGATGCATGGACTCCCGCCGCAAGAACAGCAGCGGCGGCACCAGTAGCAGCATCTCGCAAACACCAACTCTTTCCTAGGCAGGCTACGCTTTGTATCACCGGTTTCCAGAATACGCACACAGCTGAAAACCTCTTACGGCAACTGAGGAAGATCATCGCGGAATGGCTTACCCCAATTGGACTTTCCTGTGGATTTGTGGCATCGGACAACGCCAGCAATATTGTGTGTGCATTAAATATGGGCAAATTCCAGCACATCCCATGTTTTGCACATACCTTGAATTTGGTGGTGCAGAATTATTTAAAAAACGAGAGGGGCGTGCAAGAGATGCTGTCGGTGGCCAGAAGAATTGCGGGACACTTTCGGCGTACAGGCACCACGTACAGAAGACTGGAGCACCACCAAAAACGCCTGAACCTGCCCTGCCATCATCTGAAGCAAGAAGTGGTAACGAGGTGGAATTCAACCCTATATATGCTTCAGAGGTTGGAGGAGCAGCAAAAGGCCATTCAAGCCTATACAATTGAGCACGATATAGGAGGTGGAATGCACCTGTCTCAAGCGCAGTGGAGAATGATTTCAACGTTGTGCAAGGTTCTGCTGCCCTTTGAACTTGCCACACGTGAAGTCAGTTCAGACACTGCCAGCCTGAGTCAGGTCATTCCCCTCATCAGGCTTTTGCAGAAGAAGCTGGAGACATTGAAGGAGGAGCTAACACAGAGCGATTCCGCTAGGCATGTGGGACTTGTGGATGGAGCCCTTAATTCGCTTAACAAGGATTCACGGGTGGTCAATCTGTTGAAATCAGAGCACTACATTTTGGCCACCGTGCTCGATCCTAGATTTAAAACCTACCTTGGATCTCTCTTTCTCTGGGGTTCAAAGACCTGCTGGTGAGAAAATTGTCAAGTCAAGCGGAACGCGACCTGTCAACATCTCCTCCTTCACATTCCCCCGCAACTGGGGGTGCGAGGAAAAGGCTCAGAATTCCGAGCCCACCCGCTGGCGGTGATGCAGGGCAGTCTGGAGCGACTGCTGATGCTGACATCTGGTCCGGACTGAAGGACCTGACAACGATTACGGACATGTCGTCTACTGGCACTGCATATGATTCTCTCCCCATTGAAAGAATGGTGGAGGATTATATGAGTGACCGCATCCAAGTAGGCACGTCAGACAGTCCGTACTTATACTGGCAGGAAAAAGAGGCAATTTGGAGGCCCTTGCACAAACTGGCTTTATTCTACCTAAGTTGCCCTCCCACAAGTGTGTACTCCGAAAGAGTGTTTAGTGCCGCCGCTCACCTTGTCAGCAATCGGCGTACGAGGTTACTTCCAGAAAATGTGGAGAAGATGATGTTCATTAAAATGAATTATAATCAATTCCTCCGTGGAGACATTGACCAGCAGCAATTGCCTCCACAAAGTACACAGGGAGCTGAGATGGTGGATTCCAGTGGGGACGAATTGATAATCTGTGAGGAGGGGGATGTACACTGTGATATATCGGAGGATGATGATGAGGTGGACATCTTGCCTCTGTAGAGCCAGTTTGTGCAAGGAGAGATTAATTGCTTCTTTTTTGGTGGGGGTCCAAACCAACCCGTCATTTCAGTCACAGTCGTGTGGCAGACCCTGTCACTGAAATGATGGGTTGGTTAAAGTGTGCATGTCCTGTTTATACAACATAAGGGTGGGTGGGAGGGCCCAAGGACAATTCCATCTTGCACCTCTTTTTTCTTTCATTTTTCTTTGCGTCATGTGCTGTTTGGGGAGTATTTTTTTGAAGGGCCATCCTGCGTGACACTGCAGTGCCACTCCTAGATGGGCCAGGTGTTTGTGTCGGCCACTAGGGTCGCTTATCTTACTCACACAGCTACCTCATTGCGCCTCTTTTTTTCTTTGCGTCATGTGCTGTTTGGGGAGTGTTTTTTGGAAGGGCCATCCTGCGTGACACTGCAGTGCCACTCCTAGATGGGCCAGGTGTTTGTGTCGGCGACTAGGGTCGCTTATCTTACTCACACAGCTACCTCATTGCGCCTCTTTTTTTCTTTGCGTCATGTGCTGTTTGGGGAGTGTTTTTTGGAAGGGCCATCCTGCGTGACACTGCAGTGCCACTCCTAGATGGGCCAGGTGTTTGTGTCGGCCACTAGGGTCGCTTAGCTTACTCACACAGCTACCTCATTGCGCCTCTTTTTTTCTTTGCGTCATGTGCTGTTTGGCAAGTGTTTTTTGGAAGGGCCATCCTGCGTGACACTGCAGTGCCACTCCTAGATGGGCCAGGTGTTTGTGTCGGCCACTAGGGTCGCTTAGCTTAGTCATCCAGCGACCTCGGTGCAAATTTTAGGACTAAAAATAATATTGTGAGGTGTGAGGTGTTCAGAATAGACTGAAAATGAGTGGAAATTATGGTTTTTGAGGTTAATAATACTTTGGGATCAAAATGACCCCCAAATTCTATGATTTAAGCTGTTTTGTAGTGTTTTTTGAAAAAAACACCCGAATCCAAAACACACCCGAATCCGACAAAAAAAATTCGGTGAGGTTTTGCCAAAACGCGGTCGAACCCAAAACACGGCCGCGGAACCGAACCCAAAACCAAAACACAAAACCCGAAAAATTTCAAGTGCACATCTCTAATAAAAACCAAACCGAACTAAAACCGAACCCACGCACTAAAGGGGTTTCATGTTTACACATGAAACCCCTTTTTCCGATTGCCGGGAACCCCCGTGACTACTGTCACTGGAGATCCCGCCAGTCAATCAGGGAGCGCCACGTCATGGCGCTCTCCTGATTGGCTGTGTGCTCCTTGCCTGTCAATCAGGCTGAGCGCAGCGGCTAGAATGGAGGATCGCGGTCCTCCATTCTAGCCTATGATGGGAACTTTGCGTCTGCAGTTTACCACAAAGTTAATTGGGGACACTCTTGTGGAACGAAGAGGACCGATCATCACTGGAAAATAGGTGAGTATTTTGGGCTTTTCTTTACAGCTTTCTTTACTTTGACAAGGGGACCGAGGGGCACTGTGGGACACTAGGTAAGTATGTGTGAGTGTGTAAGTGTACATGTATGTTAATTAAAGTTTTACTTTCAAGGTGTGTGTGTTCTGTTTTTATTTGGGTATTTCTTTTGTTGTATAACTACAGGTACCAGCGGGCCCGTTATTACCCGGCATGCTGGCACTTGTGGTTCTCCTAGTAACAGCTTGCAAGGGAGGCGTGCTGGGACTTGTAGTTGTACCACAAAAGTCAATATTCTGTTTTTACACAAAGGATATCAGCCCCCGATCCACCGCCCAGGGATGGGGGGGGGGGGGGGGGGCAGCCTCGGGCTTCACCCCTGGCCCTTGGGTGCCTGGAGGGGGGACCCCTTGATTTAAGGGGACCTATATAAAAGTGTCCCCCAGCTGTGGCATTATCTCTCTGGCTAGTGTAGCCCGATGCTGGTTTCAAAAATACGGGGGACCCCTACACCTTTTGTCCCCCGTATTTTTGGAACCAGGGCCGGCCCAAGAGCCCGGTGCTGGTTGTATAAATATGGGGGACCCTAAGCATTTTTCCCCCTGTATTTTTACAACCAGGGCCGGCTCAAAGAGCCCAAGGCTGGTTATGCTTAGGAGGATGGGGGGACACCATGCAATTTTCTTCTTTGAATTTTAACACTTTCACACCCCTTTCCACAGATAAGCATGCACGGATCTCACTGATCCGTACATGCCTATCTGAACACGCCACCAAAAAGCAGTTCTATTTTAAAACTGCTTTTTTTTAACAAATTCTATGCATTCCCGGCAGTGTTTGGCTATTGTCGGCAGTTAGTGTGAATACGAATTCTTAGTAAATTACCGAGTTGTATCAAATAACAGGCGTGTTTGACCGATGGTGTATTCATTCGTATTTGTGAACTTAGCTGAGGAAAACAATCCGAATAGCCCCAACACTGCCAAGATTTGTGTTTAGTAAATTCCCAAAATGATACTTAGAAAAAAAAAAAACTCGGACAAAATCGGGACCTAAGTAAATATACCCCTTAGACTATTTTCTATCCGTACTCCCTACAACAGCATCTAACCCTCGGTTTCTGACACCCTGATGTTTCACTGTCCATAACGATATTTTAGAAGAGCACTGCAGTACATTCTTTGTCAAGATGAACCAAATGTTAAAGTAAACTTTGTCTTTCTACAAATATCCTGTCAATCAATTTGCATAGTTTGGGCAGAAAAAAGTTTTCAGGATTCAGAACAAACTGTCTTCTAAAATGTTGTTTTTGAACAACTTTCTATAAAAGAGTAAAAAATAGAAAAAGAAAGAAATGGAGCCAACATAATAAACAATAGACGTCAGAATGAGAATGAAAACTACAGAACAAAAAAAAGCCAAAAATAGTTTGGACACAGGTTCTACAAGAGCAGCTAAAGCTGTATGAGAAAATGGGGGAGATCATGTATCACACCTTTGAAAGAGGTAAAGTGGGGACTATATATAAAATGTACTAGGTAAGTAATAAGTAGACGCTGACTGGTTTCCATAGGCAACTGCTACACGTATCTTTTTTAGAAGATATGATACATCTCCCTCACTATGGTCGGGATGTAATGAAGTCTGAGTTCTGCAGCTGTAAGGAATGTCCACCGAATCGGACATTATTTTAAAGGGGCAAAACCATGCTTTGTACATGATTGCCCCTTTAAAAAAAAGTCAGAGTTCGGCCGGCAATCCACATTCGGCCTTCATTACATCCCGCCCCACATCCAGCTCCACTTACTGAAGAAGCTAAGCCCAGGCTACCACAAATAGTAGTGCAAACAGATTTTTTTAAATTTAATATCTTTTTACGAGAGCAGTAGAATGTGCATAGTATATTGAAGAAAAAAGTTTGCCGAGCTGCTGCTCAGGGGCTGGAGGCGACGGCTGGTGACTAGAAGAATCGTCCCTGGACTGCCTTTCACACACGTTACTGCTCTGGGGCCCTGGCGAGTATGGACAGCTGCCCAACACACTCCACCTCCCATGTCACTGGTTATGTATATAATCTGTGTCTACAGCCAAGGCTGGACTGGCACTTCTGTCAAATGCCAGAAGGGCTGATGGTCTGATGGGCCAGTTCGGCCACACAAAGAGCGGGGCTGGCCGAGTGGCACAGCCTTCTGGCTCCTGCTCACCCACCCACCCAAGCCAGACCCCCTGACTTGTAGCATGCTCCAGTGAGCCGTGGATGTGCCCCCCTTGGCATTAGCCATGGCCGTGCCCCCCCTTGTCAAGCGCATACGCAGTGAAGTGCCAGGGCTGCTGCTTCACAGCCCCAGTCCATCCCTGTCTACAGCTCTTTGACCACCCCCCCTCCTCACCACCAGGTATGTCTGTCAATGATGACAATTTTGTATATATTTGTACTTATTTATCTCTAGCCCCATACTCATGTGTGCTTCTGCCTGCCCTAACTGTGCTTCTGCCCACCCTACCTATATGTAAATATAAATTCTGATGCCAGCCCTGCCAACACCCTCCGCATCCTAACCTGGAAATAATAACAAATATCAACATATATTTGATTAAAATTGTAAAATCTTCTTCGGTTCTCCGCAAGTTGTAAAGGTTGAAAATCACTGAGTTAGGGGATTAGGCTAATCCACTTACATTATACTGATGACAGTGCACTAACACAATCAAACAGGTGCACCATCCAAAGGGTGGAGCGCCACACTCAGAGTAAAAGACCATTGAGCGGGCAATGACAGAAGGAAGCATCCAGATGAGGAGCAGAGGTGTGATTAAGCCCTGGGGGTGGAAAAACACTGTTCCAAGTTGGCTGCGGCTTAGCGGGATGGGCAGGGCTGGTTTAGGTCTTGGTGTTGGCAGTGCACAAAACTAGGATCTGGAGCCTTACCTATTCTTATACCTGTTTTGGAAACAATTCCAGTTGGCATATGAATATTTTATTCTTCTTGCTTTATTACATCAAATCATTTAGGGGGACATGTACTCAGCAGTGTTAAAAGTGGAGAAGTTGCCCATGGCAACCAATCAGCTGCTCTGTTTACTTTTATAGTATGCAAATTATAAATGTTACGTCAATGCTTATTGGTTCTTCTCTACTGGCTCACTTCTCCACTTTTATGGCTTTGTACATCTCCCCCTTAGAGCTGGATGATTGTCTTTTATTGACAAAAAAAAAACCTGTAAGCTAGTTATGGGTATAGTATTGCCAGACGTTCCTACATACTTATCACTAGCGATGGACAAGAATGAAACAGTGATAACACAAAGCTCGCAGCAGGATGCTCTAACAATAAAACAAAGGAAAATATGAGAACTGTCCAGCTCTTTAATCATGTTGAAGCCAATGGTGAATTCAAAAAATGTGGAACATTGGACTGCAGACAATGGAAAAATGAAGTTTTTAAATTGCAGAATCTCTAGAGTTCTATAATGCTGGAGTCTTCTGCTATCTACAGTATGCTGTCTTACTAAGGATGTGTCAAGGTAGATGTGTTTGAGGCATTAGGCTCCCACAAGGTTAAATGTCAACAAGATTGGATTTAGTCATCGAGCTATCATGAAGTTAAGTGTCTTGTAAAACTGAGAGGTCATTTTTTCTGTGCTGTAATTGTGCTCTGAATCTGTCTGTGATTACTGAGTAAGTGATATATTCTGATAACTACTGAATTCCTAGAGGCTTTGAACCCAGGAATCCCTGCCTGCATATCTGGCTAGCATTAGGAAAGATCACGCTGAGGTGTGAGATAAATCACATTACAATGGATCAATCAAGAGTTAACATGACATCACTCAGGCCACATAAAACCAGAGGAATGCTGGTTAAAGTGGATTTAGCGCTAGAAAACGGAACAATAATATTGACTCTGAAACTCATTATCAAAGGCTGTTTAAATAAGATTCCATATTATTGAGTAAGATTAATGGAATTAACTGTTATAGCTGGTGAAATTTGTTTCTTTACTATTAATTAACTGCTTTATTCCACAAGTGTCACAAGAATGTTAATCATAGATGGAAACCATTAGCTGTGTAATTCCCAATAAAGGTGTATCGCAAAAACTTGGTATGCCCATATCATCCCGGTAGCGTCTAGTTTCTCTTTGTGGAGAGAACCTTTCCCATAACCCCCTGGGTCCATGTCACAATCTATTTGGAATAGTAAAGTGTGGCGAGTGAAGCAAAGCAGAGCGAGACACCGAGCCCGAAGCGTGGCGAACGTAGCAAGCCCGAGAGGGTCCAATGCTGCATAGAAAAAAAAAAATACCCCAAACGAACAGAGAACGAAGAAAACATTTAGGTGCTGTAAGGGCGGAAGTTTTCTCCTGCCCTCTCGTTTTGTCACTTCCAGGTCCTGAGCACGAAGGTAACATAGACACAAACATATCATCCCTGGCATGTATGTAAACAGGAAGCACCAGTGTAGACGCAACACTATGCCAAAGCCACTCCCGCACTGCTTTTCTGGACACTAGCCAGGACCAGCCCATAGGTAGCAAAATCAGTTTTAAACTTCACTGCACATGCTCAGGATATCAGGGGTGTAGTACGGGTGACCGGCGGTCTCCTGACCGCCGGTCACCTTACCGACGCCGGGATCCCGGCGGGGAGGGGCGAGTGCAGCAAGCCCCTTGCGGGCTCGCTGCGCTCGCCACGCTGCGGGCTCGGTGGCGACCTGCGGTCGCCACGGGTTCTATTCCCACTCTATGGGTGTCGTGGACACCCACGAGTGGAAATAGTCCCTGTTGGTCGGCATGCCGATCATCGGGATAGTGAGCCGTCGGGCTCACGGAGGAGGTCATGTGACTGTCGGTCAGCCGACCGGCGGTCACATGACTACCACCCGAATATCAGACCAGGAGCCTCTTCTGAGCATGAGCAGAAGAGGTGGGCAGGCATTAGTGCACGGTTTCCCCAGTTTGCTATGGGGCACTGTTGTGCTATCCCCTTAAAATACCTACATTATGGAATAGTGTATAGATGCTAGAGATGAGCACTTGAAATTTTTCGGGTTTTGTGTTTTGGTTTTGGGTTCGGTTCCGCGGCCGTGTTTTGGGTTCGACCGCGTTTTGGCAAAACCTCACCGAATTTTTTTTGTCGGATTCGGGTGTGTTTTGGATTCGGGTGTTTTTTTCAAAAAACACTAAAAAACAGCTTAAATCATAGAATTTGGGGGTCATTTTGATCCCAAAGTATTATTAACCTCAAAAACCATAATTTCCACTCATTTTCAGTCTATTCTGAATACCTCACACCTCACAATATTATTTTTAGTCCTAAAATTTGCACCGAGGTCGCTGGATGACTAAGCTAAGCGACCCTAGTGGCCGACACAAACGCCTGGCCCATCTAGGAGTGGCACTGCAGTGTCACGCAGGATGGCCCTTCCAAAAAACACTCCCCAAACAGCACATGACGCAAAGAAGAAAAAAAGAGGCGCAATGAGGTAGCTGTGTGAGTAAGATAAGCGACCCTAGTGGCCGACACAAACACCTGGCCCATCTAGGAGTGGCACTGCAGTATCAAGCAGGATGGCCCTTCCAAAAAACACTCCCCAAACAGCACATGACGCAAAGAAGAAAAAAAGAGGCGCAATGAGGTAGCTGTGTGAGTAAGCTAAGCGACCCTAGTGGCCGACACAAACACCTGGCCCATCTAGGAGTGGCACTGCAGTGTCACGCAGGATGGCCCTTCCAAAAAACACTCCCCAAACAGCACATGACGCAAAGAAGAAAAAAAGAGGCGCAATGAGGTAGCTGTGTGAGTAAGATAAGCGACCCTAGTGGCCGACACAAACACCTGGCCCATCTAGGAGTGGCACTGCAGTGTCACGCAGGATGGCCCTTCCAAAAAACACTCCCCAAACAGCACATGATGCAAAGAAGAAAAAAAGAGGCGCAATGAGGTAGCTGTGTGAGTAAGCTAAGCGACCCTAGTGGCCGACACAAACACCTGGCCCATCTAGGAGTGGCACTGCAGTGTCACGCAGGATGGCCCTTCCAAAAAACACTCCCCAAACAGCACATGACGCAAAGAAGAAAAAAAGAGGCGCAATGAGGTAGCTGTGTGAGTAAGATAAGCGACCCTAGTGGCCGACACAAACACCTGGCCCATCTAGGAGTGGCACTGCAGTGTCACGCAGGATGGCCCTTCCAAAAAACACTCCCCAAACAGCACATGACGCAAAGAAGAAAAAAGAGCGGCAATGAGGTAGCTGTGTGAGTAAGATAAGCGACCCTAGTGGCCGACACAAACACCTGGCCCATCTAGGAGTGGCACTGCAGTGTCACGCAGGATGGCCCTTCCAAAAAACACTCCCCAAACAGCACATGACGCAAATAAAAATTAAAGAAAAAAGAGGTGCAAGATGGAATTGTCCTTGGGCCCTCCCACCCACCCTTATGTTGTATAAACAGGACATGCACACTTTAACCAACCCATCATTTCAGTGACAGGGTCTGCCACACGACTGTGACTGAAATGACGGGTTGGTTTGGACCCCCACCGAAAAAGAAGCAATTAATCTCTCCTTGCACAAACTGGCTCTACAGAGGCAAGATGTCCACCTCATCATCATCCTCCGATATATCACCGTGTACATCCCGCTCCTCACAGATTATCAATTCGTCCCCACTGGAATCCACCATCTCAGCTCCCTGTGTACTTTGTGGAGGCAATTGCTGCTGGTCAATGTCTCCACGGAGGAATTGATTATAATTAATTTTAATGAACATCATCTTCTCCACATTTTCTGGAAGTAACCTCGTACGCCGATTGCTGACAAGGTGAGCGGCGGCACTAAACACTCTTTCGGAGTACACACTTGTGGGAGGGCAACTTAGGTAGAATAAAGCCAGTTTGTGCAAGGGCCTCCAAATTGCCTCTTTTTCCTGCCAGTATAAGTACGGACTGTCTGACGTGCCTACTTGGATGCGGTCACTCATATAATCCTCCACCATTCTTTCAATGGGGAGAGAATCATATGCAGTGACAGTAGACGACATGTCCGTAATCGTTGTCAGGTCCTTCAGTCCGGACCAGATGTCAGCATCAGCAGTCGCTCCAGACTGCCCTGCATCACCGCCAGCGGGGTGGGCTCGGAATTCTGAGCCTTTTCCTCGCACCCCCAGTTGCGGGAGAATGTGAAGGAGGAGATGTTGACAGGTCGCGTTCCGCTTGACTTGACAATTTTCTCACCAGCAGGTCTTTCAACCCCAGCAGACTTGTGTCTGCCGGAAAGAGAGATCCAAGGTAGGTTTTAAATCTAGGATCGAGCACGGTGGCCAAAATGTAGTGCTCTGATTTCAACAGATTGACCACCCGTGAATCCTTGTTAAGCGAATTAAGGGCTCCATCCACAAGTCCCACATGCCTAGCGGAATCGCTCCCTTTTAGCTCCTCCTTCAATGCCTCCAGCTTCTTCTGCAAAAGCCTGATGAGGGGAATGACCTGACTCAGGCTGGCAGTGTCCTGAACTGACTTCACGTGTGGCAAGTTCAAAAGGTTGCAGAACCTTGCACAACGTTGAAATCATTCTCCACTGCGCTTGAGACAGGTACATTCCACCTCCTATATCGTGCTCAATTGTATAGGCTTGAATGGCCTTTGCTGCTCCTCCAACCTCTGAAGCATATATAGGGTTGAATTCCACCTCGTTACCACTTCTTGCTTCAGATGATGGCAGGGCAGGTTCAGGCGTTTTTGGTGGTGCTCCAGTCTTCTGTACGTGGTGCCTGTACGCCGAAAGTGTCCCGCAATTCTTCTGGCCACCGACAGCATCTCTTGCACGCCCCTGTCGTTTTTAAAAAATTCTGCCCCACCAAATTCAAGGTATGTGCAAAACATGGGACGTGCTGGAATTTGCCCATATTTAATGCACACACAATATTGCTGGCGTTGTCCGATGCCACAAATCCACAGGAGAGTCCAATTGGGGTAAGCCATTCCGTGATGATCTTCCTCAGTTGCCGTAAGAGGTTTTCAGCTGTGTGCGTATTCTGGAAACCGGTGATACAAAGCGTAGCCTGCCTAGGAAAGAGTTGGCGTTTGCGAGATGCTGCTACTGGTGCCGCCGCTGCTGTTCTTGCGGCGGGAGTCCATACATCTACCCAGTGGGCTGTCACAGTCATATAGTCCTGACCCTGCCCTGCTCCACTTGTCCACATGTCCGTGGTTAAGTGGACATTGGGTACAACTGCATTTTTTTTGGACACTGGTGAGTCTTTTTCTGACGTCCGTGTACATTCTCGGTATCGCCTGCCTAGAGAAGTGGAACCTAGATGGTATTTGGTAACGGGGGCACACTACCTCAAGAAATTGTCTAGTTCCCTGTGAACTAACGGCGGATACCGGACGCACGTCTAACACCAACATAGTTGTCAAGGCCTCAGTTATCCGCTTTGCAACAGGATGACTGCTGTGATATTTCATCTTCCTCGCAAAGGACTGTTGGACAGTCAATTGCTTGGTGGAAGTAGTAAAAGTGGGCTTACGACTTCCCCTCTGGGATGACCATCGACTCCCAGCAGCAACAACAGCAGCGCCAGCAGCAGTAGGCGTTACACGCAAGGATGCATCGGAGGAATCCCAGGCAGGAGAGGACTCGTCAGAATTGCAGTGACATGGCCTGCAGGACTATTGGCATTCCTGGGGAAGGAGGAAATTGACACTGAGGGAGTTGGTGGGGTGGTTTGCGTGAGCTTGGTTACAAGAGGAAGGGATTTACTGGTCAGTGGACTGCTTCCGCTGTCGCCCAAAGTTTTGAACTTGTCACTGACTTATTATGAATGCGCTGCAGGTTACGTATAAGGGAGGATGTTCCGAGGTGGTTAACGTCCTTACCCCTACTTATTACAGCTTGACAAAGGCAACACACGGCTTGACAAATGTTGTCCGCATTTCTGTTGAAATAATTCCACACCGAAGAGCTGATTTTTTTGGTATTTTCACCAGGCATGTCAACGGCCCTATTCCTCCCACGGACAACAGGTGTCTCCCGGGTGCCTTACTTAACAAACCACCCTCACCATCAGAATCCTCCTTGTCAATTTCCTCCCCAGCGCCAGCAACACCCATATCCTTCCTCATCCTGGTGTACTTCAACACTGACATCTTCAATCTGACTATCAGGAACTGGACTGCGGGTGCTCCTTCCAGCACTTGCAGGGGGGCGTGCAAATGGTGGAAGGCGCATGCTCTTCACGTCCCAGTGTTGGGAAGGTCAGGCATCGCAACCAACACAATTGGACTCTCCTTGTGGATTTGGGATTTGGAAGAACGCACAGTTCTTTGCGGTGCTTTTGCCAGCTTGAGTCTTTTCATTTTTCTAGCGAGAGGCTGAGTGCTTCCATCCTCATGTGAAGCTGAACCACTAGCCATGAACATAGGCCAGGGCCTCAGCCGTTCCTTGCCACTCCGTGTGGTAAATGGCATATTGGCAAGTTTACGCTTCTCCTCCGACAATTTTATTTTAGATTTTGGAGTCCTTTTTTACTGATATTTGGTGTTTTGGATTTTACATGCTCTGTACTATGACATTGGCATCGGCCTTGGCAGACGACGTTGCTGGCATTTCATCGTCTCGGCCATGACTAGTGGCAGCAGCTTCAGCACGAGGTGGAAGTGGATCTTGATCTTTCCCTAATTTGGAACCTCAACATTTTTGTTCTCCATATTTTAATAGGCACAACTAAAAGGCACCTCAGGTAAACAATGGAGATGGATGGATACTAGTATACTTATGGATGGACCAGCGACTGCCGACACAGAGGTAGCTACAGCCGTGGACTACCGTACTGTGTCTGCTGCTAATATAGACTGGATGATAATGAGATGAAATTAATATATATATATATATATATATATATAATATCCCTAGTACTGCAGCCGGACAGGTATATATATTTATTATGTAATGACTGATGACGGACCAGCTGGACACTGTCAGCTCAGCAGCACCGCCGACTGCTACAGTAAGCTACTATAGTAGTATGTATCAAGAAGAAAGAGAAAAAAAAAAACACGGGTAGGTGGTATACAATTATGGATGGACCAGCCACTGCCGACACAGAGGTAGCTACAGCCGTGGACTACCGTACTGTGTCTGCTGCTAATATAGACTGGATGATAATGAAATGAAATTAATATATTATATATATATAATATCACTAGTACTGCAGCCGGACAGGTATATATATTTATTATGTAATGACTGATGACGGACCTGCTGGACACTGTCAGCTCAGCAGCACCGCAGACTGCTACAGTAAGCTACTATAGTAGTATGTATCAAGAAGAAAGAGAAAAAAAAAACCACGGGTAGGTGGTATACAATTATGGATGGACCAGCGACTGCCGACACAGAGGTAGCTACAGCCGTGGACTACCGTACTGTGTCTGCTGCTAATATAGACTGGATGATAATGAGATGAAATTAATATATATATATATATATATATATATATAATATCACTAGTACTGCAGCCGGACAGGTATATATATTTATTATGTAATGACTGATGACGGACCTGCTGGACACTGTCAGCTCAGCAGCACCGCAGACTGCTACAGTAAGCTACTATAGTAGTATGTATCAAGAAGAAAAAAAAAAAAAAACACGGGTAGGTGGTATACATATACAATTATATATATATTATATACAATTATATATATATATATTAAACTGGTGGTGATTAATTAAACTGGTGGTCAGGTCACTGGTCACACTATCAGCAACTTGCAAGTCTTTTTTTCTCCTTGCACAAAATAATTCAAACATTGAAACTTTCACACCTGTGTAATCTTCTTTCAACAAAATATAGTACAAAGGTAAGCATCCTCCTCCATTCTCTGAACTTTCTTATTAACGTGCATTTCCTCCAATACACATGCTATTACATTTCATTATATTGTTGGAAAAAATATGTGCTTTTTTTCAAATGTTTATAACAACAAACACTTATTTTTCTTTCTTCAATGAGATATCTTTTCTTGTTACTAGATAAATCATTATCAGTTTTTTTACTTCTTACACATTTTTTTTATTTCTTTGCTGCCATCTTAGTGTCAAGTAATCCTCAGACCTCAACTTTTTTTGACTCTGTGACAAAAATAATAGATCAAGGGGGAGCTGTAGATGTAGCATATCTAGACTTTAGTAAGGCATTTGACACTGTCCCACATCGCAGACTGCTAAATAAACTTGAAAGAGTGGGGGTGGATTATAAAACAGTTAAATGGATAAGAACCTGGTTGCAGGATAGGAAACAGACAGTTGTAGTTAATGGAGTGCAATCTATGGAGGGAAATGTTACCAGTGGAGTACCCCAGGGATCTGTACTTGGTCCAGTTCTCTTTAATATCTTTGTTGGTGACATTGCAGATGGTATTAAAGGGAAGGTATGCCTTTTTGCAGATGATACAAAGATATGCAACAGGGTAGACACACCGGGAGGGGTAAAACAAATGATTGATGACCTAGGTAGGCTTGAGAAATGGTCAAGAACGTGGCAACTACAGTTTAATGCTAAAAAATGCAAAATCATGCACTTGAGTCTCAAAAACCCAAAGGCTAAATATAGTATCAAGGGTACTATAATGGAAACTACTGAGGAGGAAAGGGATTTAGGAGTCACTATTTCAAGTGACTTGAAGGCAGGAAAGCAATGCAACAAAGCAATGAGAAGGGCAAGTCAGATGCTTGGTTGCATAGGGAGAGGAATCAGTAGTAGGAAAAAAGAAGTGATAATGCCACTGTATAGGTCATTGGTGCGGCCCCATCTGGAATACTGTGTCCAGTTCAGGAGACCATATCTCCAGAAGGATTTAAATACATTAGAGAGTGTACAAAGAAGGGCAACTAAAATGGTGCATGGCCTACATCACAAAACGTACCCGGAAAGGCTAAAAGATCTTAACATGTATAGTTTGGAGGAGAGAAGGGAAAGGGGGGACATGATAGAAACTTTCAAATATATCAAGGGTCTTAACAAAGTTCAGGAGGGAAACATTCTTCAAAGGAAGAGAAATATTAGAACTCGAGGACATACACTGAAACTGGAGGGGGGGAGGTTCAGGGGAAATTTAAGGAAAAATTACTTCACAGAAAGGGTAGTGGATAAGTGGAATAGTCTCCCATCAGAGGTGATAGAGGCTAAGACTGTAGAGCAATTTAAACATGCTTGGGATAGGCATATGAATATCCTTACAAAGAATTAAGGTTCAAAAAGGGTTGAGATTACCTAAAGGATAAAAAAAGGGGCAGACTAGATGGGCCAAGTGGTTCTTATCTGCCGTCAAATTCTATGTCTCTATGTCTCTACTCCTAAGCAGACAATCACAATATATACTGGTGGTCAGTGTGGTCACAATGGCAGTGTGGCACTCTGGCAGCAGAGTGCCAGCAAAAGTGTGCACTGTACGTTAAAATATGTACTCCTGCTCTCAGACTCTAACTGCTCCCCACTGTCTCCCCCACAAGTCAGATATACAGTCACACTATCACTTCAGCAAGTAGTAGTACTCCTCCTAATGCTCCCCAAAATTACTAAAGTAAATAATACTGTGTCTCTCTCTACTCTAGTAGTCTCACTCTCTATAAACGGAGAGGACGCCAGCCACGTCCTCTCCCTATCAATCTCAATGCACGTGTGAAAATGGCGGCGACGCGCGGCTCCTTATATAGAATCCGAGTCTCGCGATAGAATCCGAGCCTCGCAAGAATCCGACAGCGGGATGATGACGTTCGGGCGCGCTCGGGTTAACCGAGCAAGGCGGGAAGATCCGAGTCGCTCGGACCCGTGTAAAAAAAACTGAAGTTCGGGCGGGTTCGGATTCCGAGGAACCGAACCCGCTCATCTCTAATAGATGCCAGAGCAATTTTAAATAAAATTTATTTAAAAAGGAACAGTTTGGGGAGGTGCAGTTGGAGCCATAGGGATGTGAGAGCTATGGCCACTATTGTGCAGCTGAGAGAGAAATATATAACAGTGGGGAGAGAAATAAGCAGAAAACAGAAAACTCAGGAGAGAGGGAGAGACAGTAAGGGAGTGACACAGTGGTGGGAGAGAAACAGGAGAAATACATGGTGACACTGACCATTTGCTTAATACCAAACCACGATCCTGCTGAACTTGCGAGTGGTGGGCCCAGGTGCAAAAATATGTTTTGGGCTCCATTACACCTCCCTAAAGTGAAAAGAGGTGGGTGACAGGGGATGCAGAAGGTGGCAGTGGGAGGCAGAGCAGATGTTGCCACCGGTGAGTAGTACCCAGTACAGGATCAGGCTCAGAGGGAGTGATTTAAAAAAAATTTAGGGAGCCTAAACCACGGACTTTACGCACATTACTTCTTGCCGCCTCAAAAGGCAGTTATAAGAAATGTCTCTCCTGCAGCTAATGGTCACCTGAATGGAGTAACAATTGAATTGATCTATTTTGCGCCCCCTGGCGGTAACTGCCGGGGAAACAACTGAATCATCCCCAGACTTTTCATAGATACATATGCAAAGCAGATTGGACAGCTAATCTGCTGTTAATCAGATTTTTAGCCCCCTGCCTACTCAGCCTAGCTGCATAGGCAGTCGGAGGGCTGAGATTTTATGGGTTGCAGCGGTTGCGTGTGACTTCATGCAGCCGTCGCGGCTTGCCCTAGCAACGCCCATGACGCGCCTGCACAAGACGCGGCGTCAACACCCCTTTCCCGCCCTCCTCCAGGTCTTAAACTGCGTTCTGAAGACAACGCAGTTTAAGACCTCATGCATGCGCTGATGTGCAGAAATCACTTCATAGCATCTGAAGTAGAGATGAGCGGGTTCGGTTTTACTCAGATTTACTCGGTTCTCAAAAACGGCATCTTACTGGCTCACGGACGTCACGTGTTTTGGATAGCCAATAAGAAACATCCGGATAAAACCGAACTGGCGTTAATTCTGGCGTTACATCCGAACCCGCTCATCTCTAATCTGAAGCTGAATCAGGCCCAATATACAGTACATAAAGCCAGACCACGGAGATTCACACTGTAGAACCGTTTTCATCTGCCACACTGTCTACAAATATAGTAGAACACGCTGCATGCACTTTTAACTAGAGATGAGCGGGTTCGGTTTCTCTGAATCCGAACCCGCCAGAACTTCATGTTTTTTTTCACGGGTCCGAGCGACTCGGATCTTCCCGCCTTGCTCGGTTAACCCGAGCGCGCCCGAACGTCATCATGACGCTGTCGGATTCTCGCGAGGCTCGGATTCTATCGCGAGACTCGGATTCTATATAAGGAGCCGCGCGTCGCCGCCATTTTCACACGTGCATTGAGATTGATAGGGAGAGGACGTGGCTGGCGTCCTCTCCATTTAGATTATAAGAGACTGAGAGAGATTTACTGGAGCTGACTAGGAGGAGTACTGTTACTGTAGAAGTGTAGAGACTGAGTGGAGAGAGTTTACTAGTGAGGACAGTGCAGTTTACTTTATAATCCGTTCTCTGCCTGAAAAAAGCGATACACAGCACACAGTGACTCAGTCACATACCATATCTGTGTGCACTGCTCAGGCTCAGGCCAGTGTGCTGCATCATCTATTATCTATATATAATATTATATATATCTGTCTGACTGCTCAGCTCACACAGCTTATAATTGTGGGGGAGACTGGGGAGCACTACTGCAGTGCCAGTTATAGGTTATAGCAGGAGCCAGGAGTACATAATATATTATATAGTGAGTGACCACCAGACACACAGTGCAGTTTATTTAATATATCCGTTCTCTGCCTGAAAAAAGCAATACACACAGTGACTCAGTCAGTCACATACCATATCTGTGTTCACTGCTCAGGCTCAGGCCAGTGTGCTGCATCATCTATTATCTATATATAATATTATATATATCTGTCTGACTGCTCAGCTCACACAGCTTATAATTGTGGGGGAGACTGGGGAGCACTACTGCAGTGCCAGTTATAGGTTATAGCAGGAGCCAGGAGTACATAATATATTATATAGTGAGTGACCACCAGACACACAGTGCAGTTTATTTAATATATCCGTTCTCTGCCTGAAAAAAGCGATACACACAGTGACTCAGTCAGTCACATACCATATCTGTGTGCACTGCTCAGGCTCAGGCCAGTGTGCTGCATCATCTATATATATTATATATCTGTCTGACTGCTCAGCTCACACAGCTTATAATTGTGGGGGAGACTGGGGAGCACTACTGCAGTGCCAGTTATAGGTTATAGCAGGAGCCAGGAGTACATATTATATTAAAATTAAACAGTGCACACTTTTGCTGCAGGAGTGCCACTGCCAGTGTGACTGACCAGTGACCTGACCACACTGACCACCAGTATAGTTAGTAGTATACTTATATTGTGATTGCCTGAAAAAGTTAAACACTCGTCGTGTGACTTCACTTGTGTGTTTTTTTTTTTTTAATTCTATAAAAATAAAACTCATTCTGCTGACAGACAGTGTCCAGCAGGTCCGTCATTATATAATATATAATATATACCTGTCCGGCTGCAGTAGTGATATATATATATTTTTTATATCATTTATCATCCAGTCGCAGCAGACACAGTACGGTAGTTCACGGCTGTGGCTACCTCTGTGTCTCTGCACTCGGCAGGCAGTCCGTCCATAATTGTAATACCACCTAACCGTGGATTTTTTTCATTCTTCTTTATACATACATAGTTACATAGACATCTTCTCTTTATCAACCAGTCTATATTAGCTGCAGACACAGTACAGTACGGTAGTTCACGGCTGTGGCTACCTCTGTGTCTGCACTCGGCAGGCAGTCCGTCCATAATTGTATACCACCTAACTGTGGTTTTTTTTCATTCTTCTTTATACATACATAGTTACATAGACATCTTCTCTTTATCAACCAGTCTATATTAGCTGCAGACACAGTACAGTACGGTAGTTCACGGCTGTGGCTACCTCTGTGTCTGCACTCGGCAGGCAGTCCGTCCATAATTGTATACCACCTAACCGTGGATTTTTTTCAGTCTTCTTTATACATACATAGTTACATAGACATCTTCTCTTTATCAACCAGTCTATATTAGCTGCAGACACAGTACAGTACGGTAGTTCACGGCTGTGGCTACCTCTGTGTCTGCACTCGGCAGGCAGTCCATAATTGTATACTAGTATCCATCTCCATTGTTTACCTGAGGTGCCTTTTAGTTGTGCCTATTAAAATATGGAGAACAAAAATGTTGAGGTTCCAAAATTAGGGAAAGATCAAGATCCACTTCCACCTCGTGCTGAAGCTGCTGCCACTAGTCATGGCCGAGACGATGAAATGCCAGCAACGTCGTCTGCCAAGGCCGATGCCCAATGTCATAGTACAGAGCATGTCAAATCCAAAACACCAAATATCAGAAAAAAAAGGACTCCAAAACCTAAAATAAAATTGTCGGAGGAGAAGCGTAAACTTGCCAATATGCCATTTACCACACGGAGTGGCAAGGAACGGCTGAGGCCCTGGCCTATGTTCATGGCTAGTGGTTCAGCTTCACATGAGGATGGAAGCACTCAGCCTCTCGCTAGAAAAATGAAAAGACTCAAGCTGGCAAAAGCAGCACAGCAAAGAACTGTGCATTCTTCGAAATCCCAAATCCACAAGGAGAGTCCAATTGTGTCGGTTGCGATGCCTGACCTTCCCAACACTGGACGTGAAGAGCATGCGCCTTCCACCATTTGCACGCCCCCTGCAAGTGCTGGAAGGAGCACCCGCAGTCCAGTTCCTGATAGTCAGATTGAAGATGTCAGTGTTGAAGTACACCAGGATGAGGAGGATATGGGTGTTGCTGGCGCTGGGGAGGAAATTGACCAGGAGGATTCTGATGGTGAGGTGGTTTGTTTAAGTCAGGCACCCGGGGAGACACCTGTTGTCCGTGGGAGGAATATGGCCGTTGACATGCCAGGTGAAAATACCAAAAAAATCAGCTCTTCGGTGTGGAGGTATTTCACCAGAAATGCGGACAACAGGTGTCAAGCCGTGTGTTCCCTTTGTCAAGCTGTAATAAGTAGGGGTAAGGACGTTAACCACCTCGGAACATCCTCCCTTATACGTCACCTGCAGCGCATTCATAATAAGTCAGTGACAAGTTCAAAAACTTTGGGTGACAGCGGAAGCAGTCCACTGACCAGTAAATCCCTTCCTCTTGTAACCAAGCTCACGCAAACCACCCCACCAACTCCCTCAGTGTCAATTTCCTCCTTCCCCAGGAATGCCAATAGTCCTGCAGGCCATGTCACTGGCAATTCTGACGAGTCCTCTCCTGCCTGGGATTCCTCCGATGCATCCTTGCGTGTAACGCCTACTGCTGCTGGCGCTGCTGTTGTTGCCGCTGGGAGTCGATGGTCATCCCAGAGGGGAAGTCGTAAGCCCACTTGTACTACTTCCAGTAAGCAATTGACTGTTCAACAGTCCTTTGCGAGGAAGATGAAATATCACAGCAGTCATCCTACTGCAAAGCGGATAACTGAGGCCTTGGCATCCTGGGTGGTGAGAAACGTGGTTCCGGTATCCATCATTACTGCAGAGCCAACTAGAGACTTGTTGGAGGTACTGTGTCCCCGGTACCAAATACCATCTAGGTTCCATTTCTCTAGGCAGGCGATACCGAAAATGTACACAGACCTCAGAAAAAGAGTCACCAGTGTCCTAAAAAATGCAGCTGTACCCAATGTCCACTTAACCACGGACATGTGGACAAGTGGAGCAGGGCAGGGTCAGGACTATATGACTGTGACAGCCCACTTGGTAGATGTATGGACTCCCGCCGCAAGAACAGCAGCGGCGGCACCAGTAGCAGCATCTCGCAAACGCCAACTCTTTCCTAGGCAGGCTACGCTTTGTATCACCGGTTTCCAGAATACGCACACAGCTGAAAACCTCTTACGGCAACTGAGGAAGATCATCGCGGAATGGCTTACCCCAATTGGACTCTCCTGTGGATTTGTGGCATCGGACAACGCCAGCAATATTGTGTGTGCATTAAATATGGGCAAATTCCAGCACGTCCCATGTTTTGCACATACCTTGAATTTGGTGGTGCAGAATTTTTTAAAAAACGACAGGGGCGTGCAAGAGATGCTGTCGGTGGCCAGAAAAATTGCGGGACACTTTCGGCGTACAGGCACCACGTACAGAAGACTGGAGCACCACCAAAAACTACTGAACCTGCCCTGCCATCATCTGAAGCAAGAAGTGGTAACGAGGTGGAATTCAACCCTCTATATGCTTCAGAGGTTGGAGGAGCAGCAAAAGGCCATTCAAGCCTATACAATTGAGCACGATATAGGAGGTGGAATGCACCTGTCTCAAGTGCAGTGGAGAATGATTTCAACGTTGTGCAAGGTTCTGATGCCCTTTGAACTTGCCACACGTGAAGTCAGTTCAGACACTGCCAGCCTGAGTCAGGTCATTCCCCTCATCAGGCTTTTGCAGAAGAAGCTGGAGACATTGAAGGAGGAGCTAACACGGAGCGATTCCGCTAGGCATGTGGGACTTGTGGATGCAGCCCTTAATTCGCTTAACAAGGATTCACGGGTGGTCAATCTGTTGAAATCAGAGCACTACATTTTGGCCACCGTGCTCGATCCTAGATTTAAAGCCTACCTTGGATCTCTCTTTCCGGCAGACACAAGTCTGCTGGGGTTGAAAGACCTGCTGGTGACAAAATTGTCAAGTCAAGCGGAACGCGACCTGTCAACATCTCCTCCTTCACATTCTCCCGCAACTGGGGGTGCGAGGAAAAGGCTCAGAATTCCGAGCCCACCCGCTGGCGGTGATGCAGGGCAGTCTGGAGCGACTGCTGATGCTGACATCTGGTCCGGACTGAAGGACCTGACAACGATTACGGACATGTCGTCTACTGTCACTGCATATGATTCTCTCAACATTGATAGAATGGTGGAGGATTATATGAGTGACCGCATCCAAGTAGGCACGTCACACAGTCCGTACTTATACTGGCAGGAAAAAGAGGCAATTTGGAGGCCCTTGCACAAACTGGCTTTATTCTACCTAAGTTGCCCTCCCACAAGTGTGTACTCCGAAAGAGTGTTTAGTGCCGCCGCTCACCTTGTCAGCAATCGGCGTACGAGGTTACATCCAGAAAATGTGGAGAAGATGATGTTCATTAAAATGAATTATAATCAATTCCTCCGCGGAGACATTGACCAGCAGCAATTGCCTCCACAAAGTACACAGGGAGCTGAGATGGTGGATTCCAGTGGGGACGAATTGATAATCTGTGAGGAGGGGGATGTACACGGTGATATATCGGAGGGTGAAGATGAGGTGGACATCTTGCCTCTGTAGAGCCAGTTTGTGCAAGGAGAGATTAATTGCTTCTTTTTTGGGGGGGGTCCAAACCAACCCGTCATATCAGTCACAGTCGTGTGGCAGACCCTGTCACTGAAATGATGGGTTGGTTAAAGTGTGCATGTCCTGTTTTGTTTATACAACATAAGGGTGGGTGGGAGGGCCCAAGGACAATTCCATCTTGCACCTCTTTTTTCTTTTCTTTTTCTTTGCATCATGTGCTGATTGGGGAGGGTTTTTTGGAAGGGACATCCTGCGTGACACTGCAGTGCCACTCCTAGATGGGCCCGGTGTTTGTGTCGGCCACTAGGGTCGCTAATCTTACTCACACAGTCAGCTACCTCATTGCGCCTCTTTTTTTCTTTGCGTCATGTGCTGTTTGGGGAGGGTTTTTTGGAAGGGACATCCTGCGTGACACTGCAGTGCCACTCCTAGATGGGCCCGGTGTTTGTGTCGGCCACTAGGGTCGCTAATCTTACTCACACAGCTACCTCATTGCGCCTCTTTTTTTCTTTGCGTCATGTGCTGTTTGGGGAGGGTTTTTTGGAAGGGCCATCCTGCGTGACACTGCAGTGCCACTCCTAGATGGGCCCGGTGTTTGTGTCGGCCACTAGGGTCGCTAATCTTACTCACACAGCTACCTCATTGCGCCTCTTTTTTTCTTTGCGTCATGTGCTGTTTGGGGAGGGTTTTTTGGAAGGGACATCCTGCGTGACACTGCAGTGCCACTCCTAGATGGGCCCGGTGTTTGTGTCGGCCACTAGGGTCGCTTATCTTACTCACACAGCGACCTCAGTGCAAATTTTAGGACTAAAAATAATATTGTGAGGTGTGAGGTATTCAGAATAGACTGAAAATGAGTGTAAATTATGATTTTTGAGGTTAATAATACTTTGGGATCAAAATGACCCCCAAATTCTATGATTTAAGCTGTTTTTTAGTGTTTTTTGAAAAAAACACCCGAATCCAAAACACACCCGAATCCGACAAAAAAAATTCGGTGAGGTTTTGCCAAAACGCGTTCGAACCCAAAACACGGCCGCGGAACCGAACCCAAAACCAAAACACAAAACCCGAAAAATTTCAGGCGCTCATCTCTACTTTTAACATTGTAGTTTTTTACCTAAAGCAATACAGGTGAAAATTATACTTAATCAATTGCTGATTGGACCATTTGGGATTATAAACTGCTTAGTACAGCTGTATTTTTTCCCCTCTGACGAAACCACCGTGATACGAGTGCGGAGAAACGCATAAGGACCCCTACCCACTGGTTACTATCCGGACATGTTGTCATACCGGCACCATTGCTTTAACTGAACACGCTATACCAGTTACAGTCCCGCTGCAACAAAGGTAGTATTACAATAGCAGATGACGCGGGTATACATCCAACAAGGGAGATCCCCTCCATTCTTTAGGACGTCACGGCAGCTGCAGCTATATCATTACGGGTACATGTGCAAGCATATCGCTACTGAACACGCAAGGACACTTTATTTCTCTCCTAGCCTTGATACATCTCCCCTTCGGATTGATCGATCGATACACAAGAATCTATATTTACATTTTAAACAGTATTCATAGGTTCAAATGTTAATTGCTATAATCACTGACTCTTTAATTACTAGAACAATTACTGAAAATAAGTATTGCTCATGTAGGAACCATTTCTATATTGCCCAAAGCATCTGACCTCTGTCACAAGTCACGTGACTTAATAAACTGAATATTAGTAAAAAGCAGAGATGTGCAGTGGGTATTTTTCTTATTTTGTGTTTTGGTTTTGGATCTGGTTTCCCGCTCGTGTTTTGGATCTGGATTGGTTTTGCCAAAACCACCCTTTCGGGTTTTGGGTTTGGATCTGGATGATTTTTGAAAACCCCCCAAAAAACAGCTAAACTTACAGAATTTGGGGGTAATTTTGATCCTACGGTATTATTAACCTCAAAAACATTAAATTCCACTCATTTCCAGTCTATTCTGAACACCTCACAATATTGTTTTTAGGCCAAAAGGTTGCACCGAGCAGTAACTACGTGTGTGCCAGGTGTGCCTGGCACACAGCGCAGTCGCCCTGAGGGCGCAACTGGCCGCATCCCCATGACTTTAGTCAGCGGAATTGTAATGAGTCAAACTGACTCATTACAAGCCGCCAGAGAGGAGAGGAGCAGCAGCGCCGGAGGCAGGGGAGAAGGAGGAGGAGGGAGGGGGACTCGGAAGCCGCAGCAGCGCACTGTAATTGGTGGCGGCGCTACTGCAGCTGTACCTCTCTTTCCACATAGGCTGTCCGCCGATGCTGGGTTGTGTTTCCCTCATCCCAGCATTCACAGCGGTGGCCAGCCAATGTGGAAGGAGAGGGACAGCTGCAGCGGCGCCACCACCAATTACAGTGCGCTGCTGCAGCTCCTGAGTCCCCCTCCCATCTCCTCCTCCTCCCCTGCCTGGGATCTGCCAGCAGCTGCTGCACCGAGGAGCCTGACTGCTTGAGCTAGCGGGGAGAGAGTAAGTATCATCTATTCTGCTTCTCTGTCTGTCTGTCAGTCTATCTATCTATATATCTATATCTATCTATCTATCTATCTATCTATCTATCTATCTATCTATCTATCTATCTATCTATCTATCTGCCGAAATGTGTAAAAAGGGGGACTGTCTGCCATAATGTGTAAAAAAGGGGACTGGCGGCTGTAATGTGTAAAAAGGGGGACTGTCTGCCATAATGTGTAAAAAGGGGGACTGGCTGCCATAATGTGTAAAAATGGGGACTGTGCCGTAATGTGTAAAAAGGGGGACTGTCTTCCGTAATGTGTAAAAAAAAAGGGGACGCTGTCTTCCGTAATGTGTAAAGAGGCAATGCTGTCTGCGATGCGATACTGTCTGTCGTAATGTGTAAAAAGGGGACGCTGTCTGCCATAATGTGTAAAAGGTGGACGCTGTCTGCCGTAATGTGTAAAAGGTGGACTCTGTCTGCCGTAATGTGTAAAAAGGGGACGCTGTCTGCTGTAATGTGTAAAAAGGCGATGCTGTCTGCGATGCGATGCTGTCTGCCATGATGTGTAAAAAGGGGTACTGTCTGCCATAATGTGTAAAAAAGGGGACACTGTCTGCCGTAATGTGTAAAAAGGGGGACTGTCTGTCATAATGTGTAAAAAGGTGACGCTGTCTGCCGTAATGTGTAAAAGGTGGACGCTGTCTGCCGCAATGTGTAAAAGGTGGACCCTGTCTGCCGTAATGTGTAAAAAGAGGACACTGTCTGCCGTAATGTGTAAAAAGGGGACGCTGTCTGCCGTAATGTGTAAAAAGGTGGACTCTGGCTGCCGTAATGTGTAAAAGGGGCTCTACCTGGTGTAGTGGCGCTACTGTGTGGCGTAATTTGAATAATATGGGGGGGCGCCGATGCCGTTTATTGCACACAGCACTAAAATGTCTAGTTACGGCACTGGCAGCACCAAGGTAGCTGGATGACTTTCCTAAGTGACACAAGTGGGCGGCACAAACACCTGGACCATCTAGGAGTGGCACTGTAGTGTCAGACAGGATGACACTTTTAAAAACTAGGCCCCAAACAGCTCATTATGCAAAGAAGAAAAAGAGGTGCAATGAGGTACCTGGATGACTAAGCTAAGTGACACAAGTGGGCGGCACAACCACCTTGCCCATCTAGGAGTGGCATTGCAGTGTCAGACAGGATGGCACTTTTAAAAACTAGGACCCAAACAGCTCATCATGCAAAGAAGAAAAAGAGGTGCAATGAGGTAGCTGGATGACTAAGCTAAGCGACACAAGTGTGCGGCAGAACTACCTGGCCCATCTAGCAGTGGCTGAATGTCGAGAGTGGCCTGCAATTGTTCGGGCCACCGGCAGCATCTCTTGCCTGGTAATCGCTTTCCTAGTGAAGTGGAATCTAGATAGGATTTGGTACCGGGGACACACTACCTCCATCAATTGTCTAAATCCCACTGCACTAATGGCGGATACTGGACTAATACAGCAGTACCCCATGACTAATATGGCAGCACCACTGGACCTATATGGCAGTACCACTGGACTGGACTTATACGGCAGCACCACTGGACTTATACGGCAGTACCACTGGACTGGACATATATGGCAGTACCCCTGGACTTATACGGCAGCACCACTGGACTTATATGGCAGCACCATTGGACTTATACGGCAGTACCACTGGGCTGGACTTATACGGCAGTACCCCATGACTTATACGGCAGTACCACTGGACTGGACTAATACAGCAGTACCCCTGGACTTATACGGCAGCACCTCTGGACTTATACGGCGGTACCACTCGACTGGACTTACACGGCAGTACCCCTGAACTTATACGGCAGTACCCCTGGACTTATACGGCAGCACCACTGGACTTATATAGCAGTACCACTGGACTGGACTTATACGACAGTACCCCTGGACTTATACGGCAGTACAGCTGGACTTGACTTATACGGCAGTACCCCTAGACTCATATGGAAGTACCACTGGACTTGTACGGCAGCACCCCTGGACTTATACGGCAGCACCAATGGACTTATGGCAGCACAGGACACCACCACTGGACTTATGGCAGCACAGGACACCACCACTGGACTGATGCAGCACAAGACAGCACCACTGGTCTGGACTTATACAGCAGCACCACTGGACTTATGGCTGCACAGGACACCACCACTGGACTGATGCAGCACAACACAGCACCAGTGGACTGGACTTATACAGCAGCATCACTGGACTTACAGCAGCACAAGACACCACCTTTGGACTTATGGCAGCACAGGACACCACCACTGGACTGATGCAGGAAAAGACAGCACCACTGGACTTGACTGGACTTATACAGCAGCACTGGAATTATGGCAGCACAGGACACCGCCACTGTGACTGGACTGATGCAGCACAAGACACACCACTGGGCTGATGCAGCACAAGACAGCACTAGAATGACACAAAAGAGCAGGTCACCATCCCACGCGCCACACCACTTTCCCGCACAGACACTGAGGAGACACGTCTTCTTGCTACACTCTTCAGAACTGGAGTGAAAATGGCGGCGACGCGCGACTCCTCATATGGAATCCAAAACCCATGAGAATCCAACAGCGGGATGAAGACATTTTGCCTCGTTCTGGTTTCAGAGTCTGGTGGGAAAACCTGAGCCAAGATCGGATCCGGGCTCGGAACGTGATGTTCGGGAGGGGGGGGGGGGGGGGGGGGGGTTGGTTCTCAGGGAACCGAACCTGCTCATCCCTAGTAATAAGTAGTGGTGGTTCCAGAGCTGCAGCTGCAGCACAGTCCAAAATTCAAATAGGGGAACCACACCAGCCCCACTGCAGCTGTACTCACACCTCTAGAGCCGCCACTGGTAATGAGGTTTATTAATATAAGAAACAGTGCAGAAATCTGTCACAGAGACTTTTATTTTTTTAAGCTGTAGGTGTAAATAAAATGTACAATATATCTGACAATCAGAGGACCCCATAACAAATTTTAGGATCCAATTCGGGCAATGACATCTGATTTTTGGGGTCCTGTATACATCACTATACCATCAAAGTGCACAGAGCAGATAATTATAGAAACTGTTGCACAAGTAGCTGAAATATGGTACTGTAACTAATAAAAACCAAGCAGTTTCCATATTACACCTACTGTAACTGGCTGTGAACGGAATTAACGTAACATAGTGACCCAATAACATTCAGACCAGTGATTAATATATGTCCAGTACTACATAGCAGGAGCATATTAAGAGAGGAGGAGGCCCGGGTGCAGTTTCCGTCTGGGCACCCTCCTCTAGCTGGCAGTGCAGTGGGACTCTCAGCACTAGGGTTATTAGGAAACGCTAGCGCTGTACCAGAGTCTGATGAGTGTCAGCTGTGGGCTGTGCGGCTGTTTGAGTGGATGTAGGGTTGTCAGCGTCTTTTTTTTTTTGTTTTGACAAGGGTGGTCATTCCGACCTGTTCGCACGCAGCGGTTTGTCGCTGCGGTGCGAACGGGTCCGGAATGCGCATGTGCGGCATCCGCACTGCGCACAGCGCGTCGTTGCAGGTTACGACGCGTCCTACAAAGACAGCGGTCGCAGAGCCGACCGCAAGAAGATTGTCAGAAAGAAGGCGTTCCTGGGCGGATCCGGACCGTTGGCTGCCGTTTTCGGGGAGTGGTAAGGAAAATGCAGGCGTGTCCAGGAGAAAGGAGGGCGGATGTCTGACGTCAAAGGCGGCTCCAGCATCGCAGAGATCGTCGCACAGGGTAAGTATGTCCAGGCAGGCCCGGCGCTACCCGCTCAGCGAAGGGATGCAGTGCAGGGAGGCGCTAGGACGGAGAGGCGCTCCCCCTGCTCTGCATTCCTTCCCTGCTGCGCCGTCCTGTCCCCCCTGCTGCTGCTGCCAGTGCTGTGTCTGTCACTGTATGACAGGCACTGGCAGCGGGCACCTGCAGCATGAAAAGCTTCCTCCCTCCCTTCCAGGGACGTGCGGTGAGCTAAATGGCTCAGGAGGCACTGGCTAACCCCAGAACCAGATTTACATGCAATATATGAGCCAAAGGGTACATCTGGGCATTATACACAGGTGCATCATTATAAACTCCTGGAAATCTGGTGAGTTTTGATTAGAGCTGTGTAGAAAGGATACACAGGTGAGGCACTGCCTCACCTGCCATAGACTTTTTACTCCCGAGTTTGGGCTATAAAAATTATTAGAATAATGCAAAGAAGATATTTCAAACAAATTATCAGTATTTTTCATATATTTTATTCAGTCAAATCTCTGGTTTAAACGTAAGTATGACAGGAAAGGATCTGCCTCACCTGCCTCACCCCACTGCACGTCACTGCTCCCTTCACCTGTGACAGAGCCGCGTACGGGACACAAGGGGGCGGAGCTACACGGGCCGGAAGGGGGCGGAGCTACACGGACCAGGCTGCTGTACAGAGGGAGACTGGCTTAGGTAAGTGGAGGGTGAGAGAGAACTTGAAGTGTGTATGTGACGTGTGTGTATATGGTGGGTGTGTATGTGTGTGTATATATGTGTGAATTGTGTGTGAGGTATGTCTGTGCGCGCGCTTTATGGACGCTACTACTGGGGGGGCATTACGTATAACGACGCTACTACTGGGGGGGGGGCATTACATGTAACAACGCTACTACTACTGGGAGGGGCATTACATATAAGGACGCTATTACTACAGGGGTGCACTACGTATAAGGACGCTACTACTACTGGGGGGGCATTACGTATAAGGACGCTGTTACTACAGGGGTGCACTACGTATAAGGACGCTACTACTACTGGGGGGGCATTACGTATAAGGACGATACTACTACTGGGGTGCACTACGTATAAGGACACTACTACTACTGTGGGGGGCATTACGTATAAGGACGCTACTACTACTGGGGGGGGCATTACGTGTAAGGACGCTACTACTACTACTGGGGCTGGGGGCATTATGTATAAGAACGATACTACTACTGGGGTGCGCTACGTATAAGAACGCTACTACTACTGGGGGGCATTACGTATAAGGACGCTACTACTACTGTGGGGGGCATTACGTATAAGGACGCTACTACTACTGGGGGTGCACTACGTATAAGGACGCTACTACTACTGTGGGGGGCATTACGTATAAGGACGCTACTACTACTGTGGGGGGCATTACGTATAAGGACGCTACTACTACTGGGGGCATTACATATAAGAACGCTACTACTACTGGGGGGCGTTACGTATAAGGACGCTACTACTACTGGGGGTGCACTACGTATAAGGAAGCTACTACTACTGGGTGGCATTTTGTATAAGGATGCTACTATTACTGGGGTGCATTACATAGAAGGACGCTACTACTACGGGTGGGGAATTACGTATAAGATGAATAAGATTGTACTACATTGTGGCGTAATTTTAAATGGGGGTACTACTGTGTGGCCATGCCCCTTACTTGTGAGACCACAACCCTTTTCCCGGCGCGCGCTAAAGGAATATTGGAGGGCGCAAATTTATAGTTTGCAGGGGGGCTCCGAACACCCTAGCACCGGCCCTGTGTCCAGGGCTAGTCATGTTCTGCTTGAAAAAAAATTCGCTTAGCAGGGCTGCACAAGCGATCGCAGCCCTGCAAAACTAAAATACACTCCCCCATAGGCGTGGACTAGTTGATCGCAGCAGCAGCAAAACGTTGCTGGCTGCGATCAACTCAGAA
The DNA here is from genome assembly GCF_028390025.1 of Pseudophryne corroboree. NCBI lineage: Eukaryota > Metazoa > Chordata > Amphibia > Anura > Myobatrachidae > Pseudophryne > Pseudophryne corroboree. The sequence goes on from NC_086448.1 coordinate 749,751,641, forward strand.
TGACCAACAAGATTCAGTGTTCCGGGGTTTTTTATTGTTATTTATGTAAAATAATCAATAGTTGGTCCGATGGTCTATTGTTGTCTATTGAGGTCTAATGTTGTTTTGTCCTACAAATTGCTGTCGGATTTGCCTATAATAAATCTCCAGATTGCACATTTGTAGAAAAGCCCAAACCTGGCTCTTAGTAAATGTACCCCCTAGTGTATGTGACACATTTGACGATTTTCAATAGTAAAAACGGGGCAAAAATAGTTAGACAATTTGCAATTTCATGTTCTCTTTCAACACATGGTTGCCGACTTTCTGGCTGGCCCCTGCGGGAGTAAGCAGCCAGATCGGCACTGCAAACTGTGGTGCAGCGGCGTGGCTTCAAGCAGGGGACGGGGAGGGGTGTGACAAGGCGGGACAGGCTATGGGTGGGAGTGTGGCTGCACTATTGTGTCATCATAGCCATGCCCCCGGCTATGCGATGCCGATATTACTGACATTGTATAGCGGGGCGTGGCTATGATGACGCAATTCAGCGCAAATTGCATCATCAGCGACCCGGTCCGTTCAATTTACTCTATAAGTGGGCGGCTAGGTGGCGGGGTACAGGCCGATCCGGGAGACTTACCTACTTTCCCGGGGAAAGGGGGAATGACAGTAGGCAAGTATGTTTAAACATTTCCACTCCTTCACTTCATTACTGTATTTAAAGAATGTTTGGCAGTGTATGCAAAGTGGTCTGTGTGCAATTCAGTATATGACTCTAGAGAGCTGCAGAAGTTTGTCTCTATGACCTGCAAGCCATAGGGGGTCATTCTGAGTTGTTCGCTCGTTATTTTTTTCTCGCAACGGAGCGATTAATCGCTAATGCGCATGCGCAATGTCCGCAATGCGACTGCACCAAGTAAATTTGCTATGCAGGTAGGTATTTTACTCACGGCATTACGAGGTTTTTTCTTCGTTCTGGTGATCGTAATGTGATTGACAGGAAGTGGGTGTTTCTGGGCGGAAACTGGCCGTTTTATGGGTGTGTGTGAAAAAACAATATCGTTTCTGGGAAAAACGCGGAAGTGGCTGGAGAAACGGAGGAGTGTCTGGGCGAACGCTGGGTGTGTTTGTGACGTCAAACCAGGAACGACAAGCACTGAACTGATCGCACTGGCAGAGTAAGTCTCGAGCTACTCAGAAACTGCACAGAGAAGTCTTTTCGCAATATTGCGAATCTTTCGTTCGCAATTTTGAGAAGCTAAGATTCACTCCCAGTAGGCGGCGGCTTAGCGTGTGCAAAGCTGCTAAAAGCAGCTTGCGAGCGAACAACTCGGAATGACCCCCATACTCAATAATGGCTGCACCAGCTCTCCCTGTATAACAAACACTTTCTGTAAGACAAGTGGATAACAATGATGCAATCCACATACATGCAACAGTTTCTTCTGTTTGTGCTTTAGCAAGTGTTTCATGTACAGAATATATTCTCTTCTTGTAGATTAGAACTATGGGGGTCATTCCGAATTGATCGCTAGCTGCCATTGTTCGCTGCGTAGCGATCAGTGAAACGGCTAATCTGCGCATGCATATGCACCGCAGTGTGCACGTGTGTCGTATGGGTACGAAGTCCATTGTGGTTATGCACTGGTTCTAGCGACGATTCCAATCGCACAGCCGAATGCAAGGAGATTGACAGAAAGAGGGCGCGTATGGGTGTCAACTGACTGTTTTCTGGGAGTGTCTGGAAAAACGCAGGCGTGGCCGGGCGTTTGCTGGGCGGGTATCTGACGTCATTACCGTGTCACTCGTCGCAGCAATCATTGCACAGGATAAGTAACTACAGGGCTGGTCTTGTTTTGCACAAAATGTTTTTGCAGCCGCTCTGCTGCACAGGCGTTCACACTCCTGCAAAGCGAAAATACACTCCCCCGTGGGCAGCGACTATGCGTTTGCACGGCTGCTAAAAACTGCTAGCAAGCGATCAACTCGGAATGACCCCCAATATGCATTTTTATACTCCTCTGTCTATATGCCTTAAATGTGGGTTTCTTATCACTTAAAACAATAGCCACTTATTTGGAGAACCATGGGGGTAATTCAGAGTTTATCGCAGCACCAAATTTGTTAGCAGTTGGCCAAAACCATGGGTCTAATTCAGAGTTGATCGTAGCAGCAACTTTGTTAGCAGATGGGCAAAACCATGGGGGGTCATTCCGAGTTGTTCGCTCGTTATTTTTTTCTCGCAACGGAGCGATTAGTCGCTAATGCGCAATGTCCGCAGTGCGACTGCGCCAAGTAAATTTGCTATGCAGTTAGGTATTTTACTCACGGCATTACGAGGTTTTTTCTTCGCTCTGGTTATCGTAATGTGATTGACAGGAAGTGGGTGTTTCTGGGCGGAAACTGGCCGTTTTATGGGTGTGTTTGAAAAAACGCTACCGTTTCTGGGAAAAACGCGGGAGTGGCATGAGAAACGGAGGAGTGTCTGTGCGAACGCTGGGTGTGTTTGTGACGTCAAACCAGGAACGACAAGCACTGAACTGATCGCAGATGCCGAGTAAGTCTGGAGCTACTCAGAAACTGCTAAGAAATGTCTATTCGCAATTCTGCTAATCTTTCGTTCGCAATTTTGATAAGCTAAGATTCACTCCCAGTAGGCGGCGGCTTAGCGCGTGCAAAGCTGCTAAAAGCAGCTTGCGAGCGAACAACTCGGAATGACCCCCCATGTGCACTGCAGAGAGGGCAGATATAACATTTGCAGAGAGAGTTAGATTTGGGTGGGTTATTTTGTTTCTGTGCAAGGTAAATACTGGCTGCTTTATTTTTACACTTCATGTAGATTTCAGTTTGAACACACCTCACCTAAATCTATCTCTCCCTGCACATGTTATATCTGCCCCCCTGCAGTGCACATGGTTTTGCCCAACTGCTAACAAATTTGCTGCTGCAATCTACTCTGAAATAGGCCCCATATTAACTTTCTCTTTCTTTTGCTTTTAGGGGGTGATTCAGACCAGACCTGATCGCACTAAAGTTTGTGCAGACTTACTCAACCACTGCGATGATCCTGGACGGAGCTGACGTCCGGAACCCTCCCTGGAAACGGCCGGGCACGCCTGCGTTTTCCTGGACACTCCCTGAAACCGGTGAGTTGACACCCCCAGACGGCCTCTTCCTGTCAATCTTCTTGCGTTTGCAGCTGCGAACGCTTTCTTTGCTCAATCCGTCGCTTCCCGGTGACGGCCGGGATGGTGGCCGACGCACCTGCGCATTGCGGACCATACGCATGTGCAGTTCAGACCCGATCGCATGGCTGCGAAAAAAGGCAGCGTGCGATCGGATCTGAATGACCCCATAGTACAAACTTGCTCTGTTACAGTTGCTAGTTCATTTTATTGTTGTTTTTCCGCTGTTCCTACAGTCCTGTCAACTCACACCATCTCAGAGTCACATAAATGATTTCTCATTGGCTAAAAACAGCCTTACTAAAATCTAAATCCTTTTGTTTTGGGGCAGTTTTGCATTACTTGCCTGTATAATAAACGCTAATGGACAATTGTCACTAGTTCTTTTTTACAGATACATTTGATATTATGCATCAATTTGTTAGAGCTAAATTCTGTAACTATACCCCAGAAACAGTAAACAGTATACCCCAGAAACAGTAGAATACGTCTCTGCAGAATATACTGACGTACAAAATTGCAATAATAAAGTCACATTTCAATCTTCATTGATTCTTCTTAAGGTCTCAAGCTTCTGGTACAGCTTTTCCAAGCTCTTATGCTTGGTTCACTCTGGCCGATATACCGGCTGTTCAATTGAACAGCTGATATATAGTGTGCGCGTCGGCAGGTGTGTACCGGCGATATGTCAGGGAAGGACTTTGTATCACGTCGGCCCTGCAGCACAGCTGATGGCCAATATATCTGCAGATATACCGGCACATCTTGCTTTGTGTATGGGCAGTCTGCCGACCACCCGTACGTTTGTTGGGGGGGGCGAAGTCACAGCTGGGTGGGCAAATTCAAATCCATTCCCTGCTGCATGACAGTGACCGACATAAAATGCTGCTTGCTGATGTAGTCAACCCCTGTAGACTACTACAAAATGGAACCACCTTTGCAGCTTTAGCTGTATTGGGTCCAGTTTCTCCCAAGTTGGCGCACTGTTTGGTGATGATTTTGCTCTTTCTTACTTGCAAATATGCTTGAGGTTTTTCAGGTTGGTTTGATGACGCCTGTAGACAGCAATTTGCAAATAGTGCCATAGATTATCATTTGGGTTGAGATCTGGGCCTGGCTACTGCAAATCATTCACCCTTTTGTTGTTCATTCACACCAGTGTTGCTTTGGCCTTGAGCTTGGGATTTTCTGAAAAGTTAACTTTTTCCCAAGCTTTAGTTTTCTAGCAGAGTGAAATGTATGTTATCTTGCAGTATCTCCCCTTATTTTTAGAGATGAGCGCCGGAAATTTTTCGGGTTTTGTGTTTTGGTTTTGGGTTCGGTTCCGCGGCCGTGTTTTGGGTTCGACCGCGTTTTGGCAAAACCTAACCGAATTTTTTTTGTCGGATTCGGGTGTGTTTTGGATTCGGGTGTTTTTTTCCAAAAAACCTAAAAAACAGCTTAAATCATAGAATTTGGGGGTCATTTTGATCCCAAAGTATTATTAACCTCAAAAACCATCATTTCCACTCATTTTCAGTCTATTCTGAATACCTCACACCTCACAATATTATTTTTAGTCCTAAAATTTGCACCGAGGTCGCTGGATGACTAAGCTAAGCGACCCTAGTGGCCGACACAAACACCTGGCCCATCTAGGAGTGGCACTGCAGTGTCACGCAGGATGTCCCTTCCAAAAAAACCTCCCCAAACAGCACATGACGCAAAGAAAAAAAGAGGCGCAATGAGGTAGCTGTGTGAGTAAGATAAGCGACCCTAGTGGCCGACACAAACACCGGGCCCATCTAGGAGTGGCATTGCAGTGTCACGCAGGATGTCCCTTCCAAAAAACCCTCCCCAAACAGCACATGACGCAAAGAAAAAAAGAGGCGCAATGAGGTAGCTGTGTGAGTAAGATAAGCGACCCAAGTGGCCGACACAAACACCGGGCCCATCTAGGAGTGGCACTGCAGTGTCACGCAGGATGTCCCTTCCAAAAAACCCTCCCCAAACAGCACATGACGCAAAGAAAAAAAGAGGCGCAATGAGGTAGCTGTGTGAGTAAGATAAGCGACCCTAGTGGCCGACACAAACACCGGGCCCATCTAGGAATGGCACTGCAGTGTCACGCAGGATTGCCCTTCCAAAAAACACTCCCCAAGCAGCACATGACGCAAAGAAAAATTAAAGAAAAAAGAGGTGCAAGATGGAATTGTCCTTGGGCCCTCCCACCCACCCTTATGTTGTATAAACAGGACATGCACACTTTAACCAACCCATCATTTCAGTGACAGGGTCTGCCACACGACTGTGACTGATATGACGGGTTGGTTTGGACCCCCACCAAAAAAGAAGCAATTAATCTCTCCTTGCACAAACTGGCTCTACAGAGGCAAGATGTCCACCTCATCATCATCCTCCGATATATCACTGTGTACATCCCCCTCCTCACAGATTATCAATTCGTCCCCACTGGAATCCACCATCTCAGCTCCCTGTGTACTTTGTGGAGGCAATTGCTGCTGGTCAATGTCTCCGCGGAGGAATTGATTATAATTCATTTTAATGAACATCATCTTCTCCACATTTTCTGGATGTAACCTCGTACGCCGATTGCTGACAAGGTGAGCGGCGGCACTAAACACTCTTTCGGAGTACACACTTGTGGGAGGGCAACTTAGGTAGAATAAAGCCAGTTTGTGCAAGGGCCTCCAAATTGCCTCTTTTTCCTGCCAGTATAAGTACGGACTGTGTGACGTGCCTACTTGGATGCGGTCACTCATATAATCCTCCACCATTCTTTCAATGTTAAGAGAATCATATGCAGTGACAGTAGACGACATGTCCGTAATCGTTGTCAGGTCCTTCAGTCCGGACCAGATGTCAGCATCAGCAGTCGCTCCAGACTGCCCTGCATCACCGCCAGCGGGTGGGCTCGGAATTCTGAGCCTTTTCCTCGCACCCCCAGTTGCGGGAGAATGTGAAGGAGGAGATGTTGACAGGTCGCGTTCCGCTTGACTTGACAATTTTCTCACCAGCAGGTCTTTCAACCCCAGCAGACTTGTGTCTGCCGGAAAGAGAGATCCAAGGTAGGCTTTAAATCTAGGATCGAGCACGGTGGCCAAAATGTAGTGCTCTGATTTCAACAGATTGACCACCCGTGAATCCTTGTTAAGCGAATTAAGGGCTCCATCCACAAGTCCCACATGCCTAGCGGAATCGCTCCGTGTTAGCTCCTCCTTCAATGTCTCCAGCTTCTTCTGCAAAAGCCTGATGAGGGGAATGACCTGACTCAGGCTGGCAGTGTCTGAACTGACTTCACGTGTGGCAAGTTCAAAGGGCATCAGAACCTTGCACAACGTTGAAATCATTCTCCACTGCGCTTGAGACAGGTGCATTCCACCTCCTATATCGTGCTCAATTGTATAGGCTTGAATGGCCTTTTGCTGCTCCTCCAACCTCTGAAGCATATAGAGGGTTGAATTCCACCTCGTTACCACTTCTTGCTTCAGATGATGGCAGGGCAGGTTCAGTAGTTTTTGGTGGTGCTCCAGTCTTCTGTACGTGGTGCCTGTACGCCGAAAGTGTCCCGCAATTCTTCTGGCCACCGACAGCATCTCTTGCACGCCCCTGTCGTTTTTTAAAAAATTCTGCACCACCAAATTCAAGGTATGTGCAAAACATGGGACGTGCTGGAATTTGCCCATATTTAATGCACACACAATATTGCTGGCGTTGTCCGATGCCACAAATCCACAGGAGAGTCCAATTGGGGTAAGCCATTCCGCGATGATCTTCCTCAGTTGCCGTAAGAGGTTTTCAGCTGTGTGCGTATTCTGGAAACCGGTGATACAAAGCGTAGCCTGCCTAGGAAAGAGTTGGCGTTTGCGAGATGCTGCTACTGGTGCCGCCGCTGCTGTTCTTGCGGCGGGAGTCCATACATCTACCCAGTGGGCTGTCACAGTCATATAGTCCTGACCCTGCCCTGCTCCACTTGTCCACATGTCCGTGGTTAAGTGGACATTGGGTACAACTGCATTTTTTAGGACACTGGTGAGTCTTTTTCTGACGTCCGTGTACATTCTCGGTATCGCCTGCCTAGAGAAGTGGAACCTAGATGGTATTTGGTAACGGGGGCACACTGCCTCAATAAATTGTCTAGTTCCCTGTGAACTAACGGCGGATACCGGACGCACGTCTAACACCAACATAGTTGTCAAGGCCTCAGTTATCCGCTTTGCAGCAGGATGACTGCTGTGATATTTCATCTTCCTCGCAAAGGACTGTTGAACAGTCAATTGCTTACTGGAAGTAGTACAAGTGGGCTTACGACTTCCCCTCTGGGATGACCATCGACTCCCAGCAGCAACAACAGCAGCGCCAGCAGCAGTAGGCGTTACACGCAAGGATGCATCGGAGGAATCCCAGGCAGGAGAGGAATCATCAGAATTGCCAGTGACATGGCCTGCAGGACTATTGGCATTCCTGGGGAAGGAGAAAATTGACACTGAGGGAGTTGGTGGGGTGGTTTGCGTGAGCTTGGTTACAAGAGGAAGGGATTTACTGGTCAGTGGACTGCTTCCGCTGTCGCCCAAAGTTTTTGAACTTGTCACTGACTTATTATGAATGCGCTGCAGGTGACGTATAAGGGAGGATGTTCCGAGGTGGTTAACGTCCTTACCCCTACTTATTACAGCTTGACAAAGGCAACACACGGCTTGACACCTGTTGTCCGCATTTCTGTTGAAATACTTCCACACCGAAGAGCTGATTTTTTTGGTATTTTCACCAGGCATGTCAACGGCCATATTCCTCCCACGGACAACAGGTGTCTCCCCGGGTGCCTGACTTAAACAAACCACCTCACCATCAGAATCCTCCTGGTCAATTTCCTCCCCAGCGCCAGCAACACCCATATCCTCCTCATCCTGGTGTACTTCAACACTGACATCTTCAATCTGACTATCAGGAACTGGACTGCGGGTGCTCCTTCCAGCACTTGCAGGGGGCGTGCAAATGGTGGAAGGCGCATGCTCTTCACGTCCAGTGTTGGGAAGGTCAGGCATCGCAACCGACACAATTGGACTCTCCTTGTGGATTTGGGATTTCGAAGAACGCACAGTTCTTTGCGGTGCTACTGCTTTTGCCAGCTTGAGTCTTTTCATTTTTCTAGCGAGAGGCTGAGTGCTTCCATCCTCATGTGAAGCTGAACCACTAGCCATGAACATAGGCCAGGGCCTCAGCCGTTCCTTGCCACTCCGTGTGGTAAATGGCATATTGGCAAGTTTACACTTCTCCTCCGACAATTTTATTTTAGGTTTTGGAGTCCTTTTTTTACTGATATTTGGTGTTTTGGATTTGACATGCTCTGTACTATGACATTGGGCATCGGCCTTGGCAGACGACGTTGCTGGCATTTCATCGTCTCGGCCATGACTAGTGGCAGCAGCTTCAGCACGAGGTGGAAGTGGTTCTTGATCTTTCCCTAATTTTGGAACCTCAACATTTTTGTTCTCCATATTTTAATAGGCACAACTAAAAGGCACCTCAGGTAAACAATGGAGATGGATGGATACTAGTATACAATTATGGATGGACTGCCGAGTGCCGACACAGAGGTAGCTACAGCCGTGGACTACCGTACTGTGTCTGCTGCTAATATAGACTGGATGATAATGAGATGTAGTATGTATAAAGAAGAAAGAAAGAAAAAAACCACGGGTAGGTGGTATACAATTATGGATGGACTGCCGAGTGCCGACACAGAGGTAGCTACAGCTGTGGACTACCGTACTGTGTCTGCTGCTAATATAGACTGGTTGATAATGAGATGTAGTATGTATAAAGAAGAAAGAAAAAAAAAACCACGGGTAGGTGGTATACAATTATGGATGGACTGCCGAGTGCCGACACAGAGGTAGCTACAGCCGTGGACTACCGTACTGTGCCTGCTGCTAATATAGACTGGTTGATAATGAGATGTAGTATGTATAAAGAAGAAAGAAAAAAAAACCACGGGTAGGTGGTATACAATTATGGATGGACTGCCGAGTGCTGACACAGAGGTAGCTACAGCCGTGGACTACCGTACTGTGTCTGCTGCTAATATAGACTGGTTGATAATGAGATGTAGTATGTATAAAGAAGAAAGAAAAAAAACCACGGGTAGGTGGTATACAATTATGGATGGACTGCCGAGTGCCGACACAGAGGTAGCTACAGCCGTGGACTACCGTACTGTGTCTGCTGCTAATATAGACTGGTTGATAATGAGATGTGGTATGTATAAAGAAGAAAGAAAAAAAAAACCACGGGTAGGTGGTATACAATTATGGATGGACTGCCGAGTGCCGACACAGAGGTAGCTACAGCCGTGGACTACCGTACTGTGTCTGCTGCTAATATAGACTGGATGATAATGAGATGTAGTATGTATAAAGAAGAAAGAAAAAAAAACCACGGGTAGGTGGTATACAATTATGGATGGACTGCCGAGTGCCGACACAGAGGTAGCTACAGCCGTGGACTACCGTACTGTGTTTGCTGCTAATATAGACTGGATGATAATGAGATGTAGTATGTATAAAGAAGAAAGAAAAAAAAACCACGGGTAGGTGGTATACAATTATGGATGGACTGCCGAGTGCCGACACAGAGGTAGCTACAGCCGTGGACTACCGTACTGTGTCTGCTGCTAATATAGACTGGATGATAATGAGATGTAGTATGTATAAAGAAGAAAGAAAAAAAAACCACGGGTAGGTGGTATACAATTATGGATGGACTGCCGAGTGCCGACACAGAGGTAGCTACAGCCGTGGACTACCGTACTGTGTCTGCTGCTAATATAGACTGGTTGATAATGAGATGTAGTATGTATAAAGAAGAAAGAAAAAAAAAACCACGGGTAGGTGGTATACAATTATGGATGGACTGCCGAGTGCCGACACAGAGGTAGCTACAGCCGTGGACTACCGTACTGTGTCTGCTGCTAATATAGACTGGATGATAATGAGATGTAGTATGTATAAAGAAGAAAGAAAAAAAAAACCACGGGTAGGTGGTGGTATACAATTATGGATGGACTGCCGAGTGCCGACACAGAGATAGCTACAGCCATGGACTACCGTACTGTACTGTGTCTGCTGCTAATATAGACTGGATGATAATGAGATGTAGTATGTATAAAGAAGAAAGAAAAAAAAAACCACGGGTAGGTGGTATACAATTATGGATGGACTGCCGAGTGCCGACACAGAGGTAGCTACAGCCGTGAACTACCGTACTGTGTCTGCTGCTAGTATAGACTGGATGATAAATAATGATATAAAAAATATATATATATATCACTACTGCAGCCGGACAGGTATATATTATATAATGACGGACCTGCTGGACACTGTCTGTCAGCAGAATGAGTTTTTTATAGAATAAAAAAACACCACACAAGTCACACGACGAGTGTTTAACTTTTTCAGGCAGACAATCACAATATACTGGTGGTCAGTGTGGTCAGGTCACTGGTCAGTCACACTGGCAGTGGCACTCTGGCAGCAAAAGTGTGCACTGTTTAATATGTACTCCTGGCTCCTGCTATAACCTATAACTGCTCCCCAGTCTCCCCCACAATTAAGCTGTGTGAGCACAGTCAGATATTATACATAGATGATGCAGCACACTGGGCTGAGCACAGATATGGTATGTGACTGAGTCACTGTGTATCGTTTTTTTCAGGCAGAGAACGGATTATATTAAATAATAATAAAACTGCACTGGTGGTCTCACTGGTCAGTCACTAGTATAACTAACTAACTACTATCAGCAAAATTCTGCACTCTCTGAGTACTCCTCCTAAGCTCCAGTAAATGAAGTGTCTCACTCTCACTCTCCTATCTATTTCTAAACGGAGAGGACGCCAGCCACGTCCTCTCCCTATCAATCTCAATGCACGTGTGAAAATGGCGGCGACGCGCGGCTCCTTATATAGAATCCGAGTCTCGCGATAGAATCCGAGCCTCGCGAGAATCCGACAGCGTGATGATGACGTTCGAGCGCGCTCGGGTTAACCGAGCAAGGCGGGAAGATCCGAGTCGCTCGGACCCGTGTAAAAAAACATGAAGTTCGGGCGGGTTCGGATTCAGAGGAACCGAACCCGCTCATCTCTACTTATTTTGTACAGGGTGAGGCAAAAACACCTCCCAGATTTTTCCCCCAAATGTATTTATTGAGTTTTTTGAAGATAAACACAATGAACATAAAAAGAACATGTAAACCATCACAGTCTCTGTGTCATCTGGTACATATATAAACGCATAATGAGAGGCGTTCTCCAGGAGATGCTGCCAGGCCACCGACAGCATCTCCTGCACGCCCCTGTCATTTTTCAAAAAATTCTGCACCACCAAATTAATTGTATGTGCAAAACATGGGATGTGCTGGAATTTGCCCAGATGTAATGCATGCACAATATTGGTGGCGTTGTCCGATATCACAAATCCGCAGAAGAGTCTAAGTGGGGTAAGCCATTGTGCGATGATGTCCCTCCATTTCCGTAACAGATTGTCAGCGGTGCGCCTCTTACGGAAACCGGTGATACACAGCGTAGCCTGCCTCGGAACGAGTTGGGAGATGCTGCTACTTGCCGCTGCTGTTGTTGCTGCAGGAGGCAATACATCTACCCACTGGGCTATCACAGTCATGCAGTCCTTAGTTTGCCCTGCTCCACTTGTCCACATGTCCGTGGTTAATTGGACACTGGATACAACGCATTTTTCAGGACACTGAGGACACTTTTCTTAATGTCCCTATACAGTCCGTGAATCGCTTTCCTAGTGAAGTGGAATCTAGATGGGATTTGGTACCGAGGACACACTACCTCCATCAATTGTCTAAATCCCACTGCACTAATGGCGGATACCGGACGCACGTCTAACACCAACATACAGTAGCTGTCAAGGCCTCAGTTATCCGCTTTACAACAGGATGACTGCTTTCATATTTCATCTTCCTTGCAAAGGACTGTTGGACAGTCAATTGCTTAGTTGAAGTAGTACAAATGGTCTTCCAACTTCCGCTCTGGGATGACGATCGACCCCCATCAGCAATGACAGCAGCGGCAGCAGTAGGCGTACAACTTGAGGATCCTCCGGAGGAATCCCGGTTAGGAGAGGACTCATCAGTCCTGCCAGTGACATGGACTGCAGGACTACTGATGTTCCTTACTTAGAAGGAAATTGATGTTGAGGGAGTTGGTGGTGTGGCTTGCAGGAGCTTGGGTACAAGAGGAAGAAGGGATTTAGGTGTCAGTGGACTGCTTATGCTCTTACCCAAAGTTTCTGAACTTGACAATGACTTCTGATGAATGCGCTGCAGGTGACGTATAAGAGAGGATGTTCCTAGGTGGTTAACGTCCTTACCCCTACTTATTACGGATTGACAAAGGCAACACATGGCTTGACACCTGTTGTCCGGATTTGTGGAGAAATAATTCCACACCGAAGAGGTGGCTTAATTGGTATTTTGCCTAGGCATGACAATGGGCTTATTCATCCCATGGACAACAACTGTCTCCCCCGGTGCCTGATTTAAACAAACCACATCATCATCAGAATCCTGCTCGTCAACTTCCTCCTCAGCGCCAGCAACACCCATATCCTCATCCTGGTGTACTTCAACAGTGACATCTTCAATTTGAATATCAGAAACTAGACTGTGGGTGCTCCTTTCAGCATTTGCAGAGGGCGTGCAAATGGTCGAAGGAGCCACCTCTTCCCATCCGGTGTTGGGAAGGTCAGGCATTGGCACCCCCGATACACTCAGACTCTCCTTGGGTATTTGTGATTGTGAAGTTATATAACAATATGCGGCACAGTAGAGCGTACCCCTACACCACACAGGGCAAACCCTGTAAAAATTATTTGGATAATAAAAACCCTTTTATTTGGAGTTGTTATAATAATATGCAGCACAGGAGAGCGTACACCTAAACCACACACACAGGGCAAAGCATGTAAAAATTATTTGGACATTAACCCTTTTATTTGGAATTATTATAATAATAGGCAGCACAGGAGAGTGTACCCCTACACCACACTGGGCAAAGCCTGTAAAAATTATTTGGATAATAATAACCCTTTTATTTGGAGTTATTATAATAATATGTAGCACAGGAAAGCATACTCCTATACTTCACAGGGCAAACCCTGTAAAATGTATTTGGATTAAATACTAATAACCCCTTTATTTGGAGAAAATAATATACAGCACATGATAGCACCACTGGACTTATACGGCAGTACCGCTGGACTTATACGGCTGTACCGCTGGACTTATACGGCAGTACCACAGGACTTATACGGCAGCACCACTGGACTGGACTTATATGGCAGCACCACTGGACTGGACTTATACAGCAGCACCACTGGACTTATGGCAGCACAGGACACCACCACTGGACTTATGGCAGCACAGGACACCACCACTGGAGTGACTGGACTGATGCAGCACAAGACACCAACACAGGAGTTATACTGCACAAGACAGCACCACTGGTCTGGACTTATGGCAGCACAGGACACCACCACTGGACTTATTGCAGCACAGGACACCACCACTGGACTGATGCAACACAAGACAGCACCACTGGACTGGACTTATACAGCAACACTGGACTTATGGCAGCACAGGACACCACCACTGTGACTGGACTGATGCAGCACAAGACACCACCACTGGACTGATGCACCACAAGACAGCACCACTGGAATGATACAAAATAGTAGGTCACCACCCCACGCGCCAAGCCACTTTCCCACACAGACACTGAGGAGACAAGTCTTCTTGCTACACTCTCCAGGACTGGAGTGAAAATGGTGACGACGTGCGTCTGTTTATATGGAAGCCAAAACCCACGAGAACCCGACAGCGGGATGATGACATTTTGCTTTGTTCTGGTTACTGAGTCTGTTGGGAAAACCCAAGCTGGGCTCAGAATTGGGGTTTGGAGCATGAAGTTCGGGGGGGGGGGGTGTGTTTGGTTCTCAGGGAACCGATACCGCTTATCTCTAAGAGACCATCGACATTAAAGGTGTGAGTGGGTCAATATCCAAAGACACATCATATGGTTCAGGCAATGATTGAATAAAATGTTGAACTTGGAGATACATATAAAATTCCATTTTGTGTATCCGATACCTAAGTTCTAACTCTCTAAAATACAAAATATGCCCACCTGGGTCAAACACATCTCCAATATTAGCAATGCCTTTATCTTTCCAGTGATAGAATTTAGCATTGTGTCGGGAGGGTAGAAAACATGGATTACCACACAATGTAATGAAATTGGAGTGCAGTGAGCTTCTACGTAAAACCTTGTTTATGGCCCACCAAGCGAGGTATGTGTCCCAGAATAGTATGCTAGATCAAAGAGACAGTGGAAGGACAGATTTAGGAGAATGAAGTAAAGCCTTTAAATCGTAATGAAAAAACAGAGCTTGCTCAATGCGATAATTAGCATAGGTAGACCTGTACACCTCCCAGATTTTAAAGGTTAACAAAAAGGCATGGCAAAATGCTATTCAAAATGTTGTACATAATTTCAAAGTGCATAGAATACAGTTATTGTCACTTGGTTTTGAATATGATATCATCATTTCTTGGCGTATAGCTCATTAATGGATCTTGGTGGATGTTTGTAGACCTCAGCTTTCAGATTACCCTGTTGGCTGTGTAGAGGCCTTTTCATGAAGCTGATGAGGATTGTTTTCCATCCAGTAATAGAAATTCTTCCTGTTAATGTAGCCAGACAAATTAAAGTGATCTTTGTCAAGAAATTGCAGCGATAACGCCAGAAATGACCCACCAAGTGATGTGAAAGTTTAGAAATCAACTACAAAGGTGTATCACGAATGAAGGCCACCATCTGGATGATATCATATTCAAAACCAATTCAGAATAAACTGTATTCTCTGCACTTTTATATTATGTACTAAAATTTTGAATAGTATTTACCATGCCTTTTTTGTTTACCTTTTGCTTCACCCTGTACCATCTGTCAGTCCTTTAACAAGATGCCCGTCCCAAAAGCACAATGCTTTCACCCCCCACTCTTCCCTGTTGGGATGGTGTATGCAAAGAAATGGGCAATGTAAGCTTTCCACCACATTGTGTTTTGAATTGTGGCCAAAAAGCTAAATTTTTGTCCCGTTTGACCAGAAAACCCATATTTTAGTTGAGTCACTGATGTTTTCTGCCAAACTCCAGATGTGGTAGTGGGAGAGAAACCCCAGACATGCTTTGATGTGTTTTTTTCTTCAGTAAGGAGTAGGACTTCCTTCTAGTTACCTTCCCAATCAAGACAATTGTATGTAGAGCTCTTTATATGGTTGAATGTCGCAGCCATTGAACTCTGTAGATCCTTCAATGTAATCGCTGGCCTCTCTGTGGTTTTCCTCACAAGTCTCCTTCTTGCTCTGATGCTGAGTTTTGAGCGAAGGCCTTGTCTATGCATTGCCTGAGTGATGCAGCTTCCATCTTGTCTCATTTGATCCAACAGTGACTTCGATATTATATTGTAGCCTTTTCCTATATTGTGCATGACTATAGCTTAATCTTTTCATTTTCTTAGAATGCTCTTTAATCTTGTCATAGCTTTTATAATGATTCATAGTTAGAAGCTAATTGAAAGCCAATTGTAAAGGAAATAGCTTTTGCCTGTGCAAACTTGGTGCTTCCACAGCACATGGGTTGAATATTTATGCAATATTTAAAAAAAAACTGCAGACAAATAGTGAGATTTGAGTTTAAAAATGTGTAATTAGAGCCCAATGGTTCACCATATGGATATAGTCTCCATATAAAACACAAATAATTTGACAACAATACTTTATGTAAATTTAATGTTTTACGACAAATTTTGTGTATGCTTTTCTCTCAATTTTGTACAATGTGGATCGTACAACATATTGCTTCAACCAAAATATGTTTACTATATATAAATATGTTTAATTAATATATATATATATATATATATATATATAATGCTTGCAAAATGCCCCCTTTTTTATGTCCCCTGTATAGACAATGTGACTTTGGAAACAAAGCCAGGAACCCGTCCCCCCCCCCTTCCCCCGCCACTTCCATTTGTGTGCACTTTAGCCTCTGTACCCCCTGAACCTGTGGTAGTTATACCATTATTCTCAGAAAAGTCTCCCCATCTGGTTAAAGTCTGATGGTCAGGCACATCTAAATAAGATGGTTTGTTCAGGATAACTTTATGGTAATGGACTAATGTTTAATTGTAATAAAATTATTTAGACACACATTTGGATTATATAGTATAATTTTCGTTTGTATAATACTTTTACAGTTACAGTGGATTGTATTCTAGGAAAATAATTCTATGTGAAAACGTACTAAATATTAGTGTTATTGAAGTAAACTTGAACCTTTTTTGGCTGTAAAAAGTCAAAATTATAGACACAACACAGAGAGCGAAACAGCTGCAAGGAGGTTATTATACATTACAGAAATTAAGCATTATATTCTGTTTTCAAATGAAATTGTAGAATGTAGAGTTTTATATGCCAAAATCATGTTTTGGATGTCCTTCGCAAATTGAAGACGATGCACTAAGCTTCGCTATGGGGATATCACACACCCCGATCTGGAATTAACTACTATTGATTAGAATATCAATCAGAGCCAATTCAAGGTGGAATGTCCAACATCTACTCCTCAAGCTAATAATCCAAAAGAGAGGAATGTGTCAAGGATCTGTGCATCTGTATATCAAGTATTGTACTTAAATTATAGATTTTCACACAACCAGGTTAAGTGTAAGTAATTTGTTTGACAGTTTGCACTGTAAAAATCACCTCCTGTGAGTACTGTATAAGAAACAATATGATGCCATTGGATTAGTCTCTAAGCTTTTTTTATATGAACCAGAAGTGAAAAGTGTAGCCTAAGGGAAAGCTGTTCAACTGGTGACTCACAGGTTGGGTGGGAGTAACCAAAATCAGATAATTGCTCTGAGATTACAACATTGACTCATCCTCTATTGGCCTGCTTACTCCAATTATACATAGAACGTATGGTTTTGACGTGGTCATATAGGACAAGTTCAAACTTCTTGAGAAGATCCAAATTTTACATTTGATTTTAAGATTCCTGTTACTTATGCGAATTTTGCTTAGGATTTCTACAAATTTGGCCAGTTCCAAGGCACTCACAGGGACGACCATAAGGGGATATGGACATCATTATGCCCAGCGTTAGGCCCAGGTTGCGGCCCTCAGAGCCAAGCAGACAGTGTGGGGGTGCGAGCCAAAATCAGGTCATGAAGTAGCTGAGGTCAATACTAATATACACTAGGAGTAGTACCAGGGATTAAGCAGAATCATGAGACATGTAATAGTCAAGGTCACAGTCAAGAACAACCCATGAAGCTACTGTAGGTATGGAGCCTAATGCTCTGGCACTCATTCATGCCCAGAGGCTTGTTTTGTAGGATGGATTGTTTAAAACTGACAACAAAGGTGATATTGCATTTGGCGCTTCGGCCCATATAAATCGGCATGCTCATCTCTATGGGAGCCAAAGCCACCTGTCAGCCGCTGGGAGCTGACCGCAACAGCCGCAGGAAATAAGCCAGTGGTCAAGATGAAAATCGCCAATCAAATAACTTCACTGCGGCAGGTGCTCCTGGCCGCCTGCCCATAGAGAAGCCGCAGCACCAGGAGACCAGTGCCACAGGACCCAGCAAGTAAGCACTAAGTTCAAGCGTGCTGTGACAGTTTGCAAATGGCCCAGGGTTGGTGAAAACCTCTGTTGCAATTCATGATCAACTACATCCCTGTGATTGACTTACGTACTGTGGGTGTGATTCTAATTTGTACGCCACCCCCCAATGGTTTATATACAAAATCGATGGTTGGGGAACTGCATATGTGCCTTTACCCATTCTGCGTATGTGCAAAACGTGTCCTGCAGGATCGACAACCAATCTAAGTAAGCTTTGGCTTGTGCAGACTGACAGAGGGCTGAGAAGAAGGGCTGTCATGAGCAGTGGAGAAGAGGAGACATAAGAGCTGTCATGAGCAGTGGAGAAGAAGAGGAGATGGAAAGAGAGAGAGAAGAATTTTGTTCCATCTTCTGAGCGCTGAATCTTTGGATGCAGCACTCAGATTGCAAATGCTGGCAGGAGGCATCTTTTCCTACAGACACCTTGTGCAGCATTAGAATATTTGTTGTACGGTATTGCACAGCCACTTTCCTGCAGCTGTGCATTTCCAACCACATCGGAATTAGGCACTAAGGGATCTTTTTACTAATCCTTGGAGAGAGAGAACGTGGATGGACATAAAGTCCCAGCTAATCAGCTCCTAATTGCCATGTTACTGGCTGTTTTCGAAAAATTACAATTAGTCTGACCTCCACCAGAAAAACACCTTCTCCCGTTGCCCCGCCACCACTGGAACGCCTTTGTATAATACAGGTTGAGTATCCCTTATCCAAAATGCTTGGGATCAGAGGTAATTTGGATATCGGGTTTTTCCGTATTTTGGAATAATTGCATACCATAATGAGATATCATTGTGATGGGACCTAAGTCTAAGCACAGAATGCATTTATGTTACATACACACCTTATACACACAGCCTGAAGCTAATAGTAGCTAATATTTTTTGTAACTTTGTGCATTAAACAAAGTGTGTCTACATTCACACAATTCATTAAGGTTTCATATACACCTTATACACACAGCCTGAAGGTCATTTAATACAATATTTTTAATAACTTTGTGTATTAAACAAAGTTTGTGTACATTGAGCCATCAAAAAACAAAGTTTTGACTATCTCAATCTCAGTCAAAAAGTCCCTATTTCGGAATAATCCGTATTTCGGAATATTTGGATATGGGATATTCAACCTGTATATGTCGAGCCATGGACACCATCTCTTTATTATACCAGTATTTTTTGCCACCAGTCTTCTCTCTCCAGACACTATACGAAAACGCCTGCAATTTCTCTTGATGATGATGCTTGGGACACTATACGTTTAAATGTCTCTAAATGTTCTATTAGCATCGCCATCAGGAAAAATGGCTACAAAATCTACACACATTGGTAGCTAGTTCCAGAACACTTACACCAACCACCTGAAATCTCTGTTGGTGCCAATGTGGCCATATAGGTTCTTTTTTCCACATTTGGTCGAGTTGCCCTAAGATCGCTCCTTTTTGTTTCCTGGTCCAAAACCTCATTAAATCAGTTATACCTGATTGCCCTCCCCTTACACTGGCGATCCTTCTGCTGTACACCCTAGCCTGTCAGTTATCTAAATCTGAAAACAAAATGGCCTGACACATAGTCTGTGCAGCTAAACTCCAAATTTCTAAATCATGGAAACAAATCACCTTTCCTACTCGCCTTGAACTTATGAATCAAATCTGGTTTGTGGCGAAGATGGAATATGTATCTTCTCTGATGAACAACACAGTGGACAAATTTCATGGCACTTGGATGCCTTGGTATACTAAACATAAAGTGGCTCTTCCAGGCCTCCAAGACTCAATATTAGATTTAATTCTCACAAATGGTGACAGGATATCAGACATGTATGTGGGTGAGCACCTGAGAGCCAGTGATTATCAAGCAGTATGGTTTAGTATAAAGACTGGATCCAACTCCTGTCACACAAAAACAAAGTTGTTGGATTTTAGAAATGCTGACTTGGGGAGATGTTTAAGTGATTCATTGGCGGACTGGAGGGACTTGGATGGAGTGCAGGAGAGGTGGGAAAACTGAAAAGTGTAATACTAAGGGCAACAGACCTTTGTATCAAAAGGGATAGGAAAAGCACCAGGAGAAGGAAGCCAGTGTGGTTCACAAAAGAAGAATCAACTAGTGTGAAAGCAAAAGAGATGGCTTTTAGGAAATACAAACAGACTCAAAATAATAACAACAAAGAGGTGTATCTTGACAGATGGAAGGATGCTAAGAAAGTGATCAGACCTGCAAAGGCAGAAGATGAGGAGAAAATGGCCCAGTCAGTAGATAAATGGGGCAAAAAACATTTTAAGTATATAAATAAAAGGAGAAAATCAAATGGAGGAATAATAGGACTCAAGACAGAGAGTGAGAATTTGATGGATGAGACAAGGCAATAGCAAATTACCTAAATAATTATTTTTGTTTAGAAAGAGAAGGGAAGGGGCCACAGTTAAGTTGCAAGGACATTCATAAAAATAAGGTAGCTGAAAATACATTTACAGAGGAGAAGGACCTAGCAAAACTTTCAAAACTAAAAGTGGATAAATCATTGGGGCCAGATGGGATTAACCCAAGGATACTAAAAGAGCTAAAAGATGTGCTGGTGGCACCATTAACATAATTATTTAACCAGTCACTAATTACAGGTGCCATTGCAGAAGACTGGAAAAGAACGAATGTAGCTCCACTGTTAAAAAGTGGAAGCAAGTAACTACAGACCAATAAGCCTTACATCAGTAGTAGGGAAAGTAATGGAAAAACTATTAAAATAAATAGTTGTGGAATATCTTAAATAAAAACAACTTACAGGATCCAAAACAGCATGGATTTGCTGGTGGGAGATCATGCCAAACAAATCTTATTGACTTTTTTGACTCTGTGATGAAAATAATAGATCAAGGGGGAGCTGTATAAGTAGCATATCTAGACTTTAGTAACGCATTTAACACTGTCCCACATCGCAGACTGCTAAATAAACTTGAATGCATGGGGGTGAAACATAAAACAGTTAAATGGATAAGAACCTGGTTGCAGGATAGGAAAAAGACAGTTGTAGTAAATGGAGTGCAATCTATGGAAGAAAATGTTACCAGTGGAGTACCCCAGGGACCTGTACTTGGACCAGTTCTTTTTAATATCTTTGTTGGTGACATTGCAAATGGCATTGAAGGGAAAGTATGCCTCTTTACAGATTTGCAACAGGGTAGACACACCGGGGGGGGGGGGGGGGGGGGTAAAACAAATGTCTGATGACCTAGCTAGGCTTGAGAAATGATCAAGAATGTTGAAATTATAGTTTAATGCAAAAAAAATGCAAAATCATGCACTTGCGTCTCAAAAACCCAAAGGCTAAATATAGTATCAAGTAAGTATACTATAAAGGTAACTACTGAGGAGGAATGGGATTTAGGAGTCACTATTTCAAGTGACTTAAAGGCAGGAAAGCAATGCAACAAAGCAATGAGAAAGGCAAGCCAGATGCTTGCTTGCATAGCGAGAGGAATCAGTAGCAGGAAAAAATAAGTAATAATGCCACTGTATAGGTCATTGGTACGGCCTCATCTGGAATACTATGTCCAGTTCTGGAGACCATATCTCCAGAAAGATATAAATACATTAGGGTTATGTTCTTGGTGCTCAGAACGAAAGAGGTATTGCGTAGTAAGTCCAGAGCACCAGAACATGACGTTGAAATGATGGCAAGGTGTAGTAATAACCCCTAGCAACCTACCTCCGTTGTTTCACCCACGTGGTCAGTTTACGCCTGCGAGACTATGTGTTCTTGGGCCTACGGCAACCGCGTTTGAAGGGCGGATTAGGTCTGCCCAACTCCGATGCCCCCAGGTCTTGATATGAGACAAGGCGTAAACCGAGACGGGATGATAACAAGGGGACCTCTAACTAAACCAAACTCAGAGCTAGGGGCTACTAAGAGACCTAAAACTAAACGTATGTGCGGTACGCCGCCAAAGGAAAAGAACAACAAAGGTACTACTGTCCACACCCTACACGGCACCGTCGTGTACCGGGAGGACAGTTAGGGTGGAAACCTCCTCAAAAACACCAGAAACTGGTTAAACTAAAGAATGCAGCAGCCTAGGCCGCAAGACGTGGCAGAAGCCGCTACTCACGACATCGGGAGGGTAACCCAACAGAACGAGAACCCCCGAGATGACAGGCACAGGTAGCAATCGGCTGGAGAACTGAAAAGACTGCCACGACCAGCTTCCGGACACCAGGACTCGGGACCACAGGGAACAGAGAAGACCAGATCACAGCACGCTGGACAAGGAACACTGCTGGGCAGGAACAGCATACAGGAAGCTATCACCGGCGTCTGTGTAAAGCAGTGAGGAGGCATATAAAAGGGAGCCCTCCAATGACTAAGCAGAACCTAATTAATGATGTCGTGCAGCTGCCCTGCTGCACGACCAGAGAAGGGCAGGTGTGTGTAATCCTAACATGGCAACGGGGAACGCGGACCGCCTGTGGCGTCCCCATTGCCATGGACCCGGCGGCTCTGAGCGCATGGTGTCCTAGTGCTGCCAAGGACCCGGCGGCTTCAGCGCGCACGGCGTCCTGGCGTTGCTAGGCGCCGTGCGGGGGAACAGGGAGGCACGGCGGCCGTGACCGTTGCTCGGCAACGGTCGGGGCGCCGGCACGAGCTGCCGCGCCTAACAATTAGAGTGTGTACATATAAGGGAAACTAAAATGGTGCATGGCCTACACAAAACTTACCCGGAAAGGCTAAAAGATCTTAACATGTATAGTTTGGAGGAGAGAAGGGAATGGGGGGACATGATAGAAACTTTCAAATATACCAAGGGTTTTAGCAAAGTTCAGGAGGGAAACATTCTTCAAAGGAAGAGGCGTATTAGAACTCTAGGATATACACTGAAACTGGAGGGAGGCAGGTTCAGGGGAAATGTAATTAAAAATTACTTCACAGAAAGGGTAGTGGACAAGTGGAATAGCCTCCCATCCCAGGTGGCAGAGGCTAAGACTGTAGAGCAATTTAAACATGCTTGGGATAGGCATGTGAATATCCTAACAAAGAATTAAGGTTCAGAAAGGGTTGAGATTACCTAAAGGATAAAAAAAAGGAGCAGACTAGATGGGCCAAGTGGTTCTTATTGTCATGACTGTGGTTTTTGTGAAACCGGTGTGTATATGAAGTCCGTGCGGGTAACTGTAGCACTATGTGTATATTTGGCTGGTTTGTGGGAATCAGTGAGAGTAAGTAGTAAGAAGCAATCCCTTACTGGGGTTCGAACCCGGGCCTCGGCAGAGGGAGCTGTATCCTGACCACTGGATCACCAGGGACTTGGTGTTGATAGCGGGATGGTGAATGTGTTGGTGAGAATGAACTAGATATACTGTCACAAGAGTAGGTGTTTGTGTACTCAATGTTACTGTGAAATAGGTTCTCTGGAGTTGCGCAGAACTGGGAGAAGAGCTGAAGATGCTGAACTGGACTGGTTACCGGTGAGACTGAGAATCGCACTGTGAACCGGGCTGGGAACTGGTATAACTGGAAATACAACTGTATGTAGAACAATGACTGTGGCTGTCACTTTAAGATGAGGCTGAAGATGAACTGAAGACTGTGGCTGTGTCTTTAAAATGAGACTGAAGAATACTGTGGCTGTGTCTTTAAAATAAGACTGAAGAATACTGCGGCTGTGTCTTTAAGACGAGGCTGAAGAATACTGTGGCTGTGTCTTTAAGAAGAGACTGAAGAATACTGCAGCTGTGTCTTTAAGAGCTTTAAGATGAGACTGATGAATACTGCAGCTGTGTCTTTAAGACGAAACTGATGAATACTGCAGCTGTGTTTTTAAGACGAGACTGATGAATACTGCAGCTGTGTCTTTAAGGCTAAACTGATGAATACTGCAGCTGTGTCTTTTAGACAAGACTGATGAATACTGTAGCTGTGCTTTAAGACGAGACTGAAGAATTCTGTGACTGTAGCTTTAAAATGAGACTGATGAATACTGCAGCTGTGGCTTTAAGGCTAGACTGATGAATACTGCAGCTGTGTCTTTAAGATGAGACTGATGAATACTGCGGCTGTGGCTTTAAGACTAGACCAAAGAATACTGCAGCTGTGGCTTTAAGACAAGACTGGTACTGGATATAACTGGTAACACAACTGTAATTCAGACTGGGTAGCAAAAGAGCAGGGTTTTACAGGAACCAAGGTAAAAGTGTTACCTATTAGGGAGCTCAGCTACTAAGCTCGCACAGGGCTGTGTGACACAAGGAACTTGCAGATTCTGTAATACAAGTCTCTTTACTTATACTTCCTGGTCCTCAGTGATTGGTGAACAGAGTCAGGTGATTCAGAGAATCTCAGGCTGGCACAGGATTGGATAACTCCAGGTAAGGTGATCAGACCCTGTCACGTGAGTACTCCAGGTTAGGATCTGTTGTGGAGTGAGGCATAGCAGGCCGAAAAAACACTGAAGCCTGAACTTCTACAAATGAACAGAGGATGCTAACTTTTAGGCCTAAACTCTAGATTGCTGAGCACAGTGGAGAATGTATCTGATTACCACTGGAGTCAGAGAGGCATATAGTATAATGACAACAATGATTGCTGTGTAGGCACAGCATAGAGAGTTGCTGAATTCACACAGAAGGTTAATCATCACAGGTGGAGCTTGTTAACTCTTACCTTCAAGGCAGGGAACTCAGCACTCAGGAAACTCATGGTACTGGCAAGCTGTCTATCCCAGTGAGCAGAAAAGACGCAGTATCCAGGACAGATGGCAGAGGTAAGTCACTAAATATGAGAACTACAGTCAGGATTGTGACAGTACCCCCCTTCTTCAAGGGTGGACTCCGGACACCAATCTTGAATCTTAGAGGAACTTGAAAAATTCATACAGAAGAACTTAGAACCTTCATCGATGCCTCTTCTTACGGGAACATCTGGATTTCACCAGGGAGAGTGGAATTTCCTGTAAAGAAAAAACTTCCTCAGAAAATACAGGACCTCCCAGGAAAGGAGTAGCATTATAAACTGGATCAAATTCAGAATCTGAGTCCAAGTCTAATGGATGATATGAATCTCCCTTAGATACACAGTTTGGAGATGACAGAGAAGTGCACTGGAGTTTTAAATTCTTTGGCGGAGAACTTAGTATCGGGCTAGGAGTGACTGCTAGATGATCAGTTTTAACGACCAGATTCTTACGGGAGGAGATACTTAGATTATCCTTGGAAGGACAGCACAAACTTCCTTTTGTATCAGACTGTTGTAGTTTGAATAAAGAAGAACTTGAATTCTTTTTGAAACATGATTTATTAACGGAGTCAGATTCTGAAGGTTTAGGACTAAGGGGTCATTCCGTCCCGATCACTCGCTGCAGTTTATCGCACCGATCGGGTCGGATCTGCAAATGTGCGGCGCCGGCACATGCTGGACGGCCGAAGGCCGTTGTACCGTAGCGATCGCCTCTGCCTGATTGACAGGCAGAGGCGGTTGCTGGGCGGGAGGGGCTGGACGGTGGCATTAAGCCGCCGTTTAGGAGTTGCGGTTCGGCTAATGCAGGTGTGGGCGGACAATTGGGGGGGCAGGCCGTGGTGGCTGCGTGACGTCACACGCAGCTGCTGCGACCCGGGCAGCGAAGAGGTTCTCCCGGCCAGCAGGAACTGCATTGGCCGGGAGTTGCTCCTGAAATGCAAAAGCATCACCGCTGTGCAATTCTTTTGCATTTCTGCAGGGGTAGGGGAGCCAGCACTGACATGCGGGGTGGACTAGCCCTGTGCTGGGCGTTCCCCCCGCATGTCTGAGTGCCTGATCGTAGCTGTGCTAAATTTAGCACAGCTATGATCAACTCGGAATGACCCCCTAAATTCTTTAACCATAGCATTACTAAAAGTCTGTAAATCATGGAGCACAGGATCATTACTCTCAAAAAGCGTGTTAGCCCACTGCAAATCTCTTCCTCTGAATGCCAGGAACAGATATCGAGTAACGTTGGAAGGAGTTACTGCACCGAAGGTTCTGACTCAGAGAGAGAAATTGATCAACTAGAGCAGCATATTGCAATAAATCTCCATCAAAGTAAATAGGTGCTAAAACATTAGACAAAAGCTTAGATGCTGAAACTGATGGCACACTTTCAGAAGCTGGATTGGAGTTAGTTTGAGGGACTTCAGACTGATGAAAAAATATCCTTTCTGAAGTTGTCTAGCTGAAATCCCCAACTGAGAAATCACTTGAAATATCCTTCTGGATGGAGACGCTAGTAATTCTCCCTGAAGCTGCGAGGGAAATGACTCTGGTGACTGGATTGAGGAAGCAACATCAGTACCCCTCCCATCAGCCTGAAGTCCTTTATCCAAATCAGCAGATGGAACAATAGGTTCCTCAGAAAAGCTTAGGGAAAGAGCTGAGAAAGCTGTACACAAAATGGTGTCCAGCTCTGTAGCACTAGAATGCTCAACAGATACTGAATTAATAGTTTTACTTGGAGTGGCTGAAACTAGTGGATCCACTGAAAATAATTGATTGGACTGGATCATCTCCAGGTGAACTTGAAGTGGCTGGAACTGGAGAAGGTTTTAGACCTACAGACAGAACCAGATTAGGTCCTGAGGTTTTGGATTCGTCTGGGACCAAAAGAGACTGACCAGGCAGGATCTGGAGTATTGCTGGACTGACTGGAACCAGGACAGACTGACCAGGATGAACCTGGAGTATTGCTGGACCTGCTAGAACCAGGTCGGACTGACCAGGCTGGACCTGGAGTATTGCTGGACCAGCTGGAACTGGGTCGGACTGACCAGGCTGGACCTGGAGTATTGCTGGACCGGATGGAACCGGGACAGACTGACCAGGCTCGGCCTGGAGTATTGCTGGAACTGGATTGGACTAACCAGGCTGGATCTGGAGTATTGCTGGACCGGCTGGAACCGGGAGAAACTGAACCGGACATATGGACGAGACCAGATTGAGTCCAGACGAACTTGAACTGGCTGGAGCCAGGGGAGACAGATTCTGGCTGGAACCAGAGTGAGTAGAATCCAAGTGTTCAGATGGCCCATCCTGGACCTGAACCATGCTGGATGCCAACATGGTGGTGCTCTCTGAAGATGGCAAACAGGAGTTCATAACTGCATCTGTAGCACAAAGATTTCCATCTGGGAACTTGGCTCTGGATACTTCCCTTGGGGCTGAAACTCTGGTGACCCCTGCTGGGGTTGATGAATCAGACACCTGTCTCAGGGTTATTTCCAGCACCCCTCCTGGGATTGACAGATCAGAAACTCCATTTTGAGAAGAAGACTCATATGCCCCTACTAGAGCTTGAACATTGGATACCACTCCTTGGGCTGCGGAGACAGATGCCCCTCCTTGGGCTGCAGAGACAGACGCCCCTCCTTGGACTTTAAGTGGCTTGAACATTCTTTCCTTGACACCCAACTTGGGATAGGGTCTTTTTTTATCACAGGATCCCAGCCATAAATTTTAGTCTATTTTTGAGTAGTCTTCTTGACACCCCGTCAGCAATAGCAGAATCAGCTACTAAAGATAACTTGTAGACATGAGCGCTATGATACTGAGATTTTTTACCATTTCCTGGCTTGCAAAGAATACAATTCTTAACAAAATGACCAGAGTTACCACAGTAAAAACAGAGGTGTAGCTCCTTACGCTGATGACGTTCCGCTTCAGAGAGCTTGGGCCATGGATAGCTCTGATGAACAACTTTTCCTTGCACAGAGGAAGAGTCTTTAGTAACTGGATGGGACAAAACAGGATCAACAACACTGGTGGTATTCCTGAGGAGTTCAGGCATCACAGAAAGAATCTTAGTCAAGTGTTCTTGTAACTGTATTAACATCTGGTACAAAATCCACAGTTGGTTAGGAGTCTGAGCATAGGGAGTCTGAAAAATTCTGAAGAACGAGTTCCACTGCAGACACAGTGCCAATCGATGCTGAGTCGACTCCAAACCCTCCAAGCGTCCTGCAATATTGCTTAGGAGGTCCCACGTCAGACACACACTTTTGGCCGGGTCCATGCGGCCAGTTCCTACTGTCATGACTGTGGTTTTTGTGAACCTGGCATGTATGTGAAGTCCGTGCGGGTAACTGGAGGGTTATGTGTATATTTGGCTGGTCTGTGGGAATCAGTGAGAGTAAGTAGCAAGGAGCATAGGCAAAACTAGACATTTGGTAATGGGTGGTCCCAGTTGGGCCCCCACTCCCAAAAAGAACTTCAAAGCTAATGATGTGCGCGCGCCAGAGGTGCACGCATAAAAAAATGGGCGTGGTCACTGAAAATGGGGTGTGTCAACATGACATGCTGCCTTTTCTTGTCACAATTCGAACATTCTTTTCAATTCCAAATGCACCTTACCTGTATGATGGTTGATCACAATATGGAACCTCTGAAGAACTGTACCCTCTAAGGCAGATAGCGTCTTCAGTTGGTATTCACTATTCATGTAGGAGATCACAGAAGATGCCTGTTTGTGTAGGAAAATTAACAAGGTCAGCATCATGCAACAGCGGTTCCACCAGACTCACATCCTGCCTCCTGTGTCACATCCTGCCCCCTGCATCTCTCAGCCACACCACCATCTCCCTCTCATGTTGTCTCTCAGCGCACCATCACCTACCTCTTGCATCGTCTTTCAGCACACCATCATCTACCCCATGTCGTCTCTCAGCACACCATCACATACCCCCGTGTCGTCTCTCAGCACACCATCAACTACCACCTGTGTCATCTCTCAGCACACCCCAACCTACCCCCTGCATCGTCTCCACGCACACTATCACCTACCCCCTGCGTCGTCTCTCAGCACACCATCAGATAACCCGTGTCATCTCTCAGCACACAATCACCTACCCCATGTCATCTCTCAGCGCTCAGCACACCATCACCTACCCCCTGTGTCGTCTCTCAGCATACCAACAACGTACCCTGTGTCGTCTCTCAGTACACCAACAGCGTATCCTGTGTCGTCTCTCAGCACACCATCACATTCTATATCTGTGTATCCCCACATTAATTCTCTTTATCAGTGTGTTTCTCCCCTTCATTATATGTCTCTCAGTGTCTCCCCCCTTCATTCTGTGTCTCTTAGTGTGTGCCCCCCCACCCCCTTTCTATGCCTCTCAGTGTCTCTCTCTTCCCCTTCTAAGTCTCTCAGGGTGTCCCCCCTTCTATGTCACTCACCCCATGTCTCCCAAATGTGGCTCTCTCTCCCCTCCTCTCTGTCTCTCAGTGCCCAATATGTCTCTCTCCTCCCCTTCTAATAATATCACAGCAGGGTCACCTCTCTACCTCCCCTTCCTCCTGGGAGTCGGCGTGGTGAGGTGGCTGTGAGCCAGGAGATGAGGAATGGGGGCCGGCAGGATGAGGCGGCTGGGAGCCCGAGGGGTGAGGAGGCTGGAGCCGCGAACTAAGGACCGTGAGCCAGCGGAGGGCAGCAGCAGTGACCACAATAAGAGCTGGTGGCGGGTGGGAGGACTGGCGGAGCTCCGGCTCATCAGGCAGGCTTTGACAGGTACGAATGCAGCGTGACATCAGTACGTCACGCTGCGCACATTCAACAGCATAAGGAGGGGGCAGAGCCGGGGAGCAGCAGCATGACTATAGTCCTCCTGGTCAGCAAATGCATCTCCCACCCTGACTGGGAGGACACTAAATTAATAAATCATGGATACAGGCTAATGGGTGGTCCGGTGCACCCCTGGACCACCCCCAAGATTCACCTATAGTAAGGAGCAATACCTGACCGGGGGTCAAACATGGGCCTCGGCAGAGGGAGCCATATCCTGACCACTGGATCACCAGGGACTTGGTGTTGATAGCAGGATGGTGAATGTATTGGTGAGACCGAACTAGATATACTGTCACAAGAGTAGGTGTTTGTGTACTCAAGGTTACTTTGAAATAGGTTCTCTGGAGTTGCACAGAATTGGGAGGAGAGCTGAAGACATTGAACTGGACTGGTTACCGGTGAGACTGAGAATCGAACTGTGAACCAGGCTGGGTACTGGTATAACTGGAAATGCAACTGTATGTAGAACAATGACTGTGGCTGTGACTTTAAGACAAGGCTGAAGATGAACTGAAGACTGTGGCTGTGTCTTTAAAATGAGACTGAAGAATACTGCGGCTATGCCTTTAAGACGAGGCTGAAGAATATTGTGGCTGTGTCTTTAAGACGAGACTGAAGAGTACTGTGGCTGTGTGTTTAAGATTTGTTTCAATAGAGTGTGTCTATTCATGCAAAGTGTATCCATTGTGCACAGCTGTGATATAATAAGTAGCAGGGCTATTTGGAATGCTTAGATGTCTATTTGAGAGAATCAATCTGTATCCTTTAGAGAAATATATATATTGATATGGTTTTATGAAAATGTATATTATTAAATTTTAAATAAAATTTTCTTTATTGTGGACAGCGCTTTCTACTTTGTCTTTAGTGTTTAAGATGAGACTGAAGAATACTGTGGCTGTGGCTTTAAGACGAGACTGAAGAATACTGCAACTGTGGCTTTAAGACGAGGCTGGTACTGGATATAACTGGTAACACAACTGTAATCCAGACTGGTTAGCAAAAGAGCAATACTCTGCCTCTTGACAAATTCGCCCCAAAGCGCAGAGAAATGCATTGAGGAAACGGAGTGGAGACCTCTGGAGTGACAGACCAGTGAGACAAGGCACCTGCACATGGTCCATCTCATCTTATGCATTGCCGTTACCAATTCATCAACCTGTGCCTGTGATGGTTTTCTGCAATAAACCCTGTGCAGCGCTACATCCAGTGGCTGCATAAAGTGACTGCTTGACATCAAATCCGTCCCGGGATACCAGCAGCCGATTCAGCGGCACTCAGCATTTCCATCTGCCGCTTAAACGTACGGGTGAACATTCCCCTCTGACGGACCGGGTGCCGGATGTAGCAGCCACATTCAGCATTCAATAGCACTACCGCATCCAATACCCGCTGGCCAGCAGTCTGTTTAGTAACATCACATCATCGGGTAAGACTCCCACCGTTCTAAAAAAAAACGGCAAATAGTTTAGGTGTCTGCTCACTTAGTGACAGCACAGCACTCTTATCTACCATCATCATATGGACTTAAGCGTTGAGACTGACTGAACTATACTGAGAGTCTCCGCTTGCTACATGCTGCACTGGTAATTATACTTAGTAATCAATTTCTATCTTTCACTCCAGAGACTCCAAAAGCTACAATTATTTGAATCAGCTTGGTCACTACAATATTTTGTGACTCAGGCTGATTATTTTATATATTTTTTAAATGTGTCTAATATGTGTGTATTTGTGTCAATTTAAGTGTTATGTGTATATTAAACTGTATTATTATTTTTAACTACCTCGGTCAAGCACCTGCCTGGTATATTTTTTGCTTAGCAAAAGAGCAGAGTTTTACAGGAACCAAGGTAAAAGTGTTACCTATTAGGGAGCTCAGCTTCTAAGCTCACACAGGGATGTGTAACACAAGGAACTGGCAGACTCTGTAACACAAGTCTCTTTACTTATACTTCCTGGTCCTTGGTGATTGGTGATCAGAGTCAGGTGATTCAGAGAGTCTCAGGCTGGCACAGGATTGGATAACTCCCAGTCAGGTGATCAGAACCTGTCACGTGAGTACTCTAGTTTAGGCTCTGAAGGTTAATCACCACAGCTGGAGCTCGTTAACTCTTACCATCCAGGCAGAGAACTCAGCACTCAGGAAACTCATGGTACTGGCAAGCTGTCTATCCCAGTGAGCAAAAAAGACGCAGGACAGGACAGATGGCAGAGGTAAGTCACCAAATATGAGAACTACAGTCAGGATCGTGATACTTATCTGCTGTCAAATTCTATGTTTCTATATTTCCCTGGAGCTCCACTGGTTGGCCCACAGAAGTACTTTGTTCATTACTATTGGATATTTTTGAAAGAATGTTTCATACAATTATCTTTATCTTTTTATAGTACACTGTACTATACAAAATGTATTTTCATTTCTATTCTACTCAATGCAGATCTATACGTGCTTTTCTGTTACAGTGACTTCACTTTCTGTATCTGTCTTTGATATTATTTCTTCAATAACAATTTGTGATTGGGAAAATGGCAATTAGGAGCTGTTGGTTGGTACTTTATCTCCGTCCACTTTATCTCTCTCCAAAGTCTTAGTACATGTAGGGGCGATTCAGAGATGGACGCAGCCGCGTCTGCAGTCACATTTCAGGGGCATGGCGGCCAAAATAGGGGGGTTGCAAGTGTTTTCCGGATGGCTGCGTGATATCACACTAAGCCGCTCCAATAAAAAAATGGTGGCGCAGCCAGGGGTTGACCTTAAATTGATGTGTCTGCAATTTAATTGTGGAGCACTGATGTGCGGTGGGGTGAGGCAGGTGAGGCAGAGTCTTTACTGTCATACTAACGTTTGCACCAGAGTTATGACTGTATAAAGTATATAAAGAATAAAAAGAATATGTTAGAAATATCTTCTTTGCATTATTGTAATAATTTCTCATACGTCCTAGAGGATGCTGGGGTCACCATTAGAACCATGGGGTATAGACGGGATCCGCAGGAGACATGGGCACTTTAAGACTTTGAAAGGGTGTGAACTGGCTCCTCCCTCTATGCCCCTCCTCCAGACTCAAGTTTTAGAATTGTGCCCAGTGAGACTGGATGCACTACAGGGGAGCTCTACTGAGTTTCTCTGAAAAGACTTATGTTAGATTTGTTATTTTCAGGGAGGCTGCTGGCAGCAGTGTCCCTGCTTCGTGGGACTTAGGGGAGAGAGGTATGACCTACTTCTAGTGAGTTCAAAGGCTCTGCTTCTGGCTGACAGGACACCATGAGCTCCTGAGGGTGATGATCGCTGGGTACGCCTAGATGCTCACTCCCGCAGTCTGCCGTCACCCCCTTACAGAGCCAGAAGTCATTAGACAGGTGAGTAGCAGAAGAAAGAAGACTTCTCTTCAATACCGGCTTTATCAGGTACCGCGCGGCGGGCGAGACGCTGCGCGCCATGCTCCCACACAAATCACAGGCACTGCAGGGTGCAGGGCGCTGGGGGGGGCGCCCTGGGCAGCATAAAATCCTCAATTTGACCTGGCAAGAGAGGACATTAGTGCCTAGGCACTGTCCGAACCCCCACCAGTATAATTATTTATTTATTTAGGAGCGGGCAGAAGCGCCGCGCCATTACGGACTGCTTCCTCACACCCTCAGCTCACTGCTCGGCGCCATTTCCTCTCACAAGGCTGCAGAGACGCTGGTCCTCCCTTCCACTGTCTGACAACTATCAGGGTGCAAAACGGGGGGGGGGGGGGCGCGCAGTAGTTTTTGGTGCAATATATTGGCAGAAAAGCGCTACAACTTCTGAGGCATTATTTAGTGTTTTCAGGGTTGTTGTTGACGCTGGGTTGTGAGCTGGCAAATCTTCTCTGTGTCCTTCTAACAGACTTTACTGTGGGTCTGTCCCCTTATAAGCCCGGTGTGTCTGTGAGTGTTTGGTACACGTGTGTCGACATGTCTGAGGCTGAGTGCTCTTCCCAGGAGGAGACTGTATTGGGGACACAGATATATGTGGGTGAGACCCTGTCGGCACCGCCGATTCCTGACTGGGTGAATGTCTTGAATGCGAATAGGACTCATATCAGTAAGGAGGATGTGTTATCACAGGTCCAGGACCCTTCGGGGTCACAAAGACGTTTGTTTGCCCAGTTGGTTAACACTGATACCGACACGGACACTGATTCCAGTGTCGACTATAGTGATTCCAGATTAGATCTGAAATTGGCTAAGAGCATTCAGAACATGATTGTGGCTATAAAAGATGTATGGCGTATCACTGAGGACCCTGTTGTTCCTGATAAACGGGTCTGTATGTATAAAGAAAAGAAACCAGAGGTGACGTTCCTCCCTCTCATGAACTGAACGCTCTATTTGAAAAAGTCTGGGAAAACCCTGACAGAAAGTTTCAAATCCCTAAAAGGATTCCGGTGACTTATCCGTTTCCCTCTGAGGATAGGGAAAAGTGGGAGTCACCCCCCATTTTGGACAAGGCCCTGTCACGTTTGTCTAAAAGGGTGGCTCTCCCAGCATCGGGCACGGCGGCCCTTTAGGACCCAGCAGATCGTAAGCAAGAAACTACGTTAAAATCCATTTATGCGACCACAGGTACGCTGCTCAGACCTGCCATTGCATCCGCATGGGTGAGTAGTGCTATTCAAAAGTGGGCAGATAACTTGTCAGCTGACATAGATAGACTGGATAGGGATAGCATCCTCTTGACGCTGGATTATATCAAGGACGCTGCAGCATCCCTAAAGGAAACTGCGAGAGATATTGGCCTTTTGGGATCAAAAGCCAATGCCATGGCGGTCTCGGATAGGCGAGCATAGTGGATTCACCAATGGAATGCTGATGCAGACTCCAAGAACAATATGGATTTCTCTCCCATATAAAGATGGAATCTTGTTTGTGGATGGCCTCGATGATTTGGTATCTACGGCTACCGCGGGTAAGTCATATTTCGTGCCTTATGTTCCTCAGCAACAAAAGAAAACGTACCACTATCAAATGCAGTCCTTTCGGTCCAATAAATACAGAAGAGGCCGAGGCTCTTCCGTCCTTGCTAGTAGAGGGAGGGGAAAAGGTAAAGGATCAACAACCTTGTCGAGTTCGCAGGAGCAGATGTCTTCCCCTGCTTCTGCCAAATCCACCGCATGACGCGGGGGCTCTCTTGCGGGAGTCCGCACCGGTGGGGGCACGTCTAAAACTCTTCAGTCAGTTCTGGATTCGTTCGGGCCTAGACCCGGGGGTTTTACAAATAGTGTTCCAAGGGTACGAACTGGAGTTTCAAGACGTTCCCCCTCGCCAATTTTTCAAATCGGCCTTACCAGTTTCTCCTCCGGACAGGGAGGTAGTAAGCGAGGCTATACAAAAGTTGTGTCAGAATCAAGTCATTATCCTGGTTCCCCCGTGACGACAGGGAGAAGGCTTTTATTCAAGCTTTTTCGTGGTCCAGAAGCCGGATGGCTCAGTTAGGCCAATCCTAAACCTGAAATCCCTAAATTTCTACCTGAAGAAGTTCAGATTCAGAATGGAATCTCTCAGGGCAGTGATCTCCAGTCTTGAGGAAGGAGATTTCATGGTTTGGGTGGACATAAAGGATGCCTATTCACATGTTCCCATTTATCCTCCGCATCAGGCTTACCTGAGATTTGCGATTCAGGATTGTCATTACCAATTTCAGACATTGACGTTTGGTCTATCCACGGCTCCGAGAAATGATGGTTCTCCTTCGCAAACAGGAGTCACTATTATCCCATACTTGGATATCCTGATAAAGGCGAGATCCAGGGACCAGTTGGTGCGAAACATTGCACTCTCTCTGACAGTTCTTCAACAACATGGTTGGCTCCTAAATTTGCCAAAATCGCAGTTGCTTCCAACAATACGTTTGTTGTTTTTGGGAATGATACTGGACACAGAACTTCAGAGAGTTTTTCTTCCAGTGGAAAAGGCTCGGGAGATCCAGAGTCTGGTAAAACAAGTTCTGAAACCAGCAAGAGTGTCAATCCATCAATGCATTCGGTTGCTGGGGAAGATGGTTGCAGCCTACGAGGCCATTCAGTTTGGCAGGTTCCATGCCAGAGTGTTCCAGTGGGACCTGTTGAACAAATGGTCCGGGTCCCACCTACACATGCACCGGAGGATAATCCTGTCTTCCAAGACCAGGGTCTCACTCCTGTGGTGGCTGCACAGCTCTCACCTCCTAGAGGGGTGCAGGTTCGGGATTCAGGACTGGATCCTAATAACCACGGATGCAAGCCTCCGAGGCTGGGGGGCAGTCATGCTGGGAGAAAATTTCCAAGGAAGATGGTCAAGTCAGGAAACTTGTCTCCACATAAACGTTATGGAGTTAAGGGCCATTTACAACGGCCTTCTGCAAGCGGAACATCTTCTTCGAGATCTCTCCGTACTGATCCAGTCGGACAATGTAACAGCAGTAGCGTACATAAACCGTCAGGGCAGAACGAAAAGCAGAGCGGCAATGGCAGAAGTCACATGGATTTTCCGCTGGGCGGAAAAGCATACAAGCGCTCTGTCAGCGATCTTCATTCCAGGAGTGGACAACTGGGAAGCAGACTTCCTCAGCAGACACGATCTCCATCCAGGAGAGTGGGGCCTCCACCGAGAAGTCTTCGCAGAGGTGACAAGTCATTGGGGAGTTCCTCAAGTAGACATGATGGCATCTCGTCTCAACAAGAAGCTTCAGAGATATTGTTTCAGGTCGAAAGAAAACAATATTATCTCAATGGATAAATGAGGACCCATTTCTGTATCTCTCATGTTACCACGTTTGTCATATTTGTACCAAATGGATTGAATTTAAAATGTTCCCTTGATGTTGAGTCTAGGGCCATTGACGTTTCTATAATGGGTGCAATGTGCGGTGCAAGGGGGCCCACACAGCACACATTGCACCCATGTTTTTATTACTTACCATTCCGGAGTCCCTGGTCAGAGCTGCAGCCGCTGTGCAAATATCACTGCCAAAATGGCCGCTGCACATGTGCAGTAGAGATTTAGACTCCGGAACATGGAGGCTGCCATGTTTTTGGAGTCCAAGCATGCGCTGGCATAATGAACCGTTAAGAGGACGGGGCCTACCCGGAGCCTGCACACGGGCCTCCTCCTCTGTTAAAACGCCCATGTCTAGGGCTGAACATTTTTTTGCTGTTTGGCTTCTGGATCTTGTTACTTTGCCATGACACACTAGGGATTATATATGAAAAGTTGTTGGGCTGACAACATGGTACAATATGGAAAACATCTCTAGAGGGTCCCCTCTGTTTTAAGCTTATCCTGCCTTAAAGGTTATATGGTGACCGATGTCTATTGATTATTATCTTCTGTGACTCAATAAAAAAAAACATTTATAAAAGGGACCAATAGCACATTACAGCTAACAAGTGCAATTGGTATACTATGAGCAGAAGCTGCTGTATACAGCCCAGTGACCGAAACTGTGAGCTACTGAGGTCATTCAGATTACCTACTTTCAACGGTGTCGTTCCCCTTTAATTCATTTCAAATGTTCCTTTGCTGCTTTCAACAATCTCAGGACATTTCTCTTTTGCTTGTAAAGGAAGTGA
The DNA here is from genome assembly GCF_028390025.1 of Pseudophryne corroboree. NCBI lineage: Eukaryota > Metazoa > Chordata > Amphibia > Anura > Myobatrachidae > Pseudophryne > Pseudophryne corroboree. The sequence continues at coordinate 749,788,729 of NC_086448.1, forward strand.
AAGAAATAGTTTATGTCTCCTTAGTCATATCTGCTTAATGTTCAGATTCCTAAACCAGGTTGTGTCAGTGATCACTTTGCTTCATTGTTGCACTGCAGACCACACAGACAGGTTACGTGTAGCTATATCTGGTTATGGAGGCCTGTGGGACTCAAACTACATTGAAAGGGATGTTGATTGATCTGTACCTAGAAGGGGGTTAGTGGTATGTCAACCCCTATTAATGATACTGAAACCTTGGAGTCAGCTTGTGTTTCCCAACTTCATCTGTGTTCAAAACGTTAAGTATATCGCTTTCCACATCATATGAAGTTGTGTGGCGGACAGTGTAATTTTATTCTTGTGTCACGCTTAAAATGTTACTATCCTGCAGATTTGTGCTGTTTGTTTTTGAATAAATGGGAAAGGAATGAAGGATTCTTATTGCTGCCTGATCCTTTGAGTAAAACAAGGTAACAGCCTATTTGCATATATTTACATTAAAGACACTTTCACAATCACTAACAACATACTGTATTAGAGGAATCAGTATGAATTACCGACAGTCGGGACGCCGGCTGTCAGTATACAGACAACAGCATCCTGGCCGTCAGTGAGGCGAGTACAGAGAATCCCCTTGCGGGCTCGCTCTGGGCTCAGTGGCTCGCTGCGCTTGTCACATGTTCTATTCCCACTCTATCCGTGTCGTAGACACCCACAAATGGGAATAGCCCCTGTGAGCCGGGATTCCGGCTGGCGGCATTGTCAGCAGTTGGCATTCCGGCGTCGGTATCCTGATCGCCGGGATCCTGACTGCCGGCAATTTAATTGCAGCCCGTATTAGGACTACGTATATTTGTATGGAGTTTTGCTAAGCAAGAGACACATCTGCCTTGTAACCACTGTAGTCAAAAACATGGCCCAGCTATTAAAATACTGTAATGCTGAATTTGGTGTGGACAGGGTGCCGGGAGGGAGGGTACTAATAATTCATTCTGGGCTTATTATAGAGGAGGGGGGGGAAATATCCCCCTCCTCAGCACACAATGTAGCAGATTGTAACTTTCATTCCATTTTTTGGTGGATGGAGAGGGACACCCCCCCATGATTTGCCACGCCTCCCTGATCACCCATCTTTGCTCTCTATGACCTGACTATGAGGTGGGTCAGTTAAACATTATGGAGGTGACAGTCACCCACATAATGTCTACAGTATGTAAATGATCCGCAAAATTGAGGCTGTAATTGATTGGAGCAAATCGCGGGTAACTTACTGAAAACAACTTCCAGTGGTAAAACCCACAACCCTACTAAACGGGAATCTCACAAGAGCAACACTTGCTTAGAACTACTGGATAACCAATTGGAAAGAAGGTATCCACAGCATAGCCTCAGAGTTCACCACAGAATGGGGCTGAATCACAGTCAGGCGCAACTGAGGCTGCATTTTTCCATCTGGCCGTATCAGTCTGCTTATTACAGCCACACTAGTATTGCCCCTTATACACATAATTGAATGTTCCTTATAAACAGCTCTGCCTCTGTCACTCCAGCAGCTCACCGCCCCTGTCCCTCCAGAAGCTTCATGCCCTGTGCCCCTCCAGCAGCTTCCCGCCTCTCTGTGCCCCTCCAGCCCCCTCTCTCCTTGTCTTCAGCATGCACAGTCTCCGCTCCTCTTAGTGGCTTTTTCAATTTAGTGGTGGTGGCGAATGGCGACATGACATCACAAAAGCTGTGGCGGAATAGGAAGCCGCTGGGATCTGAGGAAGGGGTACATGGCTGCAGCTCGTCAGTGACACTAGTGCCTTCCTACATTGTCTATTGTCTAGTGGGACGGGCTTTTCTGTTGGAATTACTGTGCTGCGCTATGGTAGAGGTTTAACTATTTACACCTACGTTTACAGGTGATGGAACTCAGTTCTGCCTCATTCGCCACCATTTAATCCCCTGGATGGGGCAGTTATCCAGAGGTTCCCACACATAAATAGCAATATCACCAGCTAGGGGGTACTGTGGCATATGTGAACCGGGGGCTTCTGTGTGGCATAATGTGAACACATTTGTGGTGCTTGGAGTATTTACATATTATACTTTTAATAATGCTAGCATATCTTATGGAAAATTTTATTAGTAAGGGCCCACCAAGTTAATTACCTTTGGGCCCTCACAATCTTTAGTCCCAGAAATACCCATTTTACAGAGAGTGCATTCCACTGATGTATCAATCTGAACGCACTAGCGATCTCTGTCCACGTGCAGACACCCAGTGTCAGTGTCCTACCTTCGGTGACACCTAGTGTGGGAGAAAATGTTGTTTGCGAGTCTTCAGTGCGTGCTGGCAAAAATGGGTGTGGCCTCGCAGGTAGGGGGCATGACCTCATGGCCAGAAACCCCATTGTCGGCACTCCAGTGTCTGGAGATGCAGACTGCCCACCGGGACTACTCTGTGTGCAGTGCCGGCTCCTACACTGTGAACGGAACCAGGTGCTGCACGTAATGTTACAGTCATTGTCTTGTCATTGAACAGGAGCCAGTACTTTGGTGTCACCCCTTGGTGGGTGACACCCAGGAGATGTCGTAGTGATGCCACTGTGGATACTTAAACTGGCGCGGAAGCTGATTTCTTTTGAGCAGTATGCTGAAATACGCAAGATCTGTCCTCATTGCCACTTACTTCTGACTCTATAGTCTATTATATTAAGCTGGATCTTCAAGTCTCAGCTGCGGAACAGCACATTTTCTCTCCCTTCTGTCTGCAAACATTATTAACGTTTATTAACATTCAACAATATGTGAGAAGGACACAGATAGCATCGCTGCTTGCATCCAAAGACTGAAAAATATGTTAATGCAGCAGGAGGCTTCTGAAGAAAAAAAAGCTTTCTGCCAGCTCTGGAGAGCTGAGTGCTGCATCTGAAAATGCAGAATCGGATCACCATTGCAACCATCAGTATCGATGGGTTGCAGCCATCGGCCATCTGAGTTTGCCTAAGCTTTCACAGAATAACCTCTGGAACTCCTCAGCTTGGAAATCTTCATCAGAAGAAGCAGACCCTTGCCTTGGCACGCCTACAAAATGGGCAGACGCATCCAATTTTGTAGAATGGTCCCCATCGCCACCCCTGCTCTCCACTGCAAATAGACGTCATGTTAATCATTCTGTGGCTAGGGGGCACTGTGGGTGACAATGCAAGCCCCATTCTGCACATCCGCAATCTACTCGCCATCGGAATCAGGCCCAATATACATAATGCTCTTTTTTACCTAATTAAATATATTACATACTTTTGATAGTTAAATACATTCAATATTGATCACTAGTGCTCTTCTTTTTATTTTATACACACTACATGGAAAAAAGTATTTGGTCACACCCGTTAATTATTGAATTCAGGTGCTTTAATCAGATCTGTTGCCACTGGTGTATAAAATCTAGAGATGAGCGGGTTCGGTTCTCAGAGAACGGAACCCTAATGAACTTCACCATTCGAGTTCGGTTCCGAGCCAGGCTCGGGTTTTCCCGCCTGACTCGGAAACCCGAACGAGGCAAAACGTCATCATCCCGCTGTCGGATTCTCGCGGGATTTGGATTCCATATAAGGAGCCGCGTGTCGCGGTCATTTTCACTCCAGTCTCGGAGAGTGTAGTGAGAGGACGTGTCTCCGTCCTCAGTGTCTGTGTGGGGGTGGGAAAGTGGGGTGGCGAGTCTTGTGCTGTGTTGTGCTGCATCAGTCCAGCCAGTCACAGTGTTGGTGTCCTCTGCTGCTATATGTCCCCAGTGCTGCTGGCTGCTGTATTAGTCCCTTGCATTTTTGCTGTATTGTCTTGCATCAGACCAGGGGTAGTGTCTTGTGCAGCATCAGTCCAGTGACCAGTCACAGTGGTGGTGTCCTCTGCTGCCATATATCCAGTGTAGCTGTATAAGTCCCTTTCAGTGGTGCTGTGTTGTCCTGCATTAGACCAGGGAAAGTGTCTTGTGCAGCATCAGTCCAGTGACCAGTCACAGTGGTGGTGTCCTCTGCTGCCATATATCCAGTGTAGCTGTATAAGTCCCTTTCAGTGGTGCTGTGTTGTCTTGCATTAGACCAGGGGAAGTGTCTTGTGCAGCATCAGTGCAGTGACCAGTCACAGTAGTGGTGTCCTCTGCTGCCATATATCCAGTGTTACTGCCGTATAATTCCCGTGATACTGGCGTATAATTCCTGTGATATTGCCAAATAATTCTCGTGATGCTGGCGTATAATTCCTGTGATACTGCCATATAATTCCCGTGATACTGGCGTATAATTCCCGTGATACTGCCATATAATTCCCGTGATACTGGCGTATAATTCCTGTGATACTGCCATATAATTCCTGTGATACTGCCATATAATTCCCGTGATACTGATGTATAATTTCCGTGATACTGCCATATAATTCCCATGATACCGGCATATAATTCCTGTGATACTGCCATATAATTCCCGTGATACTGGTGTATAATTCCTGTGATACTGCCATAAAATTCTCGGAATACTGGTGTATAATTCCATGATACTGCCATATAATTCCCGTGATACTACCGTATAGTTCCAGTTATCCTGCCATATAATTCCATATAAATCCATATAATTCCGTATAAAATCCAGAACAGTAGTGCTGCCATATAAGTTCAGTGGTGCTGTCCTGTGCTCTATATTATTTACTCCAAATAAAGGAGCTATTAATATTTAATCCAAATAATTTTTAGTGTTTGCTCTGTGAGGTGTAGGGGTGCCGCATATTGTGTTATATAACTCCAGAAAAATAATGGAGAACAAAAATTTGGAGGATAAAATAGGGAAAGATCAAGAACCACTTCCTCCTAGTGCTGAAGCTGGTGCCACTAGCCATGACATAGATGATGAAATGCCATCAACGTCGTCTGCCAAGGCCAATGCCCATTGTGATAGTAGAGGGCATGTAAAATCCGAAAAGCCAAAGTTCAGTAAAAAGAACAAAAAAAATAAATTGAAATGGTCTGAGGAGAAACGTAAACTTGCCAATATGCCATTTACGACACGGAGTGGCAAGGAACGGCTGAGGCCCTGGCCTATGTTCATGACTAGTGGTTCAGCTTCACATGACGATGGAAGCCCTCATAACTGAGGCCTTGGCACTTATGTTGGTGTTAGACGTGCATTTGGTATCCGCCATTGGTGCAGTGGGATTTAGACAATTGATGGAGGTATTGTGTCCCCGATACCAAATCCTATCTAGATTCCACTTCACTAGGCAGGCGAGAGCGAGATTTTGCCATTTAATTCGAGTGATTTGGACATATAATTCCAGTGATTTTGCCAATTAATTCCAGTGATTTGGACGTATAATTATTAATTCCAGTGATCTTGCCAATTAATTCCAGTGATTTGGACGTATAATTCCAGTGATTTTGCCAATTAATTCCAGTGATTTGGACGTATAATTCCAGTTGGAATTGTTTGTGTCGCTTGGCTTAGTCATACAGCTACCTCATTGCACCTTTTCTACATCTTTGCATGAGGTGCTGTTTGGGGCCTAGTTTTTGAAAAGTGCCATCCTGTGTGACACTGACGTATGAGTCCAGGGGTACTGCTGTATTAGTCCTGGGGTACTGCCGTATAAGTCCACCAATTGCAGAATTTAAAAAAAATGACTGGAGCGCGCTGGAGATGCTGTCAGTGGACCGAACAATTGCGGCCCACTCTCGACAGTCAGCCACTGTGTGACACTACTAGATGGGCCAGGTGGTTGTGTCGCTTAGCTTAGTCATACAGCAACCTCGGTGCACCCTTTTTTCGTCTTTGCATCATGTGCTGTTAGGGGCCTTTTTTGATATCTGCCCTCCTGTCTGCCACTGCAGTGCCACTCATAGATGGGCCAATTGTTTGTGTCGCTTGGCTTAGTCATACAGCTACCTCATTGCACCTCTTCTACATCTTTGCATGATGTGCTGTTTGGGGCCTTTTTTTTCATATCTGCCCTCCTTCCTGCTTCTGCAGTGCCACGCCTAGATGGGCCAATTGTTTGTGTTGCTTGGCTTAGTCATACAACTACCTCATTGCAATTCTTTTTCTTCTTTGCATGATGTGCTGTTTGGGGCCTTATTTTTTATACCTGCCCTCCTGTCTGACACTGCAGTGCCACTCCTAGATGGGCCAGGTGTTTGTGCCGCACACTTGTGTCACATAGCTTAGTCATCCAGCAACCTTGGTGCAACCTTTTGACCTAAAAACAATATTGTGAGGTGTGAGGTGTTCGCAATAGACTGGAAATGAGTGGAAATTATTGTTATTGAGGTTAATAATACTGTAGGAGCAAAATTACCCCCAAATTCTGTGATTTTAGCTGTTTTTATGTTTTTTTCAAAAATCATCCAGATCCAAAACCAAAACCAGAATATGAAAGGGTGGTTTTGGCAAAACCAAGCCAAAACCAAAACATGAAAGTGGAATTAGAACCAAAAGCAAAACACAAAACACGAAAAGTGCCAGCCTCCACACCTAGCCATGCAGACTGCATTTGTAAATATTTGTGATACAAAATGGGTCGTTCTGAAGAGCTCAGTGACTTCACGAGTGGTACTGTTGTAGGATGCCACCTTTTTAATAAGATGATTAATGAAATTTCATCCCTGCTGGATATTCAACTGTAAGTGATATTATTAGAAGGAGGAAGCATTTAGGAACAACAGCAACTAAGCCACGAAGCGGAAGACCAGGTAAAATCACAGAGCAGGGTCAATGACTGCTAAGGCACATAGGGGGTCATTCCGAGTTGTTAGCTCGTTGCAGATTTTCGCTTATCTGCGATTAGTCGCTTACTGCGCATGCGCAAGGTACGCAGAGCGCATGCCCTTAGTTATTTTACACAAAAGTTAGGTATTTTACTCACGGCATAACGAGGATTTTTCATTGTTCTGGTGATCGTAGTGTGATTGACAGGAAGTGGGTGTTTCTGGGCGGAAACTGGCCGTTTTCTGGGAGTGTGCGAAAAAACGCTGGCGTTTCTGGGAAAAACGCGGGAGTGTCTGAAGAAACGGGGGAGTGTCTGGGCGAACGCTGGGTGTGTTTGTGACGTCAAACCAGGAACGAAACTGACTGAACTGATCGCAATGTAGGAGTAAGTCTTGAGCTACTCAGAAACTGCTAAGAAATTTCTATTTGCAATTCTGCTAATCTTTCGTTCGCAATTCTGCTAAGCTAAAATACACTCCCAGGGGGCAGAGCCGGATTAAGGGGGGGGGCCCGGGGATACGTACCCCGGGCCCCCCTTTCCAAAAGGGCCCCCTGCCACACCACAGATCGGATCTTTCTTCAATTCGATCTGCGGTGCTGCGCTCACGAGCCCCGGCTCCCCGCTGCCCTGTCCCTCTTCCTTCAGTTCAGCGTGCGGCGCACCAATGACGGAGCCGCATGCTTGTTGAGCCGGACAGCAATTGGACAACTGAGCCGTCGCTCAGCTGCGCTGACTACAGCTCTAAGAAGAGTGCTCTAACAGGTGTAGTCAGGGCAGCTGAGCGACGGCTCAGCTGTCCAATTGCTGTCCGACTCAGCAAGCCTGCGGCTCAGTCATTGGCGCGCCGCACGCTGAACTGAAGGAGGGATTCTTAGCGATATATATATATATATATATATATTATTGTTTTAGTTTTTTAGTCCATGGGGGCCCCCTGCTCTTTAGTACCCCAGGCCTCCCGGGGCCTTAATCCATGTCTGCCAGAGGGCGGCGGCTTAGCGTGTGCAATGCTGCTAAAAGCAGCTAGCGGGTGAACAACTCGGAATGAGGGCCATGGTGCGTAAATGTCACCAATGCTCTGCTGATTCCATAGCTGAAGATTTCCGAACTTCCACTGGCATTAATGTAAGCACAAAAACTGGGCAGCGAGAGCTTAATGGAATGGGTTTCCATGGCCGAGTAGCTGAATGCAAGCCTCACACCACCAAGTCGAATGCCAAGCGTCGGATTGAATGGTGTACAGCACACCGACACTGGACTGTGGAGCAGTGGAAACATCTTCTGTGGAGTGACGAGTCACGCTTCTCTGTTTGGCAGTCAGTTGGGCGAGTCTGGGTTTGGCGAATGCCGGGAGAACATTATCTGCCTGACTGCATTATGCCAACTGTGAAGTTTGGTGGAGGAGGGATAATGGTATAGGGCTGTTTTTCAAGGTTTGGGCTTGTCCCCTTATCTCCAGTGAAGGGCAATCTTAATGCTTCGGCATACCAAGACATTTTGAACAATGCTATGCTTCCAACTTTGTGGCAACTGTTTGGGGAAGGCCCTTATCTATTTCAACATGACTCTGTCCCAGTGCACAAAGCAAGGACTATAAAGAAATGGTTTGATGAGTTCGGTGTGGAAGAACTTGACTGGCCCACACAGAGCCCTGACCTCAACCCCATCGAGCACCTTTGGGATGAACTGAAACGGAGACTGTGAGCCAGGCCTTCTCGTCCAACATCAGTACCTGACCACATAAATGCTCTACAGAATAAATGGGCACAAATACCTACAGAGGGCTGTCCAAGGGGTTCTGAAGCAGTCCAGACATTTTTACCTTAAAATGCAGATTTTCCTTATCTTTACACCTGCTCAGGGTGGTGCAAACAAAAACAGGTGAATTTACGCTGAAAACAAAATGCAACTGTGGAATTGAATTGCAAATGTAATTCGCAAAGAGAATTTGCTGTGAAGTCGCCTTGCAGGATGAAACTCACACCTCATTGAATTCCCACTTTACATAATAATAATTGCACGACTAATATGAAATATATAATATCTTTTGTGTATTTCATATAGCTTTAACATGTGTCAGGTAAATGGTTTTGGTATTGTGCTGTCTCTTTTTTATATTTTCTTGTGTTCCCATGACATTCAACTAGTTAGGAAATATGATCTACACATACAAATGTTACAATAGGCCTTATCCTTGGAGTGACAATCATATTAGCCAATGAGCTCACTGTCGGCTATAATCTGGTCCGACTCATGTGATCTGCACTTGGAAACCTCCTATTGGCTACTAGAATCGCGTGACATACGCAGTGTTGGACTGGGGTTTGAAGGGTCCACCTGGGGGAATGCAGTAGTATGGCCCATGCTTAGGTGTGTGGCCTGCCTCTAGAGGCTTGGCTAACAATTAGAGAGCGCATGGTATGGCCCTATATATATATATATAAATAGTTACTACTAAGGTGCATGCACAATAGGGTACCAAATTAATAACAGCACTGCACTGTAGAAAATATACCATACTGTAGTTCTGTGCAGTATAATGTAGTATATGTACAATGCACTGTATAATTGAAGTGCACAGTCTGGAACCTAGAGGAGGGGGTGGACCCTCGGGCATTTGGGGACCCCGGGGTGTTTCCCTGTAACCCTGTGGGTCAGTCCGACTCATGTAGCTTGAAATGTGTGCGGTCACATGATAGTGACACATGAACACATCAATCCATAATGACTACACAGGGATGCTTGTAATGGAGATGATGAACACTCCCCCCAGTCATGTGATAGAGTGTTTACATCACATGACCAGAAAAATTAACCTGATTGATTATTATATTGTTTAACTTTTTGGCTATTTGATATTAAGAAAAGCCTTAGATCGGTGTGAGATTGCTATTAGTAACAAATCAACCTCTTGTATTATAAACATTGTTATTTTAAAGGTTTAAAATTAGATGGAATTGATTATCACTCTGTGCTAATAAGCAGCCATACTGTTGGGGTATATAAATCTGAACAGTGACAAATACCAGCCACCTTTGAAAAAGCTGTGGGTTGCACAGCGAAATGTGTTAGATTACTGACACCACCTCTTCCTTGGACCCATTGGGTGACACAGCAATGCTTCTAAATCCTCTAGACTGTTCCTTTCTTCATAAAGACTACAGACCTTTCATCACACTTGTGGCACCTTGGAGTATCCAGTTTGTCCTTGCACTAGCTTTAAGGGATCCGATCATCTGTGCATGATTTATCTCCACTAATTCAAGTACCCGAATGACTGACATGAATGGTAATTATTATACCACTGGATACTATATTTGACTCTCCAATAAATTTGGCACATTTAATATTTGGAGGTTGCTATAGTAACAGGCACAATGACTGTATATTGCTGACACATACATTGATGGGTTCTAGAGGAAATGGGTGTATTTGCATAAATATTATTATTGTATATGCAATTGTTTTATACCTATATATCTTCCAAGTGTTTATATTAAAAGAGGGTGTTTTTTAATCTATTCCATCTGGTTACATGTTAATTTGCACACATAAGCACTATTTTAATTTCTTTATTTCTGTGTTTTGCTATAGTGGTTACTGATAATCCCCTTTGTTAAACAGCTGCTTTGGTAAAGAAACCCTATGTAATGCCTGAATAGAAATATAACTATTTCTCATTTCTGCATGTAGATGCCATCTAGCCTGATGTGTACAGGCAATCATTGAGCATATCAGAGAAAGTGCTTTATGTTATCAAGAACAAAGTGAGGGATATTTAGTTAATGGAAGCTCCAAAATATTTGGTGGGCAAATATCATTATCAGTAGACTATTTCATCGCCATGAGACTAGATCACCCAGTCTGAAAGAGCTGTAAATGTTTGGTCAAGTTCCAGCTAAAGCCCTTACTATACCCACAGGAGACACTTGCATGGTCGGACTGGGGTATGAAGAGCCCGCTGGGTGAATGCAGGGATACGGGCCCATACTTAGGGAATGCATGGTCTGGGCCCCTTTATAAATATATATCCCCCCAAACAAGACAGATGCGCAGACACTGGGGAGGGGGAGCACTTACATCCGGATCCCTGGGGTGACTTCTCCTTTAAAAAGTCTGCCGCTGCAGCGTGCTATGCCCCATGCGCTGTCCTAGCCAGCTCTGCAGAGATGCATTACTGGGAGGAGGCAGAGATGTCCCAGCAGGTTCAGCATGGCCACGCCTCCTCCCAATAATGCATCTGTGAATAGCCGGCCAGGACATATCATGGGGCATAACACACTGCAATGGCAGAATTTTTAAAAGAGAAATCACTGCGGGGATCCGAAGGTAAGTGCTCTCCCTCACTGGTGGTGGTGATGGGGCTAAGAGGTTGGGGGTGAGTGCCGATATGTAATCTATCCTGCACCCCCCCACCTCAAAACATTCTGATGCCCTTGTGTATGTATGTGAGTATATATATATATATATATATATATATATATATAAAAAACACTGCTAGTAACATAACAGCAATGTACTATAGAAAATACACCATAGTCATGTTCAGTTTAATGTTACATATGTATAATGTACCAATTCATGTGCACAGTCTGAGGCCTGATCCCTAGAGGAGGGGATGGGCCCTCATTCAGTACTGCCCACTGGGGGTTTACCCTGCACCTCTGTGGGCCAGTCTGACCCTGAGAGACAAGTGTCTCATGAAAAAAGCAGCAATACCATACAAAAGATAAAACAGAAAGTGACTGCAACCAAAGTTTCAGAAACTGTCATCTGGTTTTACATTACAAAGAGATATGGGTTCAATATACAGGAGTGACGCAGAGAAAAGTATATTTATACACTGGGCTGCCATTAAATAAAACATTAAACAGAGAAAATGTGCTCATGGTTTTAATTATGGAGAGGCTGTAGAGTTTGATGATGTTTTAGGTAAAATAAGGTCTGGAGACTGCTAATGTTATAGGTCCTGATGGTGTCTCAGTTCAAGGGAACACGGTGCAAGTGAAAATGGTCAAAGATGTTCTAATGAAGGAAACAGATCCCAATCAGCTGAGAAACAGCAGCAAGGGCAGAACCATCCCTTCATGTGATTCCTGCTTTATCTGATGTACCAGTGGAGTCAGTGCATTTGTACAACAGTGGAACCCAAGAAAATATAAATGCTAAATATTGTGGTAGATCAAAGAGCAATTAAGAATAGTTTTGCCTTCAACATGTAAATGGAATAAACTCTGAATGTTAAATTTGGAGATACTTACTTACTGAATAGCATACCAGCATATCGCCTGCAATAAGATCATGAGATGGGCCTGATCAATTTTATTAGGAAAATAATAAAAAAAAATGTTAGTTCTTGAGGCTCAGTCTTTCTACTGGTGAATTTTCCAGTGCTTTTAGCATTCGCCAAACGGTAGAATTACATGAGTAACATAACTACAAGTGTTTCTGCATTAATTCCTGTTTTATTTTAAGTAAATTGTTTTGTATTTACATTTTCTGTATGTGAATTTGTTAACACCATTTTTATACAATGTACACTCTGACTTTTTTGTCATATTAAACTCCATTTAATAATATTCTGTAGTTGTAATCTTAAATATTGGAAGTTCCAGATAGGCTTAGTTTTGTAATGTTGTTTAAGTTACGGTATTGTTTTGCTTACATTAACTGTGACTAAATTACATTATGATTTCTGTTTGGGGTCAGACAGGGAGTAATTGAAGCCTTCCTAGGCGTGTTGGTTTTTAGACTATATCTCATTGGTGACAGAATTGGTTTTAATAGTATGTGAGATATAACTTAGGAGAATTTTATTCCAATTCAAATAAGCCCAGCGGTTTTGGTCATCATCTTTTATTTGTTAACTTTTCAAAAACTGATATTTGGATTGATGCATTGTCTTGATGACTGAGGTTGGATAACGCTCCAGTAGGCAGTATGTTTTTTTTCTTATAATATATAGAGTTTCCTAATTGACATTGACGTTATGACTTGTGATGTATAAGTGATGACATCAGAGGTACCCATTTTACAGCAATGTATACATATATTAACATTTTAGGTGTGTGTGTGTGTGTGTGTGTGTGTGTGTGTGTGTGTGTGTGTGTGTGTGTGTGTGTGTGTGTACTTGCATATAGAACATCAGTCTTTTTGGGGGGTTTTGCACTAAGTTGCTAAATATTCTAATCAGCAACAAAAATTTTTTTAATGGCGTACACAGAAGAGTTGAAAAGTATTGTTTTGAAATAAAACAAAAATGTTGAGGAAGCCCCGTCATGCATTGGCGTTTATATCATGGGTGCAATGTGTGCGGTGCACATGGGTCCCTGAGTCCAGGGTGGCCCACACCGCACACACTGCACCCATGTTGTTTATACTTACCTTTCCGGGGTCCCACGACTAGCGCTACAACCGCTGCATTTGCGGCAAAAATCCAACCAAATATGGCCGCCGCGCATGCGCACTTCAAAATTTGTCTCCGGACCATGGTGGGCGCCATGTTTCCGGAGACCTGCGCATGCGCATTAGACTCCAACTCGATGCCGGAGCCTATAGCGCTGTGGAGAGGAGGGGGCCCACCTGGAGTCTGCACATCGGCCCCCCTCCTCTCTTAAAACACCCCTGCCGTCATGTGATATCAGCAGATAATATATTACTGTTATTTTTTTGTATCTGTGCAGTAAGCACGTGTGAGACAAATAAGCGGAAATATTTGTTATGCCGTCGTAACTTCCGGGTCTGTAGATCATCTCCATAGTATTGGTAAAAGTTTCAACTCAACTTCTGAATGTGACATATAAAGCACAGTCACGCTTATTTTTCTTCAACGTACCAATCTAAACAAGTTGACCCAATATTGAAAATGAACTAATCAAAGTTGAACAAAGCACACAGTGTCATCTAGCAGTTCTAAGTACTGAAGCCATCTGCAAACATCCCACAAGATCTGCGTAGAGTAGAGGAAAGCTGCAGGGTGTGTCTCCCTGAGACTATAATATGCTTTGGCACTGATCAGCCCCTCTGGCAAACTTAATTCAGGAAAAAACTCTGGCTGGATGCAACCACAGGTCACAATTCAGGTGCACTGGCAGACACGAGGCGAGAAGGAACATCTGCGCTAGACTGACTGAAATGATTTGCCGACACGACTTACAATTTTTTAAGTGTACTCTAGAGGGTCACATGGTTTTGGGATATATAATTAAAAAATAAAAACATACTGTTAAGAATATCAAATTCTATCAACTATTTTATTCAAAAGCAGACAGATATGTATTTCTTCATCCCCCAGGCTAGGTCAAGTTCACCAATAAACATCTTACGCACATAACAAAAACTTTCCGACAATTGCCAAAAAGAAATCTTTCCAAAGAGAATCACACATTTTAGGACTCACTTGGAGGACGTAAGATTTTGATCAAAATTATGTCAATATTTGTTGTGTTTGCTATAACACCTACGCAAGGATGTGTTTCACATTCTGTTTAACCTTGGTAGGATGGGACTTAAATATATTTGATAAATAGCGAACAAATAATATTTGTTCTCTTGTGTTTGTGAATCAGACCATCCGGCCTCATTTAGGGGGAGTGGTAACAAACTTTGGAGAAGTTACCCATAGCAACTGATAATCTTGCTATCATTTATCGATTACATTCTACAAAATAATAGCTAGATTCTAATTGGTTACCTATGGTGGGCAACTTCTCCAATTGTCCTCTTTAGAAGGTTTGATACCGGTTTTATTCCTTAGAATTAATTACCTGAGTAGATTGATTGAACATAAACAATACTGGTAAATGTTTGATTCACGAGCTCCTCTATTCTGTAGCTCCACCATAATTTATTTTTACTAGCGTATATAGATGATTGGAAAGTACCAAGTAGCTCAAAAAGAAAATGTTTAATGAAATTAGAATAAATCAGGTTTTTTTTATTTTATTGTGTATAAGGTAAATGCAAACTTGTCTGGTCTGTACTGGGTACTGACTTTCTGATAAGCACTTTCTAAAGATTGCGACTAGCAAATCGGTCTGATATCACCAAGTATTTGCCCAAAATGAGCACAATGCCCAAAAATAATTGCACTGAAATCCATGAGATCATGAAATAATGTCATCTTAACTAACAAACCCTAGTGTGGTAGTCACCAACCGCAGCACAAGCTACAGTATCTGTCCAATTTGGCCACCAAAGTGTCCAGCAAATTAGAAAATTGATGTTGATGTTTGCATTGATGTTGATGTAAACATTGGTCTTTTTATATACTGCATACTGTTTGGAATACAGTATTAATACTTAACACTAGATATGGTCTATAGTATACAGTAGGTAGTATCAAACATATTTAAATAATATAAAGAAGATAATTGGTCAGGAAAAGGTTAAACATAGTATAATAAATAAATACACAAACACAATTAGAACTAGACCTGAATTTCTAAGCACACATTCTCCCACCTCATCATAAGGCTCCTGTCTCTTCTTCCTGATAGCTACTCTCTGGTCCAGTGCACAGATTGAGGACTCACACAGAGCAAACTTAATAGAAATAGCTGCTACCACTGGGCATGTGCAGCAGCTCTGGTCTGTCCCTTAAACTGCTTGTTGTGGCAGCAGCTCTAATAATCATAATATATATCATTGCTATTGTTGTCATAATTTGAGCCACTTGCCAAAGGAAGGGTGGGGGTTTCCAGGTAACCGGAATCCCCCTGCGTTTGACTATGGATCAATACCGGCATTAATCAATACTTCTGGAAGATGAGTTTGTATATAGGCCCATAGCAGCCACCTTCTGACCGAGATGTAGTATGTAGCAAATTATATTTTATTATATTATTTTAATAAGATCATTTTTGTTAATACAAATCATTCATTTTGGGACCACACAAGTGGCAGTATTGGGTAAATTAACTAAAACTATATGTGACATCACAGTCTAGCATAAGTATTGTATATACAGGTTGAGTATCCCATATCCAAATATTCCGAAATACGGAATCTTTTGAGTGAGCGTGAGATAGTGAAACCTTTGTTTTCTGATGGCTCAATGTACACAAAGTTATTAAAAATATTGTATTAAATGACCTTCAGACTGTGTGTATAAGGTGTATATGAAACTTAAATTATTTGTGTGAATGTACACACACTTTGTTTAATGTACAAAGTTATAAAAAATATTGGCTAAAATTACCTTCAGACTGTGTGTATAAGGTATGTATGAAACATAAATGCATTCTGTGCTTAGACCTGGGTCCCATCACCATGATATCCCATTATGGTAAGCAATTATTCCAAAATACGATATCCAAAATACTTCTCGTGCCAAGCATTTTGGATAAGGGATACTCAACCTGTAATTGCTAATTATTGTTAGCAACTGGTCAGCACTGTTTGCAAAGAACTAGTGAAGTGCACCGGAAATTTTTCGGGTTTTATGTTTTGGTTTTGGATTCGGTTCCGAGGCCGTGTTTTGGATTCAGACGCGTTTTGGCAAAACCTCCCTGAAAATTTTTTGTCGGATTCGAGTGTGTTTTGGATTCGGGTGTTTTTTTACAAAAAACCCTCAAAAACAGCTTAAATCATAGAATTTGGGGGTCATTTTGATCCCATAGTATTATTAACCTCAATAACCATAATTGCCACTCATTTTTAGTCTATTCTGAACACCTCACACCTCACAATATTATTTTTAGTCCTAAAATTTACACCGAGGTCGCTGGATGACTAAGCTAAGCGACCCAAGTGGCCGACACAAACACCTGGCCCATCTAGGAGTGGCACTGCAGTGTCAGACAGGATGGCACTTCAAAAAAATAGTCCCCAAACAGCACATGATGCAAAGAAAAAAAGAGGCGCAATGAGGTAGCTGTGTGACTAAGCTAAGTGACCCAAGTGGCCGACACAAACACCTGGCCCATCTAGGAGTGGCACTGCAGTGTCAGACAGGATGTCAGATTTAAAAAAACAGTCCCCAAACAGCACATGATGCAAAGAAAAAAAGAGGTGCACCAAGGTCGCTGGATGGCTAAGCTAAGCGACCCAAGTGGCCGACACAAACACCTGGCCCATCTAGGAGTGGCACTGCAGTGTCAGGCAGGATGGCACTTCAAAAAAAATAGTCCCCAAACAGCACATGATGCAAAGAAAAAAAGAGGTGCAATGAGGTAGCTGTGTGACTAAGCTAAGAGACCCAAGTGGCCGACACAAACACCTGGCCCATCTAGGAGTGGCACTGCAGTGTCAGACAGGATGTCAGATTTAAAAAATAGTCCCCAAACAGCACATGATGCAAAGAAAAAAAGAGGTGCACCAAGGTCGCTGGATGGCTAAGCTAAGCGACACAAGTGGCCGACATAAACACCTGGCCAATCTAGGATTGTCACTGCAGTGTCAGACAGGATGGCACTTCAAAAAATTAGTCCCCAAACAGCACATGATGCAAAGAAAAAAAGAGGCGCAATGAGGTAGCTGTGTGACTAAGCTAAGCGACCCAAGTGGCCGACACAAACACCTGGCCCATCTAAGAGTGGCACTGCAGTGTCAGACAGGATGTCAGATTTAAAAAATAGTCCCCAAACAGCACATGATGCAAAGAAAAATGAAAGAAAAAAGAGGTGCAAGATGGAATTGTCCTTGGGCCCTCCCACCCACCCTTATGTTGTATAAACATGACATGCACACTTTAACGAACCCATCATTTCAGCGACAGGGTCTGCCACACGACTGTGACTGAAATGACTGGTTGGTTTGGGCCCCCACCAAAAGAGAAGCAATCAATCTCTCATTGCACAAACTGGCTCTACAGAGGCAAGATGTCCACCTCCTCCTCATCGTCCGATTCCTCACCCCTTTCACTGTGTACATCCCCCTCCTCACAGATTATTAATTCATCCCCACTGGAATCCACCATCTCAGGTCCCTGTGTACTTTCTGGAGGCAATTGCTGGTGAATGTCTCCACGGAGGAATTGATTATAATTCATTTTGATGAACATCATCTTCTCCACATTTTCTGGAAGTAACCTCGTATGCCGATTGCTGACAAGGTGAGCGGCTGCACTAAACACTCTTTCGGAGTACACACTGGAGGGGGGACAACTTAGGTAAAATAAAGCCAGGTTGTGCAAGGGCCTCCAAATTGCCTCTTTTTCCTGCCAGTATACGTATGGACTGTCTGACGTGCCTACTTGTATGCGGTCACTCATATAATCCTCCACCATTCTTTCAATGGTGACAGAATCATATGCAGTGACAGTAGACGACATGTCAGTAATCATTGGCAGGTCCTTCAGTCCGGACCAGATGTCAGCACTCGCTGCAGACTGCCCTGCATCACCGCCAGCGGGTGGGCTCGGAATTCTTAGCCTTTTCCTCTCAGCCCCAGTTGCGGGAGAATGTGAAGGAGGAGCTGTTGACGGGTCACGTTCCGCTTGACTTAACAATTTTCTCACCAGCAAGTCTTTGAACCTCTGCAGACTTGTGTCTGCCGGAAAGAGAGATGCAACGTAGGTTTTAAATCTAGGATCGAGCACGGTGGGCAAAATGTAGTGCTCTGATTTCAACAGATTCACCACCCGTGAATCCTGGTTAAGCGAATTAAGGGCTCCATCCACAAGTCCCACATGCCTAGTGGAATCGCTCTGTTTTAGCTCCTCCTTCAATGTCTCCAGCTTCTTCTGCAAAAGCCTGATGAGGGGAATGACCTGACTCAGGCTGGCAGTGTCTGAACTGACTTCACGTGTGGCAAGTTCAAAGGGTTGCAGAACCTTGCACAACATTGAAGTCATTCTCCACTGCGCTTGAGTCAGGTGCATTCCCCCTCCTTTGCCTATATCGTAGGCAGATGTATAGGCTTGAATGGCCTTTTGCTGCTCCTCCATCCTCTGAAGCATATAGAAGGTTGAATTCCACCTCGTTACCACCTCTTGCTTCAGATGATGGCAGGGCAGGTTCAGGACTGTTTGCTGGTGCTCCAATCTTCGGCATGCGGTGGCTGAATGCCGAAAGTGGCCCGCAATTCTTCGGGCCACCGACAGCATCTCTTGCACGCCCCTGTCGTTTTTTAAATAATTCTGCACCACCAAATTCAATGTATGTGCAAAACATGGGACGTGCTTGAATTTGCCCAGATGTAATGCACGCACAATATTGGTGGCATTGTCCGATGTCACAAATCCCCAGGAGAGTCCAATTGGGGTAAGCCATTCTGCGATGATGTTCCTCAGTTTCCGTAAGAGGTTGTCAGCTGTGTGCCTCTTATGGAAAGCGGTGATACAAAGCTTAGCCTGCCTAGGAACGAGTTGGCGTTTGCGAGATGCTGCTACTGGTGCTGCCGCTGCTGTTCTTGCTGCGGGAGGAAATACATCTACCCAGTGGGCTGTCACAGTCATATAGTCCTGAGTCTGCCCTGCTCAACTTGTCCACATGTCCGTGGTTAAGTGGACATTGGGTACAACTGCATTTTTTAGGACACTGGTGACTCTTTTTCTGACGTCTGTGCACATTTTCGGTATCGCCTGCCTAGAGAAATGGAACCTAGATGGTATTTGGTACCGGAGACACAGTACCTCAATCAAGTCTCTAGTTCCCTGTGAATTAACGGTGGATACCGGAAACACATTTCTCACCACCCAGGCTGCCAAGGCCTGAGTTATCCGCTTTGCAGCAGGATGACTGCTGTGATATTTCATCTTCCTCGCAAAGGACTGTTGGACAGTCAATTGCTTACTGGAAGTAGTACAAGTGGTCTTCCGACTTCCCCTCTGGGATGATGATCGTCTTCCAGCAGCAACAACAGCAGCGCCAGCAGCAGTAGGCGTTACACTCAAGGATGCATCAGAGGAATCCCAGGCAAGAGAGGACTCGTCAGACTTGACAGTGACATGGCCTGCAGGACTATTGGCTTTCCTGTCTAAGGAGGAAATTGACACTGAGGGAGTTGGTGGTGTGGTTTGCAGAAGCTTGGTTACAAGAGGAAGGGATTTAGTGGTCAATGGACTGCTTCCGCTGTCATCCAAAGTTTTTGAACTTGTCACTGACTTCTGATGAATGCGGTCCAGGTGACGTATAAGGGAGGATGTTCCTAGGTGGTTAACGTCCTTACCCCTACTTATTACAGCTTGACAAAGGCAACACACGGCTTGACACCAGTTGTCCGCATTTCTGTTGAAATAATTCCACACCGAAGAGGTGATTTTTTTTTGTATTTTGACCAGGCATGTCAATGGCCATATTCGTCCCACGGACAACAGGTGTCTCCCCGGGTGCCTGACTTAAACAAACCACCTCACCATCAGAATCCTCCTTGTCAATTTCCTCCCCAGTGCCAGCAACACCCAAATCCTCATCCTGGTGTACTTCAACAGTGACATCTTCAATTTGACTATCAGGAACTGGACTGCGGGTGCTCCTTCCAGCACTTGCAGGGGGCGTGCAAATGGTGGAAGGCGCAACCTCTTCCCGTCCAGTGTTGGGAAGGTCAGGCATTGCAACCGACACAATTGGTCTCTCTTTGGGGATTTGTGATTTAGAAGAACGCACAGTTCTTTGCTGTGCTTTTGCCATATTAACTCTTTTTTGTTTTCTAGCGAGAGGATGAGTGCTTCCATCCTCAGGTGAAGCTGAACCACTAGCCTTGAATATAGGCCAAGGCCTCAGCCGTTCCTTGCCACTCCGTGTCGTAAATGGCACATTGGCAAGTTTACGCTTCTCCTCAGATGATTTTGATTTAGATTTTTGGGTCATTTTACTGAGATTTATTTTTTTGCATTTTACATGCTCTCTACTATGACATTGGGCATCGGCCTTGGCAGACGACGTTGATGGCATTTCATCGTCTTGGCCATGACTAGTGGCAGCAGCTTCAGCACGAGGTGGAAGTGGATCTTGATCTTGCCTATTTTACCCTCCACATTTTTGTTCTCCATTTTTTAATGTGTGGAATTATATGCCAGTAATATATCAATAGCAATGGCCTACTACTATATATACTGCGCACAACTGACAAATGCACCACAGGTATGGATGGATAGTATACTTGACGACACAGAGGTAGGTAGAGCAGTGGCCTACTGTACCGTACTGCTATATAGGATATACTGGTGGTCAGCAACCTGTGCAAAACTGAAATGCACCACAGGTATGGATGGATAGTATACTTGACTACACAGAGGTAGGTAGAGTAGTGGCCTACTGTACCATATTGCTATATAGTATATACTGGTGGTCAGCAAACTGTGCAAAACTGAAATGCACCACAGGTATGGATGGATAGTATACTTGACGACACAGAGGTAGGTAGAGCAGTGGCCTACTGTACCGTACTGCTATATAGTATATACTGGTGGTCAGCAAACTGTGCAAAACTGAAATGCACCACAGGTATGGATGGATAGTATACTTGACGACACAGAGGTAGGTAGAGCAGTGGACTACTGTACCGTACTGCTATATATATAGTTATACTGGTGGTCAGCAAAATTCTGCACTGTCCTCCTACTATATACTACAATGAAGCACAGATATGGAGCGTTTTTCAGGCAGAGAACGTATAATACTGGTGGTCACTGGTCACTGGTCAGCAAAACTCTGCACTGTCCTCCTACTATATAATACTGCTGGTCCCCAGTCCCCACAATAAAGCAATTAGCACAATGAGCATAGATATTTGCAGCACACTGAGCACAGTCAGATATGGAGTGTTTTTCAGGCAGAGAACGTAGATATTTGCACTTGCAGCACACTGAGCACAGATATTTGCAGCACACTGAGCACAGATATTTGCAGCACAATTTGCAGCCCACTGAACATAGAAACTGAGAGGACGCCAGCCACGTCCTCTCACGATCATCTCCAATGCACGAGTGAAAAATGGCGGCGATGCGCGGCTCCTTATATAGAATACGAATCTCGCGAGAATCCGACCGCGGGATGATGACGTTCGGGTGCGCTCTGGTTAACCGAGCAAGGCGGGAGGATCTGAGTTGCTCGGACCCGTGAAAAAAAAGGTGAAGTTCGGGCGGGTTCGGATCCCGAGGATCCGAACCTGCTCATCACTACAAAGAACAGATTAAAAGTATCAAAAATATTTATGCAAACATATCATGTGCATTAGAACAACTCAAAAGGGAAAATATATTATACATTATGGGGGTGATTCAGACCTGAACGTAGATGTGCCAAATTTAGCACATCTACCATCAGCTTCCTTGAAATGCGGGGGGACGCCCAGCACAGAGCTAGTCCACCCCGCATGTCAGGCCTGACCCCCTACACCCCCCCCCCCCCCCCTGCACAAGTACAAAAGCATCTGCTGCGATGCTTTTGTACTGGCAGAGTAGCTCCCCACCAGCGCATCTCGGGTGCGCTGGCAGGAAACGACTCGTCGCAGCCTGGGTCGAAACGCCCCCAATAGTCCGGGCATGCATGCGTTGTCTGGACTGCACCCCTGTCAATCAGGCAGAGGCGATCGCAGGGCAAAGACAGCCGTCGGCTGTCTTCCATGTGCCGGAGCACTGCGGCGCCGACGCATGCACAGTTCAGGCCTGATCACTGCTGTGCGAAAACGCACAGCACCGATCAGGTCTGAATTAGCCCCCTATATCTCTTAACTTACTAAAGTATGTGAGATCTGCTGTACTGTTTACTGCCAACAATACAATTCAAGTTGAAGGACCCTAATGGTGTAAGGAGCCAGTGGCCAAATCATCATTCCTAATTAGAATACAGTAAATTGTAAACAATGCATTTTCAAAATATTGGTGTTTATTTGTTTTAAACTATTAATCAAAGTTAACCTTATAAATTAAATAGTATTACTACAGCTCTTATCATGGCAAGCATTTCATTTGTACATTATATATGTATTTCTGCTTACAGTATTTGTACCCTTCCCAAACCTTGTAACAAAAAAGACGGATAAAATATCTAGGTAATCATCTGTTTACGCTATTTTCATAGTTTGCCCAATCACATCTCCTTTTTTGAAATGAAGTTCTTTCCTATCTCCATTTTATTATAATGATATTTAGAGAAGTGTTGGGAAGATTATCCCCATAAAACATGGCTTTTATTTCCTTTCAAGTATCCGCAACACAACAGGTCATGTTTTCAGGATTTCTTTAATCATACGCATTTCAGTTAGTCTACTTTGCTTGGTAAGTAATTATCCCACCTGTTTCCAAAGACAGAAATTCTGGAAACATGTGTTGAAAACTTCTGCCATAAGATGCTGTAGTATAGATTATAGTTTCCAACCTTAAAAAATGTACTTCTAATCAGTAAAAATGTGTCACACATACGACTGTCAGTAACAAATTAGGGATAACTAAAAAAAACATGACAAACTCTGCCGGTATAACATTTCCCAAAACATTTTCTACACAAGTGGTCCAGGGTTTAAATAGGGTTATAAAATCCCAATTTTTAGACCCTGGACCACTTTCTCTCCTAGAACATGCTACTTTCGCTTTTTGATACCTTCCTTATAAAAGTGTCAGTATATAATATTTTAAAAGAATATCAACCTAGGTATAAAAATGAGCTCAATTCCCAGTCATGTCTGATCTGTTTAGAGTTTGTATGTTATCCCCATGTTGCGTAGATTTCTTCTGGGTACTTCAGTTTCCTCCCACACTTCAAGAACCAACTATAGGTTAACTGGCTGCTGACAAATAAATGGACTCTACTGTGTATGTGTGTGTTATGTCCATGTGATAGGGAATAAACACAGTCGAGTCACATTATTATGACCACCTCCTACATTTGCCGTCGGCAGCGCATAGCCCATGAAGTACGTTACCTGTCGTTCGCTGGCTTGGTGAGTATAAAAACTGTGCGCAGGCCCCGACTGGCCATTGCACCTGCAGGAGAGGTTCCCGGTGGGCCAAATGGTGCACGGGGCCACCTGTCATATCTGGCTCCACCCTCCATTCACATCACCCGCCGGCTGACATGCTAAAACAGCGCAGTGTGTGCCGGTCATGTTGGCATACCTCCCAACATGACTCTCTCCAGGAGGGACACAATGCTCTGCTTCTGGACTTTTCTCTTAATTTTTGATTGCCAACACCTGTTTTGAACAGGTTAATGGATAAGAAAGGTGTTTCAGCACAGGTGCAGGCAATCATAAATTAAGTAAGAGGGAAGTCCAGGAGCAGAGCATTCTGTCCCTCCTGGAGAGGGTCATGTTGGGAGGTATGCTATGGGGAGAACAGGCGTCCTTCCACCTTCCCCCCCTACCCAACTGACAGAAGGAGGAGGTCCGCGCACCAAATGCCGTTGACGTCACCGGCGGGGACCTTGGAGGAAGAGATGGTGCGGCCGCGTAGGGGTGCACGTCCTGCAGGAGTGGTGAGTATGAGTCTACTCAGACCACTGCCTGCACTGCACTCTTAGGCCACCACCAGACTTTGATGCCAGCCTCTCTGCAGGGAAAGTGGAAACAGCCTGGAGAAGTGATGACATTGAGCCTTTTCAGAGAGATATCTATGTACCACTATCAAGCACTGCAGCTTGCAGGACATTTTTTTTAAATACAGACATGCTGCCTGCAGAGCTGCAGTGCCAGTGGTACATGGAGATCTGTATGGGGGGAAGGGGGTATAAAAGTATGCACAAGAGGATTACTGTCAGTTCTTTTTCCTCCAGCCCGCCGTGCCTGACCATTGGAATTCTCTGGTGCAGTACTGTAGATTGTGACTTCCTTAGCCCACCTCCCCCAGTCCCCTTCCGATTGTGCTGGGCTGTGGAGGGAATGAGGAGCCGGTGGCACACTGAGAGCAGATACAAGTGACAGAGGAGGCAAGTGGGGTGGGGGAGGGTTGACATTTATTATGTGTATAAGGGGCACTGCTACTGTGGGCGTTATTGTGTGTATAAGCATCACTGATACTGTAGGCATTATTATGTGTATAACCGGAACTGATACTGTGGTCATTAATATGTGTATAAGCGGCACTGCTACTGTGGGCGTTATTGTTTGTATAAGAGGCACTGATACTGTGGTCATTATTATGTATATTAGTGGCACTGATACTGTGGTCATATTCTGTGTATAAGAGGCACTGATACTGTGGTCATTATTATGTATATTAGTGGCACTGATACTGTGGTCATATTCTGTGTATAAGAGGCACTGATACTGTGGTCATTATTATGTATATTAGTGGCACTGATACTGTGGTCATTATTCTGTGTATAAGAGGCACTGATACTGTGGTCAATATTATGTGTATAAGAGGCACTGATACTGTGGTCATTATTATGTGTATAAGAGGCACTGATACTGTGGCCATTATGTGTATAAAAGGCACTGATACTGTGGTCATTATTATGTGTATAAGAGGCACTGATACTGTGGTCATTATTATGTATATTAGTGGCACTGATACTGTGGTCATATTCTGTGTATAAGAGGCACTGATACTGTGGTCATTATTATGTATATTAGTGGCACTGATACTGTGGTCATATTCTGTGTATAAGAGGCACTGATACTGTGGTCATTATTATGTATATTAGTGGCACTGATACTGTGGTCATTATTCTGTGTATAAGAGGCACTGATACTGTGGTCAATATTATGTGTATAAGAGGCACTGATACTGTGGTCATTATTATGTGTATAAGAGGCACTGATACTGTGGCCATTATGTGTATAAAAGGCACTGATACTGTGGTCATTATTATGTGTATAAGAGGCACTGATACTGTGGTGATTATTATATGTATAACCGGCACTGATACTGTGGTCATTATTATGTATATTAGCTGCACTGATACTGTGGTCATTATTATGTATATTAGCTGCACTGATACTGTGGTCATTATTCTGTGTATAAGAGGCACTGATACTGTGGTCAATATTATGTGTATAAGAGGCACTGATACTGTGGTCATTATTATGTGTATAAGAGGCACTGATACTGTGGCCATTATGTGTATAAAAGGCACTGATACTGTGGTCATTATTATGTGTATAAGAGGCACTGATACTGTGGTCATTATTATATGTATAACCGGCACTGATACTGTGGTCAATATTATGTATATTAGCTGCACTGATACTGTGGGCATAATTATGTGTATAAGAGGCACTGATACTGTGGTCATTACTATGTATATTAGCTGCACTGATACTGTGGTCATTATTATGTATATTAGCTGCACTGATACTGTGGTCATTATTATGTGTATAAGAGGCACTGATACTGTGGGCATTATTATGTGTATAAGAGGCACTGATACTGTGGGCATTATTATGTGTATAATCGGCACTGCTACTGTGGGCATTATTGTGTGTATAAGCAGCATTGATACTGCAGGCATTATTATGTGTATAATCGGCACTGATACTGCGGTCATTATTATGTGTATAACCAGCACTGATACTGTGGGCAATGTGTATAAGGGACACTACCGTGCAGCATAGCATGAATATGGGGCAGTACTGTGTGGCATAATGTGAGTGAGGGGCACTACTCTGGTGTAATATGAAATACAGGCACTATCTACAGTGTAATGACAATAAAATGATGCTACTGTGTGGCGTAATTTGAATTGGGGGGTACTATTGTGGCGTAATTTGAATTGGGTTACTATTGTGTGGCCATGCCTCTTCCTTATGATGGCACACCCTTTATTTGTGCCACGCCTTTGGTGCATATTGTTCCTTTACACGGTATGGAGGTTAGGGCACAAATTTGTAGTTTACAGAGGGGCAACGAACACCGTACCATTGCCCCTGGCTTTGCCTAATGGGAGGGGAGTTGGTGGAGGAGGAAATTAGTTCCACCACCTCTCTAGGACCACTTTAAGCCATGGTAGGGACAGACAACACACAAAGAAGAGACAGATTCAAAGACAAAGGAGATATAGTGGTGCACATGGGGGAAGAAACTGCACACACAAAATTGGAGACAAGAAGGCAAACAGAAGGTAGAAGACAAACAGGTAATTGATAGATGTAGGCATACACAGAGATGGGGAACAGACAGCAGAAAGTGGAACAATTGACAAAGCATGGGTAAGAGAAATGCTCAGAGTTGTTCACCCAGTAGGGGTTCAGTAAAGGTAGGGGTCAGGTGGTATAGCAGAAAGCTGTGCCCCCTATGTAAGCATAGTGGCTGCATGCTTCCAATTGTGGTTGTCCCAGATAAAAGGTAAATAAAAGGGGAGAGAGGCAGAAACTGCGCAGAGGGAGAAAGGCAGAAGGTGTTCAGTGAATATAGGGGGTCATTCCGAGTTGATTGCCCGCTAGCTAGTGCTATGCCGCCGCCCACTGGGGAGTGTATTTTAGATGTGCAGCCGAGCTCTACAAAAAAAGGTTTGTGCAGTTTCAGAGTAGCTCTGAACCTACTCAGCACTTGCGAGCACTTCAGCCTATTTGTGTCCGGATTTGACGTCATACACCCGCCCAGCGAACGCCCAGCCACGCCTGCGTTTTTTCAGACACGCCTGCATTTTTACAAACACTCCCTGAAAACGGTCAGTTGACACCAAGAAATGCCCCCTTCCTGTCAATCTTCTTGCGACCGTCAGTGCGACTGAAAACTTTGCTAGAACCTGTGCACAACCACAACGGGCTTTGTACCAGTACGATGCGTGTGCGCATTGTGGCCCATACGCATGCGCAGAAATGCCAATTTTTAGCCTGATCGCTGCGCTGCGAACAACGGCAGCTAGCGATCAACTCGGAATGACCCCCATAGACAGACAGAAAGAAACATGCAGAATGGAGAATAATATAGGTGTGAAAATGAGAAAAGAGGGGCTGGGAGAAACATGCGTGAAATGGACTGAGAGGGAGGAGGAGACACATGCAGAAGAAGGACTTATTGGGGGAGATAGACTAATGGGTCAATTCAAATCAACGTGGATTGAATAGCGCCATGAGGGAGCATATGGAGCTATTCAATTCAGCGCGATGCTAAGTTGGAGAATGCTTCTATTCCCGAACTAAACAGGGTGTTTAGTCACGAGAACGAGCATTCTCTGACAAAACTGCCTCACCGCGGTGCTGTTTGCACAGCGCTAGGACACAAAACAGCATTGAGGACCTAGTTTTGTTGGATTTCTGCTTGCACCCTTGAAAGGGTGCGAGAAGAAATCCTGTAGTCAGGGACAGCATCACACTGAATTTAAATGCTCCGAGAACTCCATCCCGGCGCTATTCAATCCAAGTTGAATTGAATTTACAGCAAGAATCATAGAGACAAATGCAGGAGATGGACAGAGAGAGAGAAGATGCTTTCAGGAAATGGACTGAGATATTTAGTGAGTGTGCAGAGGATTAAATGTCACCCCAGTTTTGATATCTTAACTACTTCTGCTACAAAACAATACTTTTGTTAGGCGCGGCGGTCTTCGGCCGTGCCCTGACTGAGCAGCGGTCACGGCCGCCGCGCCTCTCTCCTTCCCTGTCCGCCGCATGGCGCCTAACAACGCCAGGACGCCGTGCGCACGATAGCCGCCGGGTCCCTGGCTACGCAGGACGCCGTGCGTGCAGGGCCGCCGGGTGCATAGCAACGGGGACGCCACAGGTGGACCGCGTTCCCCGTTGCTAAGAATAGTTAATTAGGTTGCTCGTGCAGCAGGGCAGCTGCACGGCAACTAGTAATTAGGGTCTGGGGGCTGGTCCTGCTGGCCCTCCTGTTATTGGCCAGCAGGGCCTTTTTATGTGAGCCAGCACACTGCAGCCCCGCCGGTGATAGCTTCTTGTATGCTGTTCCTGCCTTGCAGAACTCTGTTCCTGTCAGCCGTGTTTGGTGGATCTTGCTCCCTGCCCTTTGGTACTTCGGAGGTCCGAAGCCGGTCCTGGGAATCCTTCTAAGTCCTTGCGAACCTGTTTGTCATCTGGGGTTCTCGCCCGGTTTCGTGAGTAGCGGCTTCTGCCGCGTGTTGCGGCCTATGCCGCTTAGTGTTTACTTTACTGTGAATTGGTGCATTTGCGGAGGTTTCCGCTTTTACTGTCCTCCCCGGAACTCGGCGGTGCCGTGTAGGGGAGTGGACAGTGGTTTCTTTGTAGTTCTTTTCCTTTGGCGGCGTGCCGCACATACGTTTAGTTTTTAGGTAGTTTATAGCCCCTAGCGTGTTTGTTTCAGTTAGAGGTCCCCTTGTTATTTCCCTGTCTCAGTTCACGCCTTGTCTCTCTTTAAGACCTGAGGGGGCATCGGAGTTGGGCAGACCTAATCCGCCCTTCAAACCCGGCTGCCATGGGCCCAAGAAACCATAGTCGTTCACGCGTGAATTGATAACACGGGTAAGACAACGGAGGTAGGGTGCTAGGGGCTATTTCCTTCCCATCTCCCAATCCCATCATTCTGTCTTGGTGCTCAGGACTCACTACATAAGATCTCCCCTGTCCTGAGCCTCAGGATCGTAACAACTTTCTAAATTTTTTATGTGCTAGGTCCAGCTAATATGACATGCTCTGCCTTTTGTTGGTGTGTCTCCGCCTACATTACATTTTGAAGAAATCCCGCCTACTTTGGTATTGGCTCAGCCTACAGTTGGTTTCCTGCTGCACACATGAGGCCACCTCTAGAAATTTTTCCAGGGCCACTTTTGTTTCCCAAGCCACCCCTGGGTGTGTGATAGGCCGTCTGCACACATATCACTCGTTGCTGTCATGGGTAAAAGAGGCAATTTATCCGAGTTACAAAAAGGGATGATTATCGGCTTTTGGGCCAAGGGTGGCAGTATTTCTGAAACAGTGCAGTCTGTGAACTGTTCGCGTGCTGCTGTGGTGAAGATGCATCATTACTAATGGCACCATTGCGAATAACCGAGGTGGAAACTGAGGAGCACCACGTACCACTGATGTGAGAGGTGAACGTCGGCTACGAAGGTGTGTAAGGGAAGACAGACATACTAAAGTGGAGCAGCTCACAGTCAAAATGAAACTGGGGGCTACCGGATGTGTGTCTAAAATCACAGTTCAGCCAGTCTTGCTGCTGTGTGTGCTGCACCCAGCAGTAATGTAATATGACCCAGGTGAAGGTGCAGAGTCGAACCTGCTTTCTCCTGATGATGCTTCCTGGTTCGAGGTCCCTCATGCTTCTTCTGCTGGAGCCTGTGGCAGGAGGATGAACACCCCAAGGAGGACCCCACAGATAAAGAAAAACACAAATTGATGTTGACAACAAGTTTATTGTAAAGAAAGTAGTTAGCCCACACAAATCTGTCCGTACCAGCGGGTGTCTGTTCACATGGGCATGGGGTGGTTGGTATGACAGTGCTGTCACTGGCACTGGGTTCCACGGCATCCAAAGGGGTTGTGGGTGGGGTTAGTATGTGGCTTGCTGGTGGCTAGAGCTCCTCTGTGGTCCAGGTGACCTGGGGACAGTGTAATAGTACCTGCAGGATCTGCTACAGTTGCCAGCTTCTGCCAGTCACAACTCCTTGCTGGCTGCCAAGCTGAGTCTGCCTTCCCGCGGCTGTTGAGTAGAGAGACAGGCCTCCTGTTGTGCGGTGTCAGTGGCTACCTCTCGCTCCTCCTCTGCACCGCACTCAGCTTGCCTCTCAGGTCCTGGCTGACGGCTCTCCTCAGCGTGGCTGTGGCTCCCTTCTATG